>NC_058131.1:101111138-101239543 GCF_016433145.1 Gracilinanus agilis
GCAAAGGTACCTATAAATGAATTGAGGCATTTTAGTATAGGCCATCCTTAAATATTATTAAATGTAAATTGAAGAGAAAGTGTTGACTTGCATGCAAAAAAGGAATTTCCTCATCTGAAATTGCCTGTATCAATGAAATCACTTATCTAGTACCTTTTCTGGTAGAAATGTATTGTTTTGCTAATTAGAGAAGTAACTGGGTTTGGTCAGTAGAGTATGGGCCATAAGGATTCAAAAGATCCTAGTTCAAAGATGTAAGGCTCTCTGGACATGGATGAGCTCTTTATTCAAATAGTACCTCAGGTTATCTCTAAGATTATAAATCAATGATCAATTAAATATCCGTTTCTGTAACCAATGGTTTTCAAAGTATAATAATAATATATTATATAATATTGTATATTATATATATACTAAATATAATAGATAAATTATTATCTTAAAGACATTTTCAAGGGGTCCATGAGGTCAAAATTATTTTTATGATAAAATTAAGAAATTATTTATTAAAATATTCCTTTCTTTTCCAACTACTTATCTGTGTAAGGTTATTTTTTATATACTACAACTAAATATGAAAATAGAAGGAATACAGAAGCAGATAGGAGAATCTAGCTATATTTTATTAAGCTAGATAATAAAGGAATTTGCAAAAATATGTAAAACAATGCTACTCTAGTATTGTTTCTGTTTTGGAAAGTCTATTTTTCATAAAACTTCAGACATAATGGGTTCACTATTATTTTAAATTAATAAATATTTTAAAATCCATTAGTTTTCATCTCTACCTTAACTCATTAAAGTTCTTTGGGCTTTTCATTTTCTTATTAGTCTAGTTCTAAAATATTTTAAGACATGTTAGTCTATAGCAGAAAT
Source organism: Gracilinanus agilis (assembly GCF_016433145.1). Classification (NCBI taxonomy): domain Eukaryota; kingdom Metazoa; phylum Chordata; class Mammalia; order Didelphimorphia; family Didelphidae; genus Gracilinanus; species Gracilinanus agilis. The sequence goes on from NC_058131.1 coordinate 101,112,015, forward strand.
ATCAAACTTAAGTAGAAATGAGAATACTAAATTGCATAAGGTCCTATGAAGGACATAGATCAACTTAATTCTAAGATGTAATGTTATATGTGTCATTGTATTTTTATTTATTTTGCTAAATATTTCCCAATTGTATTTTTAATCAGGTTTAGGCTGTGTTCAGGATTTTTGTAGACTACATCTCTTCTCTACATCAATTAGGCTATAGCTTTGGAATCAAAAGAATTTAAGAGTTAGGAAACTAAAATTGATTCATGATTAAAGGGGTAATAATTAATGTTAAGGTTTGGTTCAGGGTTAGTAAATTAGTGCAATTCAGATTTGTGGTTTATTTTGCCATATTACACTTAGAATTAATACATAGAATTACATTTTAGGAAAAATAAAAATTGCAAGATGTAACTATAGAGATGGTTTGATAGAATTTAAAAGAAATATGACTGAGCATTTCTCATTGAACCTAGTGGTCTGTATTTTGTATGAATTTTACCAGTGTTGCTGGCACAAAAATTACAAATTAGGGATAGAAGGAATGTGCTAGTACAGATAATAATAACAAAGAAGTATACAATTTTTTTAAAGTTTATGTAGCACTTTCTGTGTGCTAGACACTGTGTTGTTGTTTTTGAGGAGTTCAGTTGCGTATAATTCTTTATGACTTCATGGACCATAGCATGCCAGGACCTCCTGTCTTCCACCATCTCCTGTCCAAGCTAATGTTTCCATGACACCATCTATCCATCTTGTCCTCTAATGTCCCTTTTTCCTTTTGTCTTCTATCTTTCCCAATATCAAGGTCCAATGAGTTTTGCCTTCTCATTATGCAACTAAAGTAAACTTAAATTAGGTCCTGGGCTAAGATCATTGTAATTATGACCTCATTTGGTCTTCCCAATAATCTTGGTAAGTACATAATAACATGATTCCTATTTTACAGATGAGAAAACAGAAGCAGATAGAGGTCAAGTGACTTATTCATGAGACCCCCAACCATTAAGTAGTCAAGGCTGGATTTGAATTCAAGGTGGGTATTGTATAGTTAGAAATATCTTGAACCCCTAAAATTACATTACCCCAAATTCCTCTCTGTATTACCTAGCATGCTTTTCCCTTTGTCCACTTTTGTGTGGTCACTTTTGTAAACAAAGGGAGGAAAAGCATTCTAGGTAATACAGAGAGGAATTTTGGGTAATGTAGCTTTAGGGGTTCAAAATATTTCTAACTATACAGTATTTGGAAAATCAAACCATGAGTCCATCATTGGTGTAGTGTCCAAAATCCATGAAGTAGAGGATAAAAGAATTAAAATGGATAAGATCAGAGTGTATTTCAAGGTTAAACACTGAATCAAGAGGATACAATTTGGCAAAAATCAAGGAATATTGAAGAATCCTAAATTGTCAAAGGCACCCTTTGAAGATCCTAAGCATTTGCTGTGCCTTGTTCTTCTTGCTACTTAAAGGGGACAATCTCCATCATCGAGCTGGCATCGGACACTGGTTGCCAAGCCACTGTCCATATTAACTCTGCGTTTTATATCATCTCTAAGGTCAGTGGGCAGATTCGCAGTGTTAATGTTGCCACAGTCAAGGATGAATCTTTTACCTTTATTTAGAGATGAAAAATCATCTCTAAGCATATATTCTACAGAGAATAGCTCAGAATTACCACTAGTGTATGCAAAGGTTATGTTTTATATGCAGCCAGTACATCTATGAGTAGTGCTTCTAGAAACAGAATGCTATCCAACAGCAAAACATTATAAATATGAAAATAGTGAAAAATGTCAGTCCAGAGTGTTTTGTTGACTACCTGCAGAGTTTGCATTTCTTAAAAAATGAAAATTAAAGTACCCAATTCTTCCTTGTCTCAAATAAATATTCATGCATTTTATAGCTGTGCTTTCATATTTATTGTTGTTATCAAGCATCAAGCATGGCCTTGGAAACTTGCATAAACTCTCCTTGTTTTCATTACAGCATTTTCAGAAATTCCCACTCCTCATTTCAAAGAAAGAATCAACTAATAATTTAAACATCATCATTCTATCATCTTTTTTAAAAATATATTTTCTTTGGATTCTCATGACCAGAATTCTTCCCCTAAAATGTTACATTAAAAAAGGGGGGGGGAAGTTTTCAATTTTATTCCTATTCACTTCACATTTTCTTCTTATATCCTAAACAGTTTAAGTCACATTTGATGACTTCCATTTGAAATTTTGTACAACCAGTGCACACATTAACGAAAGGTTGGGATGACGTGAACATTTATGAAATGAATCTCCTCTTCCCATCTTTTCCATCAATGTTATTTGAGTTGATAAAACTTAGAATGTTCCAAAACTTTGGGTTTTTTAAAAAATTTTGTTTAATTGCTTTGTTTTTGTTTAAATTAATGGTTAAATATTCCTTTTTTATCTTTGTCTCTTCATCATTATGAAATGGGAATGAACCTGTATTATCAGAAGCTGTACTAGCAAATCCTAGGATCTAGAAGATCCTCCCCAGCTAGAGTGACAGCAGAATGGTTTCTGAAGTCTTTTCTAAATCTTTCATATCGTGATTCTGAATACAGGCCCAGTGGCAGGCATTATTTTATTTTATCCAGGCATAGCTACGTCATTTTGAAAAAAAAATTGTTACCAGAGAGTTTTCCAACAACGATTTAATTTAAACTTCTTTCCCAGAAGGCAATCTTGAAGATTATCTAATAAGGAGTTTGGAGTAGACCTCTGGCAGAGGGATTTGTCTTCCTTCAGGAGTTATGGCCCTTCTGAAATATCAAAGGAAGACATAAATGCTCTCTAGAAATTTGATCTTCTTAGTATCTTTGTGGAGAAGTAAATGGTTTCAAAATAGCTTACTAACTGTTTTTTCAGTTTTCTAATTCCTTATACTTCTCTACCTCATGAGTCCTATTCTACCACTGTGAGTGAATAAAAAGTGACTGTTTTTGATGATATGCCTACCCCGAAAGTTTGAGGGATGCCAATCAATTAAGAGAACATCTGGACAAACAAATTGGAAAAATAAAACATGAATTAAATGTGTATATTCCTTGCAATCATCCATTGGAAAAGTAACTGAAGGGTTGAATAATAATTAAATATAATAAAATAATTGCAATTATGAACAAATACTTGTAATCCTTCTGAGAAAGAAAGACTGAGTATAATTCCCTACATGGGAAAAATGAGCTAGATAATTTCCACTCCTCTATTTCTTTCTGGACCAAAATAAAGTACTTTTAAAGGCATGTACCCTTTGAGATGTTCCCAAACCAGTGGGTTAAAGGGCTCTTCCCTGATCTCAAAAATACATGGCATCTCTTACCTCTCCCACTTATTACAAAAGAGAGATCAGGATTCACTATATTCCATGTTTTAACAAATTTAATAATTTTTACCATTAAAATGACTTAAAAATCAATTTGTTCTGTATAGTTTACATCTAAAATTAATTAAGCATTCTGCCTGGATTCATTTTAAATTCAATTCCTTCATCAAATTGTATTTTTACATTAAATTATATTCTTATAGATCTAAGTTGAGAAAGATTTTAATGATTAATAAGACCATGTAACTTCATAAATTAACCATAATTGGTCACTGTGACTGGGAACTGAAAGTCTCATTGAAAGTGATGCCAGAGTGACTGGGAAGAAGAGAAAAAGGATACAATTTGTCCTTCCAAGTTTCTTATGCTGTAAAAGAAATGCTTATTTACCAATAAATGCTTATTTTCCTCTTGACTTGATTTACGCTTGGTTCATTAGATGATCTTTTTATTGATTTTTGTACATTATGAATATTTTTTAAGACTGCTCAGTGTTATGAAATTGGTCTACCACTGTCACTAAAAGGAGCTCCATTCCCTACATTAGAAGAGCATATATTCTAAATTTGGAGTGCATCTTAAGGATGGAGAACAAGGTGGAAACAAACTTCGTTTGGTTTTCTAAGTCATACCTTTTTGGCGAGGTTCAAAAATAAGAATGGACATATGCTCAGAATATTGGGGACCTGACTGCCAAATGCAAAATATGATTCTACCATCTATGTTAAAAACAACAAGGTACAGTGGAAAGAGGGTTGGTTTGAGCGTCAACTTTCATGGATCCCAGCAATGAATCTAATATTCGCTAGATATGATCTTGAGAAAGTCATTTTTTCTTCTCCAAATATTACTTTTCCTTAATTTTAATAATTTATTCCATTATTTCTAATAAAATTAGAATAACAAGGGAACCATTTAAATTCTGAAAATTTTTGTAAAGAAAAGATTTTATGAACTATAATATTCATTGATAAATGTAAGCTATTATTAGATAGCTGATAGCAACAACATTCTGCTTTCTTTGAGACATCTCAAGACCTGGATTCTTGAAAACCTTGTTAAAATGCCACGTAAAACACTTTTTAGCTGTAACTTGTAACTGAAGCTCTCAGACTTGACATCTTCATTTTTAAAGTAAAGATAGTAATACCAGCAACCATCTACAGTTTTGTGGGTCAAGAAAATATGTATTAATGGCCTCAGATACTTCCATGCTGTGTGTGACCCTGGACAAGTCACTTAACCCCACTTGCTAGCCTTTACTGCTCTTCTGGCTTGGAACCAATACTTAGTATTGAATACAGGGCTTTAAAAATGATATCTATCAAATAAACCTTCAATTCTACATGCTATAAAAATGTCAGACGATATTCTTTATAACAACGTGGAGGGTATTTACTCAGGGAATATATACTAGAGTACTTGGAGGAACACAGCCTACCTGTTCTTCCAGGACCCTCTTAAATGCTTCCCCCAATGAATAAGACCTAAATGACATCTTTGAGTCAGTGTCAAAATCCTGTCCAGTTATGTGTAGAGTTTCCTTAATATTTAAGAGAGAGATGGTGAGCTGTTTTATTGTTTTCTTAGCAAATAAAAAATTATTCTTTTGATAAGAAGCATCATCATTTGGATATATAGTCATTCAGCATCAAGCATTTATAAAATGTTTCCTATGTGTACAAAGGAAGCAAAAATATTTTATTTTCTAAATATTTGTTGTAAATTGCTTTGTTTTATAGTCTGAAGAAGATACTCAGATCTTGGGGGAGGAGGGCATCTAGATTTCATCTAATGGCTTTGGTATAGTCCTAAAAGAAAAATAAAATGATCATTAAGAATTACTTTTATTATCTTGACCATGACAAATAACTACATACATACATACATACATACATACATATATATATATATATATATAATGTGTGTGTGCATGTGTGTGTTATAACCCTTACTTTCTGTCTTATAATCAATACTGTATATTTGTTCTAAGGCAGAAGATTGGTAAAGGTTAGGTCATGGGGGTTAAGTGACTTGCCCAGGGTCACACAGCTAGGAAGTGTCTGAGGCTATATTTGAATCAAGGACCTCCAGTCTTTAACCCTGGCTCTAAATCCACTAAGCCACTTAGCTGACCCCAAAATAATTATATTTTCACTCAGGTTACTTTTCTTACAAATTCTGAGAGCCTGTACCACATTATAGAGGAATCATTAGAATCCACTTCTAATATGCAGGCCCTTTAAAGCTTTCTTTTTATTTTCTGAGGGTTAGATAGTTGTCAGTTCTTGTCATTGTTTTCATTTTGACCAAACTTTCCTTTACACATAGGTGCAAGGAATCCTAATTCTTCTGAGTCTTGAATAGTCCTTGAAATTCTTGACTTTCCCACACTAAAGGCTAATATAATCTTTTTTGTCATTGAAGAGCTTTGTGACTGCTAGAATTTCAGCAAATTTCCTCAGACTGATAACTATGCTTGAAACACTATGGAATTAAAAATGCAACAGAGTAATATTTATGTCAGGAAATCCAGCACTCAAATGACAGAATTGTCTAACTGTGAAGTAGCTAGATTAATCCATTTTATTATTTTTTCTGATCAGATTTAATAATCCTGAGTCATTCAAATTTCAGAACACACACACACACACACACACACACACACACACACACACACACACACACTATTCCTTTTGCCAGGCACTGAATCTTTGGAAGGTTGCCTTTTTTGTGGTGGTGAAAATTTGCACCAATGACAGGAAATTTTGCCTTTCCTAATAAAGACAAAGAAGGTGAGGAGGATTGCAAAGGATCTCATCTGACATGTCTGCTTGTGAACAGACAGAAAAGAAGCCATAATAGAAATCAATATCTGGCCACATTTGATCTGAGTAATGCTGAATTGCTGGAGGAGTTTGATGGAAACCAATGCCTTATTGCACTTGTAATAATAAATGGAGCCTGTAACCAATGTTTGATAGAAGGGGGAGAGAGAGAGAGTCTATGTAGGTGAGTCTCTCTTCCAGCACTCCCCTGGAGCTGAATATACACTGAGAGACTTTAAGGGGGTGTCACCCTGAAAATGTTTGACCTGGATGGTTGTGCTGCCCCTCAGGAGTTGGGGGTGAGGCTTCCCTATAAGATGTGATAATAGTACCCCAATAGGATTCTGAATAAGGATGGGGTTCACACAAACCTCCCCTCTATCAGTTAAATTCACAGTGGGTGGTCCAGCTTCAAGATGGAGGAAGGCAGACCAATCTGTGGTTCCCCTCTCCCTCATAGTCTCTCAGGCACTCTGAAATACTATCTGACTGATGAATGGCTTTTATTATTCACAATTCAGGGGTTGGGGAAAGGGATGAAGGGCAGAGGGATTTTGGGGTGCCCTTTTCTCTATTTCTATGGTGTCCATCACTCAATGGGAATCTTTGGGGTTCCCACACCCAAGCTTCTTCTCCCCCCTTCTCCTTTTGGTTCTATTTCTATTTTTCTATTTATACCCCTTTCTATAATTGTAAGTTTTGACTGAAAGGAGGTTTCTCAGCAAGGTTGGGTAATGAGTGAAGGAGACTAGGAGATTGTTCCCAAAATGGAGTCCAAAAACTTAACTAACTTGATGATTGAAGTTTTGATGGGAGAGAAATGATGGAAATCTCTTTGACCAGGAATCAGGGTTTCAATTTCCAAAGAAAGATTCTCAGGAAGCCCTCAAAACTGGATCTGAGCTGGGATGTCCTCCTTCTCTCTCCTCACAGCCCTCTGCCAGAAACTCTTCTTCTCCTCCTCCTTCCCAGAATGCTCCTTGGTCTCAACTGTCATCAACTGTCAGCAACTCCTTCTCTGGATCCTTTTGTCCCATCCCCCTTGCACAAATCCCATCCTTACACAATTAATAGCAACAACAAGAAATTGCAAGAAAAGCAATAAGGAAGAGTAACTACTACCTAACATCATCTATTAGGAACAATGAGAAACCCTTTGGGAGAAGAATCTAAGAGGAACGGAATAAAAAGGAAACATTTGAAATTATTACTTTCAATTTACATAGCTGTTTAGGAGATGATTGTTTATTAGATAGTTTCCATTTGTTACATGAGGGTTCTTCTTTTGATTCTCTTTAATTTTCTTCCATTTTTCTACATCTGTCTTTCAATATATGAACTTATTGTTTTCAAAGGCAATAAGCATCAGTATGATTTCCCCCTTCTCCAACTGATATGTATTGTGCTATTATTTTATAAGGCATCTTTTGAGTATATGAGTTCAAGTATCAATCATATTATTGCATTAAACTTCATAAATTTATAAAATAGGAATTGAAAAGAATGAAACAATATGGCAGTGAAAAGAATGTTGAAAGTATTATAAAGTATAATTGAATAATTTTGGACAGTGGTAGTTTCATCACTTCTAAGTACATAAAGAAATCTAAGTTAGTTTAAGAAACATGGAGTGGGCTTCACAATACTGATGAATGGATTGTTATGCAATTAATGTATTGTTTGGACATAAGTGAGCACTTATAAAATATTCAAAAATTATTTTTCCCTTAACTCATTGAATCATCTGTCTTCAAAGGTTATTTACACTATCTTTGCCTGGTACATAGTATTGAAAGTTTAAATTATAACAAATTATAAGGCACAAAAGTCCAAATTAATATGACCTTCCTATTTTATTGGTAACAACTATGGTGATGTTGTTGAACAATAAAACTTCTCAAGTATCTTTTGTAGAAGCTTTAGGTAGTTTGAGTTAAACTTGGACTATCGTTCATACAATCAATCAATCAACACTTAGTGAATGCCTACCATGTATCTGGAAAAATGCTATGTGAGTGCTAAAAATAGAAAAAGAGGCAAAAAAATAATCCCTTCTCTCAAGAAGCTCACAGTCAAATGAGAGAGACAACATGTTATCAAATATATACAAAGAAATAGACAGACAGACAAATAGATAGATAGATAGATAGATAGATAATTATAGACATAGACATAGATATATACACAAGTAAAACAAGCTATGTAATTAATTAGGATAAAATTATGTGTCATTTAAAATTATTGTAAGCCCTGGGAGACTACAACTCCCAGGACTCCCTTCTATAACTTCTCCTGACAACTCCTACTTCCTTTGAGGGAGGTGTCAGAGAAAGTATAAAAGAGAAAGTTTGGAGCTTTTTCTCTCTTCCTATCCTGGAGTGCTCTACTCTGGAGGGTCTGCTCTGGAGCCCAGAGGCTGGCTGACTCTTATCTATCCTGATCTCTCTTTCTTAGAGCCTTTCCCCCTTTCTATTTACCTCCTAGTTTTCCCTAGACCTTCCCTTTTCTAATTAAAATAAAACCCAGCTATTCTAAAACCTAAAGTTGCTCTCTGACCTTTTATTTGAGCTTCCTACCTTCATCCCTTCACCCCCTCACAATTAACAGAAGAAAGACACTAGAAGTAACAGGGTTTGGAGAACACTTTTTTGGGATGAAAGGAAGCCAGGGAGGTCTGAACAGAAAGAGTTGGTAAAAAAAAGTTCAAAGAATAATGACTTAAATTTATCTGAAGATTGTCATTGCAAATCTATTTGAATGCTACAAAAGTTGTTATGATAGCTGAATAGAGATAGTATTTTTATTGAGTGCACTCAAAGATCGTAAGATGAATCATCATAATTAACAATCAACTCAGTCCTGGAGGTGTCCAATAAATGGATTATAAAGAAAAGTCAAACCTTAGTTTAGACCCATCTAACTACCTATTCCCCAAATAAAAAAGTTATGAGACAGAAACACATTAGACAGACATCAAAGCTCTCTGGAGAAGAAAATATGATTTACTTTTCAGGTTATGAAGGCTTTGCTGACCAAATACCAAAGAAATATACAGATTCTTTCTAAAATAATTTTTCCTTTGTTTCTTCTTGTTTCTTCATTTTTCTTGCTTTTATTATGAGGAAGCATTTGATAGTGCTATGGAAAGTCCAGCCCACTGTTCAGAATTTAGAATACATGCCAAGGCTTCAGTTTACACACAGAGAAAGGAAGTATCTCTGTAGTAAGTGATCTTATGAATACAAGCCAATTCCCCAAAGTACTTGTAGTATATAGAAAACATATATATATGTTGACTTGATTACCAGTCAGTCACTGATCTGGCGAGAACTTTTTGTTTAAAGGCAGAAGAATGAAACTTTCTGATCTGTTAATCTGTTGTTAGCCTTGAGAAACTGACCCAGAGTGGATTCCATATGTCATTTAGCTGTTCCGTCTCATAAATAAAAGCAAAATATAGGGGTTAGGCATGACTACTTATTTATACAGAATAGGAGGTTTATTATAAAATGAATTTTCTCCTGCCAAGAGAGGCAAAAATATAATTTCCCTCTCACTGACAACCCAAGTTTCAAAACACTATGAATTATGACTCATTTAATCCAATCTAAACATATCCTAAGCACCTACTGTGCATCAGGTATTGTGCCATGAATTGGGGATAGAAAAGGAAAATGCAACAGTCCTTCCTTTTAAGGAGCTTATGTACTAATGGGACAGGGCTTGTCATGAACTCAGAAAAACAAATATAAAATAATTTAGAGTAAAAGGTACCATATTTGGTTTCTATAACTAGGTTGATATGACCCCTATATGATATATTTCTCTTAATAAGGTGGTAATGATGTCCTAAGTTTATAAATAAACAAAAATTCCCTTGATACAGCAATATCACTACTAGGTCTGTATCCACAAAAGATCAAAGGTAAGGGGAAAGGATCTACTTATACAAAAAGTTTTATAGCAGTTCTTTTTGTGGTGGCAAAAAATAGGAAACTGAAGGGATAATCATCAATTGGGTAATGTATGAAAATTTTGTGGTATATGATTATAATGGAATACTATTATGCTGTAAGAGATGACAAAGAGGGTAATCATAAAAATACCAAGAAAGATTTTTATGAAGTGATGGAAAGTGAGCAGAACTAGGAGAATATTGTACATAGCAATAGGAAAAAAAATCAATGAAAATCAATTGTAAATGACAACTATTATCAACAAGGCAAATATCCAAGACAACTCAAAAGGACTCAAGATCCAAAAGGCTATCTATTACCATAGAAGGAAATGATGAAGTTTGAATGCAGATTAAAACATTTTCTCTTAATTTCCTCTATTATTTTTTCTAATATAAATGATGTGTCTTCTTTTACAATATGGCAAATATGGAAATATAAATTGCATGATAGCCTATATGTATAAGCTATATCATATTGCCAGCCATCCTGGGGAGATGAGAGGTAAGGAGGAAGGGAGAGAACATAAAAACAATTAATGAAATTGTATTTATACATAAAAAACATTCTGGGTTTCCTAAAAATTTTTCTAAAATAGCGAAGTATACAAAATATACTACAATTATCTTCAAGGACACCTTTTTTCTGTGTCAAATGAAAATAGAAATATCTAAATTATAATGGGAAATAGAGATCAGGAACAATATAAGGACATTTAGAAAGTAGTAAAGCTGTCCAGTGTCAAGGGCTACATTATTAAAGTTTTCCATCACTAAAACAAGTATTTAACCAAAGGGTAGAATATCTGCCAAGGATGTGGTAAAGGGGATTCCTGCATTATCTTGGGAGTTGAATTAAATGTGTCTCATTTTTCACACCATTTCAATTATATGAATGGATGGAGAAAGCAATTATTTAATGCAAACAGTTATTTGGAGAGTTTCTTCTATGAACATAGGTATGGTGGCTGTATTTGTGATTTTTTATGGTGCTAGAATTAGGAAGAAATCATTGGGTGCACCTGAGGAAGAATCAAATCTAAAATAACTATTAACCATTTTAGATCACTAGCAATTTGTGGGAACATTTCTCTCATTCACTAAAGATAATCTGAAAAGGGGACTTCTAGAGACCATTTCAGACATGGGAAGACATCTGTTATAATGTGAAGAGATTGGAATGGGCCACGTATTAATGAGGATGGTGTAAAATATTTTACTGCATTTAAGTATGTTAAAGGGGGAAGTGATATTGGCAAGGTCAAGTAGCTAAACAAGTGTGATCCACTACTATTTTCTTCCTACTTCAAACTTTACTGTACAATACAGCACTAGCTTTTAAAAAAAGTGACATATTTTTAGACATTAAATTATAAATGACAGAGAAATGATGATATTTTGAATTTCAAACTCCACATTTCCAATGGTTTGCCCTTTCTAAGGAAGGAAGGCCATCAAAGTTTTGAGTCTATTAATTTTTATCATTTTTCACAGAGCTGTTGGTGGTTTTGTGATGACATTTAGATTTTAAATGATGAAAAGTGAATTGCAAAGCTAAACTCAAAAGTGATGATTGGATTCCTGATTCATCCATGGATAAATTGGGGGAAGAAGACATTCAGCATAGACATCTCAAACATCTTAGCTAAAGTATGTCTTTTAAATGAATGAAATATTCTAGAAATAGTTATCAGAAACATTCACTGGTAAATCTGGTAAGGTCTGGGACAAAACCCTACAAAGAAATAAACTTGGCCTTAAGAAAGGAAAAGAAAATAAGAAGGCAGAGAAAGCACTAAAGAGACAGAGACATAGGGAGAGATAGGAATAGATAAAGGCATACAAGAAGAGGAAGAGAAAGACAGAAACAGAACAAATCAGAAGCACACACACAGAGATAATAAGTACTTTTATATGACTGATAAATGATGGAAGTACAAATACAAACAAGTATGAGAGTTCCTATCTCCCCTCTAGTAGTATACATTCCAGTGGGGGAAGATAATATTGCAAGTGCTGAGATGTAGGAATGGTGGATGTGTTCATAAGTAAGTAAATGTAAAAATAAGGAGAAAAAGGCGAATTCCTCAAAGAGTCTAGATTAAAGACAAGGTAAAACAGAGATGGCATCCTACCTAACACAGGGATTGCAAAGAACACAGATGAGGAAAAGAGTGATTCAAAGCCAAGATTTTTCAGGGTGAAGATAGTTTGTGAGAAGTAGAATTCTAAAGAGATGATGATGATGATAGCATTTATTTATCGTGTTCTTATTTTTAAATTGTTGTACAAATATTTCATTTTATCCTCACAATAAATCTGGAAAGTAGGATTATTATCTCCATTTTACAGAGAAGGAAAGTATGATCAAAAGAAGGTAATTGGCTTGCTCAGGATCACATAGTAAGTGTCTGAAGCTAGATTTGAACTAAGATGCTCCCAAATCTAAATCCAGTCTTCTATCCACTCAGTCATTTATCTGCCCAAAAGTCTAAGAGAGAGTGATATGTTCATGATCTCAGGAATCTGGTAATCTGTCCACTGGGGTTTGTTGCAACTTCATTTTTTTAGTATGAAGCTTTTTCAAGTCTTTTCACAAATCCTTCTAAAATATTATGGAACAAGTGCAATATTCTGCCTTGCTATGTGATGTAGTGGAGAAAGCACTATGCCTCAAATGAGGAATATTGGAGTTCAGATTTAGTTGCAGAAACTTATGAGTTTTATGACTGACAAATCAGTTTAACTGTCTGCTTCACTCTCCTCAATTGTAAAATAAAAATAATAGAATACACCCCACCAGAAGTTATTGTGAGGCACAAATGAGATATTTTTAGGTGTTTAGCAGAGTGCCTAACACATATCAGGTAAATAATAAATGTTAGTTTCTTTTCTTTCCTCCCTATTTTGTTTTTATTTTTTCTATTCTCATAAAGTTCAATGACATTGTTGTTATCCCATCTGAAGAAAAGAATAGCAATGAATTGTCTAACTTATTAAATCAATCAACTTAATTAGTCTGACCTCCTAAATTGAAGTAAAGAGCCTAGGGTGGCTAACCTGAAGAAAGATTCCATCTCAACTTTCCTTTGCATTCTGTCCCCTCTCCAAATTAACTACACAATGACTATTTTCTCTCCAAGTCAGTTGGAATGGTTGCCCTTTGGAGGGCAGGAAGGGAAGATTGAATTTCCCCCTGAACTGTGGTCAGCTGTTGAAAAATCAAGTCTATTAACTAATCTCCAATCTCCAATTCCCAAATTTTAAATTAAAAAAATTTAACCACTATTTTAATGACAGCTACAGAATAGCATAAACCAAACTACCCACAATGAACACAGAACAGTTGCCAAACATCCTGATTTCATGCTGCTTTTTTGCAAGTAGAGGCTTTCAAAACCTCCAATGTAACACATCCAAGATACTTAGGGGAATAAATATGGAGGAGAAGACATGAATATGAACCATCCCTACTCACAGTTTTTATACTGAAGTTGTTGGCACTGAAAACTGCACAAAGAACCTTTTAGCCTATCCTATGGATGTGTTCTACTTAAAATCAGAATCCTTCACATATACATGAATCATCCCTGCATGAGGTGAATATATAGGTATCCAAGGTTCAATCTAACCCATCATCAATAAATAGCATTTAATATTGTATAGAACAAACTATGCCATACCAGTTTTGATAGATTTCCTGGTAGAATGACAAAATTGTGAATTGCATGATCAAATTATATGAAAAATTTGGGGATTTTAGTAAAGCACTGCATACAATATTTAAGAAGACCTAGTTTGCCAAATTAATTCAGTTGCCTATTATGTGTTATCACATGGCAGAAGAGGTACAAACAATAATGATGAATGGCAATAAATCAAGGCAGTTGGGACTAGAGCAGTGATTCCCAACGTGTATAATATAATATAATAAATTATTATTTATTACCGCCCCCTGGTGGGTGCTGCAGCAATCTAGGAGGATGGTGACAGCCACAGGTGCATTTATCTTTCCTATTAATTGCTATTAAAATTTTAAAAAATAATTTCCAGGTGGGTAAGTAATATTTTTTTCTGGAAAGGGGGTGGCAGGCCAAAAAAGTTGGGGAACCACTGGACTAGAGGATAGGAGGTGGGTAGAGGAATGTTCAATAGGATATCTCTGAAGTCAGTGCTGAAACCATGCTGACAACATCTTAATGACTGGGTAGATGGAATAAAAACACATTATTGAAATTAACAAGCCTTTTAGTCTGTTTCCCCTTACACAAGGATCAGTAGGTATTTAGAAAAAAGGAGGAAAAGATTTTTTTTTACATTTTTCTAGGAAAAAAATGTATCAAAGCATAATTCCCCAAAAGAATGGGAAATGAATAGGTGACTTCGGAGGATAGTGAAAAGAGATGGTTATTACAGAACTTTTAATGTAATTTGATAACAATCTTTTGTTAGTTGAAGATTACAGAGAAATATGACATTCAGAATATTTTTCTTTCTCAGTTGCTACATTTTCCTTTTAATAAGTTGTGCCATGGCTTATTTGGGGTTCAATTTAGACAGGATTTGCCTTCTATACCAACTATGTGACCCTGGGCAGGGGGCAACTATCTCAGTCTTAGTTTTTCCTATTCTGTAAATTGTGGATAAGAATTCTTATATTGACTTTGCTATTGGATTATTGTGAGCAAGAAATAATAGAGGGCCCATAAAGTACTCTGTAAAACTTAAGGTGCTATATTGATGAGAACTGGGAAGGGGAAGGGAATGAACAGTTATATTGCTGTTACTATGTACAATTTTGTTCCTGTTTCTTCTCACTTAACTTTGCTTAAGTTAATAGTTCATGTAAGTCTTTCCCTGCTTTTCTGAGAATTCTGCTCATCATTTCTTGTAGCACAACAGTATTACATCACAATCATATTCCACAACCTGTTTAATTATTCCCCAAATGATGGATACCCCTCAATTTGCATTTCTTTGCCACCACAAAAAAGGCTGCTATAAATATTTTCGTATATATGGATATTTTTTCAAACTCTTTGAGATATAGATCTAATAGTCGTATTGCTGGGTCAAAGGGTATGTATAGTTTTATAACCCTTTTTATATAGACCAAATTTGCTCTCCAGAATGATTGAATCCATTCAAAATTCCACCAAAATTGTGTTAGTGTCTCAATTGTTGTACTCCCCCTTCAAATTATTTTTATTTTTTTTCTGTCATATCATTCAATCTGGTAAATATAGATAGTAACTCAGATACATTTTCATTTTCATTTCTCTAATCAAAAGTGATTATGGAAATTTAATATTAGCCTTTACTCCTTTCTTTGGCATCCCAAGACAGTCTTTGGATTTTAAAAGGAGAAAGGTTTAATCATAAAATTGAAGCTACAATTTGGCTCCTTCCCCTACCTTCTAGTTGAATAAGAATGGGTTTCTTTCTCTGGGTTGTTTACTTTTAATAATTTAATAATTAATTGCACATTCATATGCCATCTCTAGAGAATTTTAATATTAACATTATTTAGAGCATTTTCATATGACTAGATAGTTTCAATCATTTTGTCTGAAAACCTCCTGTTAAGAACAAATGTAAAGCAAATAGCAGTAAAAGATGAAAGTAATCTTGTATTTGACAAAAGAATAGATCCATGTTTTGAAGATGAGAAATTGATATATTTTTTTAAATTGTTTGGATACCTAGAAAGTTGTTTGGTAGGAATTAGCTACAGATCAATATCTTAGAGTCTTCACCAAGATGAGGTCAAAATGGATAAATGATATAGACATAAAAAAGGGATTATATGTAAATTAGAACAGGGAATATATTGCTTATCAGATTTAGGGATAGAAGAGGAATTTGTGAGTCAACAAAATATGGAGAGCATCGTGAAATGTAAAATAGACAATTTGAGTACATTAAACTGAAAAGTTTTTTTAAATAAAACAAATATTGTCAGGATTAGAAATAAAGCAGAAAATTTGGGAAAAGATTTATAGATAGCCTTTTAGATAGAGATTTCATATCTAAAATATAGAGAGAACTCTGCCAGATTTATGAGAAGAGGCATCCCCAATTGATAAATGGACAAAAGATGTGAACAGACAATTTTCGATGAGGAAATCAAAGTCTTATCTAAGTATATGAAAAATGCTCTAAATTGATATTGATTATCTCATATCCATGAGATTGGCTAAGATGACCCAGAGTCAAAATGACAATTGGAGGGACATGGAAAAATGGGAGCACTAATACACCATTGGTGAAGCTGTGAAATGATCCAAACATTTTGGAGAACAATTTGGAATTGCACTCAGAAAGTTATGAAAATTTTGTATACTGAGTCCATTTCCCAAGAAGATAAGAGAAAAAGGAAAAGAACTTATATGTTCCAAAATATTTATAACAGTTCTCTTTGTGGTGGTAAATAATTGGAAATTGAGGGGATGTCTATCACCTGGCAAAAGGCTAAATAAATTGCTATATGATTATGATAAAATATTACTACACCATAAGAAATGATGAGGAGGTTTATTTATTGGAAAGATCTACATGGGATAATGAACAGCAAAATGACTAGAACCAAGAGCACATCATGCACAGCCACAGAATTAATAACAGAAGAATAAATTGTGAATGTTAGTTACCTCCACAGAGTGAATTGAAAGGTGGG
This sequence comes from Gracilinanus agilis, assembly GCF_016433145.1. Lineage (NCBI taxonomy): Eukaryota > Metazoa > Chordata > Mammalia > Didelphimorphia > Didelphidae > Gracilinanus > Gracilinanus agilis. The sequence goes on from NC_058131.1 coordinate 101,128,812, forward strand.
AATATGAAAGGTTTAATTTATATGAACATGTCTGTCTTCCATATGATGCTTTCTATGATGCAGGGAGGGAGGACTAGGAATGAGACACTTAAAGATAAAGTATATAAATAAATTGAAATTAAAATTTTAAAAAAATAAAGACATTGAAACTCTGAGAAAAGAAAACTCCCTCCTCAAATCTTTTGACCATCTATCAATTGGGGAATGATGCATGTTTGCATAAATTTGACTCAATTATCTATATATTTAAGAGATGAGGCCTTTATTTTAGAAACTTCCTATAAAAATTTCCCCACATTTATCATGATTTTATATTTCCCTCCATCCTTTTCTCCCCTTTTCTCCTACTTTCTCTTTTCTCTTTGTCCATCCTCAAAAGTCTTTTGCTTCTGATTACTGCCTCCCCTAATCTATTCTCTATTTTATTAGACATACACCTTTTCTTTCCCCTTCTCTTATTTTCCTTTTGGGAAAAATAGATTTCTATAGCCACCTGACTGCGTATATTATTCTCTATTTGAGCTATTCTCATGAGGATAAGGTTCAAGCACTCTACCCCTCCACCTCTCCCAGTCTTCATATTTACTATAAAAGTTCTTTTGAGCCTCCTTTATGTGGAATAATTTACCCCATTCAAATACTTCCTTCCCCTTTTCCCAATGCAGTCTTCTTCCTCATCTCTTAATTTAATTTTAAAAAAATATCAACCCATCATAATCAAATCAGACCCCCATCCTCTGTCTATGTAAACTCCTTCTAACTTCCCTAAAAATGATAAAGATGTTGAGTTACAAATAGCATCTTCTTACATAGGGAATATAAACAATTTATCTTTATTGAATCCCTTATGATTTCTCTTTCCTGTTTACATTTTTATGCTTCTCTTGTGTCTTGTATTTGAATATTAAGTTTTCCTTTTAGTTCTGGATTTTTCATTAGGAATGCTTGAAAGTCCTCTATTTCATTGAATGCACATTTTACCTCTGAAGAATTATACTGTTTTGTGGATAGGTGAGTTTTTGTTATACTCAAAGCTCCTTGTTTTTTATAATATCATTATTCAAATTTTATATCCTTTAATTTAGAAGCTTATATATTATATTTTATCTATATAATGCAGAAGCTTTAATGTAGAAGTTTCTATCTGGCTGTTTTCTATATTCTCTTTGACTTGAGAGGTCTAGAATTTGACTACAATAATCCTGACAATTTTCATTTTGGGATCTCTTTTAGGAGGTAATGGGTGGATTAATTTAATTACTATTTTGCCCTTTACTTTAAGTGATATTAGGAAGTTTTATTTCATAATTTCTTGAAGATTATATATAGACTTTTTTATTATGTCCTTCAAGTTGTCCAAGAATTCTTTCCTCAGATTATTTTCCAGGTCAGTTGTTTTTCCAATGAGATATTTCACATTTTTCTATTGTTTTCATTCTTTTGATTTTATTTTATTGTTTCTTAATATCTCCCTTGGAGACATTAGCTTCCACTTTCCTAATTCTAATTTTAAGTATTTTTTTCAGTGAGCTTTTGTATTCACTTTTCAATTTTGCTAGTGCTACTTCTTAAGAATTTCTTCTCTTCAGTTCCTTTTTATATATCTATTTTCCCAGGAGCAAATTCTTCTTTTAAGATTTTTTTCAGTGGATTTTTGTGCCTTTTTTTAACCATTTGAATTTTTATGCTGTTATTTTCTCCTGTATTTTTGTGGCCACTTTGCTAAACTGCTGACTTTTTCATGTATCACTCATATTTCTCTTCCCAATTTTTCCTCTATCTTTAATTTTATTTAAAAAAAAACACTCTTACCTTTTGTCCCAGGATCAAGGCTAAATGTTAGTTCTAAGGCATAAGAATGGTAAAGGCTAAACAATTGGAGTTAAGTGAACTTACTTAGGGTCACATTGCTAGGAAGTATCTGAAACCACATTTCAACACAGGACCTACTGCCTCTAGACCTAGTTTTCTATTCAGTTACCTAACTGCCTCTTCTTATTTGATTTTTAAAATTCTTTTTCAGCTCTTCTGAGAATTCTTTCGGGGTCTGATGACAATTTATATTCTTCTTTGAGAGTTTGAGTGTACCAGTTTTCACTGTTTTCTACTACTCACATTGTGTTTTGACCTTCCTTCTTACCATGATAAATTTCTATTGTTAGGTTCATATTTTATTGTCTGCTCATATTTCTAGTGTATTTTTACTTTTAACTTATGTTAATATTGGGTTATGTTCCTGAGGTGGAGAAGGCACCATCCAAAGATTACTTTTTTAAATGTTTTGTGCAGCTTATTTTTATAGCAAGTTTTGTAGGACTGTAAATGTTCAATTTTTCCAATATTGTATGATCCAAAGAGAGGTGTGTATACTAGTCTTCTGGCCTGTGTTGTGGTTTTTGAGCACCCGCAATCACTCTTTTCTACCCCTGGAGTTGGAACTAGGGTCCTTGCTGTGAAGAATGAATCAAACTCTCTTTGTCTATCAATCAGCAACTTTTAAGTTAATCAAACAAAAACTTATGTACCTCTATTTACTTATCTTACCAGTCACTAAGTATGAGAGTTCAAAAGTCACTTGCTAGAATGGGTGACAACTCCAGAGGCCACTGCACAAGCCTCTGGGCAGTCCTAGGCAAATTAAAAGACTTAGATTGGTTTCCGTAAAGTGGGGAAAGGACAGAAAGTGATGTAGAAAAAGGACTACAAAAAGCCATGAACTTCCTGTCCAAGGGTCTTCTCCTTTGAACTTCTTCTCATTAGGAGTTTGGCTTTGGAAACTCTGCATCTGTGAGCTGGACTGAAGGAGGAGACTCTTTCCCTGGATCCTGTGTCTGCTTGCTTGGTGAGTAGCTGGCCTTCCTTTCTTAGCTTTTGGAGAGATTGGTTATGGAGATTCCTGCCTTGTCTTTGGAAGAGGCTGCATTGGTGGAACCCTGGCTTAAGACACCACCACTGGGACTTCTGGCTGAGCATTGCTGGGAAAATACTTGGGAAAGCCCTGCTGGGACAGAGCCTGGCTTCTCAGGAGAAGGGCTGGGAGGCTTATTAGAATCTGTTTCTTTATCTATATTTTCCACTTCCACTTACTAACACCTACTAAATTAGTGTGAAGATGAAGTAAGATATTTTTCAAATGCTTAGCCCACTGAAGGTGGTTAATAATTTTTCCCCCTTTTCTCTCTCCCCATTACAAAACTGCTCTGTTTTTCTTATTCAACTTGGTGGTACCACCAGGTGGCTGTCACCTGTGGCTCCATGAATCTGTATAGCCAATAGCCAAAGACCAGTAAATTATCTCAGCAGGAGGGCTATCCCAGGTTCAGAATAACCAATAGGTTTCAAACCAATTAGTGAATTAGAGGTCGGGAGTGTCCACCTCACATATGTGAAGACTTCTCCCAGTGGAAGTGGTAGATGAGAACAAGTTGTTTCAAGGGCCAGGAGGAGGATGGAAACAGGTTCTATGGAGTGCTTAGAAGTTGGTTAGACAACAAAAAAGCTAAGTCATTCATTGCATCCTGAGCTTATTCCATTTGTCTTGCCATTGGACTTTGATGATGCTGGAAGAGAGAGTAAGGATGATGGTTTTGTGTAATTCTGCCTCACTTAAATCCAATTTATGAACAAGTTAAAAAATATCATCAATGATGTCATTTTTGTCTTATTTAAGTTAATAGAGGACAGCAACCAACTCCTGGGCTTCAGGAAAAACCGTTTTGGTGATGGTGTGAAGGATGGATTGGAATAGAGAGGGATTGAGGTAGATTGTCAAATGAAAAGATGGTTGCAATAATCCATTTGAGAAATAATATGGAACTGAAATGTTAGTGGTTATATGAAAGTCTTACTTTATATTCCTACAAGCTATATTACATTTAGCAAAGCAGGAATTGAAAGCTGTCCATATATTTTGTTGTCAGTTATCATTATCCTATCCATACCAAGTAAGAGTTTTACCCCATTTTGACTATACTTTTCTTTCCCATTTTAACTAAATTCTCCTTTTAAGTTTTCCTTAGTTTCCTTTTCTAGCCTCAGATTTATCCTGAGATTTAGAATTTCTAAAGCCATTTTTAAAGAACTACACCAACCTTTTACATTTAACTCTTAGCTGGACTTGCTTATATCTATTGTACATTTTTTCTATCTAAATTATTCGGTAAGTTCCCTTAGGATCCATACTGTTCTCTTCAAACAAATCCCACTTTTCTTCCTCATTAGAATTGTTTTCCTTTGTGTCTTCAGGATTTTATTCTTAAGCATCTCCCATCCCTTCTGGGCTGATTTCCTCTGAAGGATTTTAGTACAGGGAGAACCTAATTTTCTTTCTTCTAAACCTCATGAAATATGCATTGCAAAAATCTATACTGACTGCCATATTCTTTAAAGATTTCCTCTCTTCTATCACAAAATCCAAGACAGAATAGTCATTATCCCTAATAATCTGATCATATCCAACCCAAGTTCCTCAATGTTAGTAAGAATCAGATCCACCCGAAATTTTCCCCTTATTTGTATATTTCTTCACCTTTGAAGGAAGAAGTGATCAGTAGGGAAAGGGAAGAAGTCATTTACTGCTCTGCTTTTATCAAAGAGAGCCACAGCAGGTGTATGGATATTTGAAATATGCCCTTACTACTATATCATACTTCTGTGCCAAGCTTATGTACTTATTCCCGAACCTTCAGTAATTTTCTTTTTCTATCCAGGTGGTTTGTTTTATACTCTACTGAGATAATCGCTTCTTTTTATTCCTGATTTACTTTCCAGGCATTAGTTTTCTGCTTATAGTTTTTTTATTTATTTCCATGAGCAAATTTTCTCATTATTCAATGCTATTCCCACTCAGTCTCCTTTTGTCTATCCTATTTCTTTTAAATAAGGCACACCACTCAGACTTCTAACCTGGTCATTCTGTCTATTCTACAAATATGTGACAAATTTATATATATATATATATATATATATATATATGATATTGACCTTATTCTCTCTCTATCTCTCTTTTTAACTTCTAGATTTGCTTGTTTTATCATCTAAAGTTTGGGCATTTGTGTGTAGACAATTTAAATTCATGAATTTACTATTGAGTTTTTATATTTTGCCTCCTGTAATTTTTTTTGTTTGCAAGCTGCAATTCTTTATTCTTTATCACACATAGATATATAAATAGGTATTGATGCAAATGTAGGTATAGGCCTATACCCATAGATCTAAGTGAGATTTGAAAGACAAATGGCAATATATTCTTACCAGCTTTTATTAAGAAAATTTTTTGTTAAAGTAAAGATGATGATTAGCTATTGTGGGTAGGATTCAATACAATTCATCTCCTCACCTACCTCACAGAGTTTTTGTAAGGAAAGCTCTGCATAAGTAATTAAGTAATAGAGATATTATTGTTCCTACAATGATAAGCATTTATCCACAGTATTTCTTTTTGAAGAATGGGTCTAAAATGCTACTAAAGTGTCAGATACTGAAATAACAGAAAATGTTCAAAGTATACAATGCCAATACTAAGCAATGTTTAGCAGTTCCAGAAATGTAGAGAGACTCTAAAAGCTTCCCTAAATTACTAAATTAGTCTAATTCAATCTATGGCAGGAGAAAATATTCCAGCTTACCAGAAAACTGTAGGATATTTATTATATCTGATTCTGACTTACTTTCTATACCAGGGGTCAGCAACGTATGGCTCTCGAGCCATATCTGGATCCATCTCCCAACCGGCCAGTCCTGGCAGAACCCCAGGATGTGCCCCAGGGGGCCCTTCAGCCCCTGCCCCATATTCCAGCACCTTCCACCTTCATCCTCCTCTTTCTGCAAGTGTTTATGGCTCTCATGGCCAAAAAGGTTGCATACTGTTGTTCTATACCCTCCCTACTATTACTTTTCCTCTATTGATTTAAGCCCAATGTCTTATTCAGCTATTAATTTCAACTGTTGGATGGACAAAAAGTAATAAAACTAGAATTCAGGACCATAGATTTAGGAGTTAGGAAAGACCAGGGTGTTCATCTATGCTAATACCTCTTTTCAGAAATAAACAAACTAGAACTCAAAGAGATGAAGTGGCATCCCTAAAATGATGCAGAAAATAGGAAGTTGATCCAATGGCAGAAGTTTTGACAAATTTCACATTCTTTCTACTCTAGAAAGCAAAGTCAGGTAATTTAGATGTTGTTAAGAAAGCACAATGGGATAAAATGGGAAAAGTATATAGATGGTATTTATCTTTCTTTAGCATAAGGACCATTTGGGTTGCCCACAGACTGATACATCATTTCCTTGTAATAATGACTTAATCAAAGTAATGAGCAATCAATTTTCAAATATGAAATGAATGCTCAGAATAGAAAACTCAGCCATTTAGAAGACCAGCTAATGAGAGCAAGGTAGGAAAAAATACTTGATTAGATAGTTTATTTTAAAAAAATACAAATCCTTATATCACTATGAGTTTGGATTCTCTTAAGCAATCAGCTCTGGTTTTTATAAAATTGGGAAGGACTCAGTCTTTCTAATGGAAAACTTTAAGCAAAACTCCTTTGGCTACAAGAATTACAGAATCATATTTTCCAGATCATATAATTCAACACTAGACATTTTAATTCTGATATTCATAATTTCTCAAACTTCTCCTAAAAACAATTTATGTGCCAAAGACAAAGCACCTTTAACTATATCCATGGAATAAGAAATCAGGGATCCAAATGAAGGTTGGAAAAAAACAACCTGACAGTCATAATGAACTCCAAAATTATCTCTTCCCCCATCACCCTCCACCCTCTTCTAATGATGCCACTTTAGTCTATCCAGGGACACGGGAGCCCAATTTCATACCCTGGTACTGACTCTTTTTTCCAGTACCATTGAGATTCCTGTTCTAGCCTGCTGGAGTTTGCTTTACTTCGACAAAAGAAATTTGTTAAGGCTATAACAGACAGTATAGAGATGACAAAAATTCTTTGCTATAAAAAATCTCTTCAAGAGAGCCAGATGCAGAGGGAAAGGGGAAGGACATATGTCTAGCTTGAAATAGAACTTAACTGAAGAGATCAGACCAAGATGGTGAAGTAAGAAACAGTAAAAGCCCACTATCCACCCTCCAAATGACCAAAGAAGAACAAAAATGCCTCAAAAGGAATACTGGAGTGACAGAACAAACAAAATAAGGGGTGAAACAGTGCTCTAGCCCAGAAAGCATGCAGAAACAGCAAAGAGGACTCATCTTAAATTGGCATAAGGAGAGAGCTCTTAATAAGTCTCAGAATCACTTGGACATGATACAGTGCAAGAAGCAGAGGGAAAGGCATAGCAGGATTGGTCCAGGCTCAGTAGGTTAAGAGTGGAAACCAACATAATACAGAACAAATAGCAGTGAGGAAAGTTACTTTTCATTGTCCAGCTGGAGCAGAAGCAGCAGGAGGAGGAACTTAGCACAACATGGTCCAAACTCAATGGGAATAGGTAGAACTCAATTCGAGCCAGCTCAACTGAACAGCTGCAAATATCCACACAGCAATCCAACCAGGCCACCTCGGCAGAGTGCTCAACTGAGATCAAGACAAATGAGACAAACCCAGAAACAGTAGAAGTGCTGGACAATATTCCTTCAGCCCAAGAAATGGAATATAACTTCTGCATATAGAAAAAAATTAAGGGAAAAATAACCCTCTCAATAACCAAAAGACAGAGAAAACATGTGATGCTAGGGGAAAAAATCAATATGAGAGATAACCAAAAGAAAAAATTCAGAGAAGTACAGCAATACAAAAAAAAGAATACATGTGAAGTCTCAAAGGAAAATTTAAAAGATGTGCAGCCTAAAATGAACCTGTGGAAGAACTTCAGAAAAGGATTGAAAAACAAATATAAGAAACTTAGAAGAAAAATTAGAAAAGAAAATTATAGAAAAAGATAATAAAAGAATTGATAGAAAAACACAAAAGCTGAGAAAAAATTCCTAAAGAAATAAATTTCCTAAAAACTAGAACAAAAGGAAAGGGAGACAAAAATATATTGAAAAAAATGACTCCTAAGGAACAAAATGGGCCAAATGTAAATGGATGAAAATGAAATAATATTGAAGAAAATTAATACTTCAGAGGATTGGTCAAAGAAATAGATAAACTGGAAAAGGAAACAAAAATGGAAGGAAAAAAATAACTTCCTAAAAATTGAAAATAAGACAAATTAAAAAAAAACTTTTAAAAATAGAAGAAATCTTTAATACCTGACTAGAGAAATGACCAATCTAGAAAATAGAGTTAAAAGAAATAATCTAAGATGTGATCAGGGAAAATTACCTTAATTTTTTGGTACAAGAGGAGAAAATAAAATTGAAAGAATATGCTCATTACCTCCTGAAAGACATCCCAAACTTGAAAGTATCAGATTATTATAATCAAATTCCTAAAGTCCCAAGCCAAGGAGAAAATACTACGAGCAAACAGGTAAAAAATTCAAATGTTTTGGAAAGAAAATTAGGATTAAACAGGATCTAGCAGCTTCTACATTAATCTATTTGTAAGTGTAGAAAATGATATTTCACAAGGCAAGGGATCCAGATGTACCAGCAAAAATGACCTTCCCAGTGAAACTGAGCACAATATTCTAAGGGAATAAAGGGAGAAATTTCAGACATTCTCAATGAAATGACCAGAGCTAACAAAAAAATTCAATAATCAAATTCCACACTGAAAAAAGTCAGAGAGAGAGAGAGAGAGAGAGAGAGAGAGAAACAACTCAAGGGAATCAGTGAAGTTAAACTAATCAAATAGCTGCATGAGAAAGTATTAATTAGGATACTTAAGATGTCTATAATACAAGAGATATCTAAAATACTTAATATAATTAAAACAATCAAGGGAAACAATGGGGCTGAACTGATTATATACTTGTGAAAGTGATTACTAGAATACTTAAATTATTTATGGTGCAAGAGATATTTAAAATACTTTAAGATAATCAAGGAAAATATGGAGGCTAAACTGATTTTATAACTAGTAAGGTGATAACTAAGATGCTTAAGATGCCTTAATACTTTAAGTACCTAGGATACCTAAATTACTTAAGATGTTTAAGTTACTGAAGATACTTAATAAACTTACCACAATGAATAAAAGACTGTATATACAGACAGCAAGCAGCAATTTGAATAGGATGGGATGATATTTTTCAAAAAAAATCAGGGCATACAAAAGAGGATTACCCTGGGGAAAAAGAAAAGACAAAAAATTCACAAGACAAGGCATGTAAAAATCAATGTAGTAGAAAAGAAGATGCTGTGGGGTGGTGCGGTAATGGGCAATGCTTAAACTCTACCCTCATTAGAATTGTCATAAATTATCGCTCAGTTAGGTATTGATATGTATCTTAAACTGGGGGAAAATTTTTATAGGAAGTCTCTCTGATAAAAGCTTTATTTCTCAAAATAATTAAAGGATATAAGCAGGAAATTCTTTGATGAAGAAATTAAAATTTATTTAGTCATATATATAAATGCTCCAAATCACTATTGATTAGAGAAATTCAAATTAAAACAACCCTGTGGTACCCCTTATGCCCATTAGATTGGTTAACATGATGAAAAAGGAATGTGATAAGTTTTGGAGGGGATGTGGAAAAATTGGGACACTAATGCACTGCTGGTGGAGCTGCAAACTGATAGAACCATTCTGGAGAGTAATCTGGAATCATGTCCAAAGGGCCATAAAACTCTGAATACTTTTTTACCCATCAATTCCATGCCACTTCTGTATTATAAAGAGATTAGAGATAGGAGAAAAGAACCTGTGTGCAGAAACATATAACAGCTTTTTAAAATTGTGTTAGCATAGAACTAGAAACTAAAAGGATGCCCATCATTTGGAGAATGGATGAACCATTTGTGGGATATGCTTGTAAAAGAATACTTTTGTGCCATAAGAAATGAAAATAAGAAATGAAAAATAAGATGATCACACACACAAAAAAAAAACCTGGAAAAAGTTTTATGAGGCAAAGTGAGCAGAACAAAAAAATGTACACAGTAACAGCAATAATGTATGATGATCCCTTGCTAGTGACTTTATTGTCAACAAGTCAAGGATCAAGGGAAATCAATAGATTCCTGACAAAAAAGAAAAAGATATTCCAAAGAATATTACATATGGATATATAATGATAATAAAGTAAATAATGGTATTTTCAATTTCCAAATTGAAAATACCATTATTTACTTTATTTCAGCCAAGAACTTTTCTCTAGTGTAGGCAATATGTTTTCTTTCACAACACAAAGATCATGGAAATATGTATTGTTTGATGACATATGTAAAACCTATATTATATTGCCTAGCTGCTTGTGGATGGAAAAGTTGGAAAGAATAAGAGAACACGAGAGTAAACTGGCCAATTTGTTTTATATTGGCAACATACCAATAGTGATTATTATTTCTCAGAATGCTGCATAAAAAATGGCCAAAGGGTTCTCATTTTTATTTTTTTAAAGCAATGATACAAGCTTCATTTGCCATTTTTAATACTGCACTTTTTCATTGACCATTGCAAAGAGGACTTTGTGTTCGCCTTTTATTTAGATCAAAGCTGGAGCTGAGGGACAAGCAGCAAGGATATGGGTTCTAAATCATTGAACCCAGCTGAGTCATTTCAGAGCCTCCAGCAACTCAGTTAATTTCTTTGTGCTACCATACAGCTGTCTATAATCCAGTAAAAGAAGACTTCCTCATCTCCCTGGGTGTTTGTGAAATTTTTAGTTAATTAGTCTCAGTGAACTACTTTGGAATCCTCTGATGAAAATTCCTATCTGAGGGCAAAGGGTTGTAATTCGGTTTAGAAGCACGAGCCTTGCCTGGAAAACGCCGTGCGGCAACCTCACAAAACCAGGCTCCGTATTAAGTAATGCTTATTGAGAATGAAAATAACTAAGACTGCGAAATAAAAAGTGAATATTATACATTCCAGTTAAGCATGGGCCAAATGGCCAATTCAGCAAGATGTGAAGGAATTTAGCTCACTGTTAAGTATAACTATTTACTGCAGAGAAAGTGAGGGTGTTGCTTCTTTTTGGTCCAGGGTTTATGGCATTTCTTTAATAGCATGCCATATTTCAGATTGAACTTAAGTATAGTATTTTCTTTTCTTGCCTCCATTTATTATTGAGATGCTGTGCAACATATATATCATCTTTATTCTCTTCGGGGACTCTAGAAAGAGTGTAAAATGAGATATGTGCAGATTAGAAATTGTTATTTTTCCTTTCTCGGGGCCTCCTGACAATATAACAAAGAATTCCAATTTTTAAATACACAGTGTTTCAGTGACAGTATTTAGAAAGGGCACTGGGTGGCCATTCTGAAGTAGTCCTAATCTTGTTGTACAGAAGGTGCGCTTTTGTTACAATTCCTACCATATGTGGAATTTGAAATCCTTTTTACATATCCTTGGTTCTTTTCAGAAACAGAAAGGCAAAATAAAGCAGACATGTTTGTACATATTACCCCTCTTAGAATTTTTGTACTAAAGAAGATATGCTTTATTTCTTGACAATCCAATAGCCGATATATACATGTTTATACATGTAAACAGAATAAATATATGTCAGCATGGTACAACTTGAGAGTGATTGGGATGTCAGTTTTTGACAAACAAAACAAACGAAAAACCAAAAATTGTCCCAGTGTCTGAAATTTTAACATTGGCAGTGTCTTTTTTGCTTCTTGACAGATAAAACATAAATCTAAAATCCAAAGGTTTAGACTTGGGAGGGGCATTAGCGACCACCAAGTACAATCCTTTAATTTTATAAATACAGGACCAAAAATGTTTTAACTTGTCTAAAATTGTATAGGTCAAATTGAAATCAAATGCAGGTCTACAGATAACAGCTCAAGTCTTTTTGCTATTCAAAGGCGCCATCTTGAACTTGTGATTAAATGTTTTCAACTTAATTCTATTTGACTTTTAAAAGAAATAGGGAGGAGTGGGGAAATGTAGGTAGCATACATAGGATTGATGGGAAGAATATTTGGAGTACAGAGAGGTGAAGTTGGCTTATGAAAGAACATGGGAAAATAGAGAAAGGGATAAAAAAGAAGTGAATGATTTTTTTTAAACCCTTAACTTCTGTGTATTGGCTCCTTGGTGGAAGAGTGGTAAGGGTGGGCAATGGGGGTCAAGAGACTTGCCCAGGATCACACAGCTGGGAAATGCCTGAGACCAGCTTTGAACCTAGGACCTCCTGTCTCTAGGCCTGACTCTCAATACACTGAACTACCCAGCTTCCCTGAGGTGAATGATTTTTAAGACAAATTGTACATACATCATAATTTTCTTTGGGACCAGGTCTCTCTATGGGATTTGGAAGGATCTATTTATATCCTAAGGTTTCTCTATATTAATGCCTTCAATTTTCCTCACAGTTTTTAGGAAGTCTTTACAGTGGTTATAAACTACATTATTGATATCATATAGCCATTTTACTCTCTCTTGATCAACTAAAGAGTTTAGTGGTTTAATGTCTGTTTATACTTATTAATAAGTATGTCAAATAAATAAATAGGATATATATATATATCTACTGTGGTCTTATATGATTCACAGACTAATAGAATCAGAAAGGGCTGGTTAATCATGACTAGACACCAAATATCATATGACTTGTCAAAAGCAAAGTTTACGGTCTCGAGGTATAATTCTATTCTTCTGCAAACATATTCTTTTCCTGGTTCTACTTTTGATCTTTTGGACTTCTATAGGATTCCTTAGCTTCTGCCTCACCCTATAACTTTCTTTGGGTCCTGCATTCCCCACCTTCTGAAATATCCAGTGACTCCTGAGGCCTTCTCATTCTGGAACACTCTCCACCATGCTGACTCCTTTCCATTTCCTTTACTGGTTAACCCTAATTACCTTCCTGGTCCTGATTCTGACTTTCCAGACTTCCAGATACCATGCCTGATTTTGGCTGGCCTCTCCTCCCCACCAGGCTTGTAGAAAGACCTGAAATCAAATATGATCTCAGAAAATTACTATTTTTTGACCCTGAACAAGTTACTTAATCCTATTTGTCTCAGTTCCTCACCTGGAAAATGAGCTAGAAAAAGAAATGGCAAATCATTGTAGTATCTTTGCCAAGAAAACTCCAAATGGGATTATAAAGAATCAGATGTGACTAAAACTACTGGACAACAACAATATGTATATAGGTATCTCTCTATGTACATGCTGTGAAGATGGGATTAACTCACTAAAATTTAGATTGAATCACCAAAAGTGTATACACCCCACTTATCCTTAAGTATGGGGAGATCTGTGACCCTCGTGTGCTATAGTGGGTGACAAATCAGAAACAACAAAATGCCCCCTGGGCAGTCCTGAGCAAGGCTAAAGCTACATTTGGTCCACGTAAAGTGAAAGGAAGGCACAGGAAGTGACACAAAGAAGCATCTTTAAAAGCAGTGGCAACTTCCTGTGAAGTCAGTTCTTTAGAGGTCAGAGTTGGAGTTGGAGTTGGAGTTTGATTTGGAGGCCAGTGAATGATCTGCTTCTTGGACCTGAGACTCTGAAATTTGGTGAGACCATTCTTGAATCTCTCCCTTTGAACTACCACGTGGGTGAATGAAAAGACTGAATCCTTTTCCTGGCTTTTCTGGAGGTAATAGCCTCCAGAGAGACCCCTCGTCTTGGAGGAGGACTTGTGGCTAGAACCCTTTTTAATTTACCTCTGGGATCCTCTTTACTGGGGCCTCTGAAGCCCTGCCTGTTTCAGACTGGACTGGAGTAATTATCTACTCTCTCTCTCTTTTCCTTACTTTTACTCTTTCTCCTTTTGTAAATAAACTATCATAAAAAGTCATCCTGACTTGAATAATATATTTTGGCAACCACATTTTTATGCATTTAGTACAATCTTTATTTTTAACCCTTAAATACATTTATGTGCATCTAAACATATAATATGTACATACATATGTGTGTATATCTAATAAGACAGTATATACTATCTTATTAAATACAAACAAGAATAATATAAGGCTTGGAGTCAGAAGCCCTTGGTTCATACCTTGCCTCTTCCTCTTAAGAATAATCTTACATAGGCACCCCTCTTTGCAGCATAAAAGAAATTCAAATTTGGAAAGGATATTGGAGGTTGGTCACATAATCCATTTTGTAATTATACCAGAATCCGATATTCCAAAGTTTGATAAATGGGACAATATTTGGTATATAACTTTTTCAAAGAAATATTTGCTTTTTTTAAGTCAAACTCTTTAAAAAAGAATTTTGTGTCTATTTCCCTTTCATTCTATTCTAAACTTTTGTAATATAGCTTTCATCTTCATCACTCTTATAAGACTACTTTCTAATTTTATCAATGATCTCTTAATTGTAATCCAATGGTCTTGACTTAATTCTTATACTTCTTGATCTCTCTCCAAGCATTTGACTTTGTTGGCCACCATTTTCCCAGATTTTTCTGGGTTTTCATGTTATTATGCTCTCTCTTTGTTCTCCTGTCCTAATATTCCTTTTCAGTTTCTTCTTACTGAATCATTCTCATTGTAAAACCCCTTAAGGTAAACCTCAGGGATAATAAGATAATAAATTGAAAGCTAAAAGGAACTTTAGAGGCTATGTAATTCATTCCTCTTATTTTAAATATGTGGAAAATAAGCTTTAGTAAGGATAAATGACTTGCCTGAGGTCTTAAAAGAGTAAGTGAAGGTCCCCTGACTTCAAAGTCAGCATTTTTGCCAATGTAACACTCAATCTCCCTGGATCCTCTGCTTTTCTCTCTCCATGCTTCAGGTCAGTTGTACACCACATCAACTCATGGGTTTAATTATCTTTTCTATATTATTGATTCACAGATACATTTCTAACAAATGGCTCTTTCTTCTAGTCACACATCATCAAATGATTATTGGGTATTTCAAATTGAATGTCCTATAGACATTTCAAAATCAACATGCCTAAACAATTGTCTATTTTTCCTCTAGACTTTACTCTCTTTAGAATTTCCCTATTACTGTTAGTCATTTAGACAAGCATATATTAAGTGCTTACTATGTGCCAGGTACTACACTAAGCTCCATCAGAGGGAATACCTTCTTTCCAGTTAACCAAGATTCTAACTTTGTTATCATTCTTGACTCCTCACCTGTACTCATCCCTAAATTCAATTAGGGAGAATGTTTTTGTTGAATGAAAGGAGCAGGTTTTGCCTTGCCTTTAACAGAAGACAGGGCCAAGTCCAGTCAGATGCTTACGCTTAGGTTTAATTACATCATTATAGAACATGGCTGACCTTTGGAGGTAAGGAGTTTAGGAAAATGAATGTTTTCACATAGAAATATTGCTAACAAATAATGCAATCCAACATTAATTTTTTTTTTCTGAAACACAAACAAAAGATACAGACTTCAATTAAGGCTTAATAATAACTCATTGGATAATGAATGAGTGGTTTGTTTGGCTTTCATACAAATAGTGAATAACTATTCATAAATGTTAAAATTACAACCTAATATGATTGGGTTAAGCTTCTAATCCCCAGGATAAAGCCATTAATTCATTAAATATTTCCTTTTATATTTTCAAGTATAGCAAAATGATAAGGAAGATGTCTATTTGACAAAGCTGCATTAAGTTCATAAGATGGAGTAGTTTTATGTACTTGTTATAAATTCATAGAATATTGAGTCTATTAGTGGTCTTAGGGAACAATTTTTTCTGTACCATAATCTTGTATAATCGGAAGCATTTGAAATAAGTTGTACGAACTTATATAGCTAAATAGTGGCATTTTTTAGAGAGAAAGTCAAGGTCTCCTGAGTCCTAATCTCCTTTAATGCATCATTTACTTCTAAGGAGAATTTTCTCAGGCCAATAGTGAATCTAGAAGTAAGATTTTGAATTCATCTTATGCTAAAATGTTAATTGTGCCAAATCAAGTAGCAACAGGATAAAAACAATCTTTAGCATGATGATGCTGCTCACATATTATACTATTTCATTCCTGATGAATGAAAATAGCTTCATACATATACATATTGACATATGTATACTCACATAATAATTTATAAATATATATTATATATGGTATATATATGTGTGTATATATATGCACATAGATACAATTTCAATATACAACTTGTCAAAGTACATCAATTATTAGATTATTTTGATGAATGAAAACTGGGAAATGTGGGAAAATATATGCTAGTTGCTATAGGAAATTTATTTTTTTAAGTGAGGAGTCATTTTTAGTAGGACAAATACATGATTCAGTCTGTCAAGAAGAGATAAAACAGCTTGAATACTTAAAAAATAACTTCTCTGCTAAATTCTAAAATAACCGTGATAAAAATATGATTTTTAAAAAACCCTGTGTTTTATGACTTCTTACCCTGTTGGACTATGTTCTGTTTAATATTGCCAAAGATTGCATTATGAATGCAGAATTTAAAAATTAAATGAAATTTAGATTTACTCAATGTTACAGCTCTATCTGAGGCATGATAGATGATATATCTGAGCACTGATTAGATGTATTTCAAGCACATCCATTACTTTTCTCTGGAAGAGAGGGAAAGGGTTATGCCAATGGATCTAAGATCACTACCTCTGGATAACTAAAGGTAATCTTTTATATAGTCAATGTATATGGAAAAATACTATGATTTGAAGTCTGTTCTACCCCTAGTTTTCCCCAATTTCTCCCTCCCTCATTGACCACATTTATATTTCCATTGGATTAAAGGATAAAATAAGAATTTGGTTATGTAAATGTATTAATTATGAGGTGGGAAGAGTAAAGAGAAATAAGAAAGGCCAGGAACAAATTTCTTATTTTCCTCTCAATTTGAATTCATTTCTTAGATTAGTTCTTAGTTACTTTGCAATATTAGTGGTTTCCTTCAGACTCGATACATATGGATAAAAATATGTCCTAATATATGATCTAAGTAACATATTCCACTTACTCTGTGAGTTGGAGAAAGGGTCATGTTCTGTTATATTCCATTTCTGGTAGCATTAACTATTTGCAAATTCCTAATTTTTAGAAATTATAAATGTTTTATTACCACTTTGAAAATTGAACCCAATATTTCAGATTCCAATAGCAGATCAAAATATATATCACATATAATATATAATTTTAAGTGTTTATTTTGGGCCTTATCCTAGTCAATTAAAGGAAAAATCAGGAAATTAATCAAAAAAAGTTTATTCCCCCCCCCCCCCACCACCACCACCAAGGCATCAAGCAGTTGGAGTGGGGCTGGTCCCTCCAAATCCACTTTTAAACTGCTTTTATTAGACAGAAGTCAAAGAATTTACATATGATGGCAAGATAATCCTGATTGGTATGTCTTTCTATGGAGAGTTGTGAATAGTTTCTTCTTAGTTCCACCTCATCACTAGGAGAGAAATAGTCCACAGAAGAAGGGATTAATCTGCAAGACAGAGGTTTAGGCCAAAGGGAACTGAGCTCTCTTCTTCAAGCTAATTAAGTACCTTATCCAAAGGTTGAGAAACATTAAAACATGAGGGCCACTCAGATTAACTTTGTCTGACTTTGAACAATCTCCTCTTTTGTGCAAATCATGCTTAAGGTAGAATACCACAACTGGAACCTTATTGTTCCTTCATCCTGAAGGGCATCATCCTATTATCTGTTGTTCATGCCATATCAATTCGTATAAGAATTAGTGCCTATAAAATAGAGACTTAAACTACCATGGGAAACAAGTGTACTATGACTACCCACTTTAGAAAAGTCATAATTCCATGTTTCCAGATACTTTCAGGAGTTTTATATTCTTACCCACAACTGAGTTAAATCATTTCAAAATTGTTTCTTATTCTCTGATAGTTTGAAATCACCTCTACTGAACATTCCTATTACCCTCCAAGATTGTGAGAGAATATTTTGCATGTAATCTTAATCTGAAAAACCTCTAAAATCCACTGTTTTAGCAGTCACTGTCATTTAGAATTTTATAGTAAAGATTTAGAATTTTAGTTAAAAATTTTGGTCTTCAGTTTATAATGCAATAAATTTCTACAGACTTGGTAGAAAGATTTCTTTCCTTCTTTTATGATTCTCTTGTCTGTTTTCCCAACTTTGCTAAAGTTAGAAATACAGAAAGAGAGAAATAGACTGTCTTTCTGAAGGCTTTGAGGGTTTCACAGGAAAATTTCTACTCTTTCTGCTCTTTTACCTTGGACTGATCAAGCCATAGGAAAAATAAGTTTGGATTTACCAAGAAAGACAAAAAATACATACTTTGTTTACAAGATACTTACCATTACATAGATAAAACACTTAACCTTTCAAGTTCAAAAGACTCATTTATTTCTCTGACCCAATTTACTTCTAAGTACTGTTGAATTTGATTTTATAGAACCCCCAAGTTTGCCTCTGTCCCTAGGGAACTTGAAGTCCCAGAATGACCTTGTCTTAGACTGAATAATAAACCATAAAGTACCCAATGATCATAGCTTAGATATAATTAGTAGATATAATCCAATTTTAAATACCCTTTTGTCTTAGAAGTTTCTCCTATTGTGTCTAGGCCTCTCCAAGGTAGTCCAACCTTTGGCTGGAATCATCCTTTTTTGTTTCCATTGTAAAGCATCAGCTTCTCCCAGAGAGTCCAGGACTCCTCTTTTCCTTGTGCCCATTGTAAAGACTATCAACTGAACCTTCCTGTTCTATATTCTCTAAAAGGTATAAAAGATTCCAAGTTCTTCAGCTTGTTCAAAAATATCCTTTTGAGGTGATTTTCCCCAGAGTCATTGTTCCCAGAGTCCCAGAGCTTTGTCTCTGTGGATGTAGCCAGTGCTTGACTCGATGTAGTGACCAATCAGAGCTTTGTCTTTCTTGACCTGATAAAGACTTGATCTTTTAAACTACTTTAGTGGATCTTTGTTTTTCAAGGTTGAGAGTACCTATTTCAGTCCTAATTGAGGAGTCTGGGAAATTCTCTGTTGAACAGGTAGTTTTCTGCCCAAGTGGGAGTCAGAAGGAAGTTTATTTTATGCTGATTTCATATAAAAAATTAATATTCCCTTATCTTGTGGCAAGCTAATGCTGGGCAAGACCTTCCCCTGGCCTTGTGATAACTTAGGATATCTAGTATTCTGCAACACCATCTACTCACAACTGTCCCCTTTCTGCATGTGCCACTCCTTTTATTTATGAACAAATAAGAATCAGTTATAGTTTTGGGAGCTATTTCTCCTTATCCTTCCTGAGTTTGGGAAGCTTAATTCTCTCCTAAGGGGATGAGCACCATCTTCAAAGGTTAAGCAAGTTAAAAAAAACATGAGGGTCACTCAGCCTGATTATCCCAGTGGTTGATTTGGTAAACATCAAAAACAATATTCAGTGAATTTCCCTTTTTCATTGCAGCTATCCCATCATGTCATTGAAGCTCCCATTGAACCAATCACTTTTTATACATGTTTATACAAAATAAAATCTAAGTATGATAGCCTAGGAAACCTAGGGTCCCACCATGGGAAATAACAGTGCCCTATGAAGTGGAACAATTTTCTTTGTTCTGGAGTTCCAGCAGGTGTAGATAGAGGGAGGGGGCTGAAGATCAAAAGCTTCTGGGTGGCTCAGCTAGTCCTCAGAGCATAAAGGGGTCCCTAAAGAGGGAGATCTGAGGACTTTCTACCCCATTGTCCACCTAGGTATATACCATCATCACTGTTTTCAAGTCTTTCTTTTGCAAAAATCAAAATCTGAAAAGAATAAAGTTATAGTTCTGTCAACCTTGAAAAACTCAGAACCACTAAAGTACTTAGAAAGAACAAGTCTTTAATCATAACAAAGTAGACAATACTTTATCTGGCTCTACACAGTCATGCACTAGGTACCACACAGAGACAAAGCTCTGGGACTCTGGAAGCAATGTCTCTGGGAAAAAAGCACCTCAAAGGGGGGATTTTTCCAATGAGCTGAATAACTTGGGTCTTATATACCTTCTGGGGAATGAACAACAGAAACACACACTGACTGGTTAAAAGCAGGCTTTGGAAGGAGGCTGTAGCCCAAGAATGGGATAGCAAGGAATGGCCTAAGATACAATAGGAGAAACTTCTAACATAAAAGGGTGCTTAATATTTGATTATATCTACTAATTCTACCTAAGATGAGATCATTGAGTACTTTAGGGTTTATTATTCAGTCAAGGTCAGTCTGGGACTTTCCTCAAGGCAAGTTCACAAGGGAGAAAGGTAAACTTGGGGGTTCCATAAAGCCAAGTTCAACAGTTCCAAGGTCTTAGTTATGAGGGAACTTCCTTTGCTTGTTGGAATTATCCAATGAGGTCTTTAAAACCATACTGTACTAAATTCTCGTCTCCTTAGGGATATCCTTTGTTTAATGGAGTTTTCCCATTGTGCTTTATGGATACTTGTGCAAAATAAACTCTCAGAGACAAAACTGGAACTATCCCCATCATTCCTTAAATACCATTATGCAAATTAATACCTAGATTATGTGGGAATATCTCCACCTTAATGGCCTTGTTCCCATCATTCCTTTTTAACTACAGTATAAATGAAGTCCTTACTTTTCCAAGGAAGTATGTATCCTTTATAAACTCACACAAATAAGTTCTTAAAAACACAGCCATTTTCTTTACTCCTTGGAACAATCATTTATCCCTTTCGAATAATTATTTAGCATAAACCCTTGGATACTCAAGTCCTTCTTTTACTCAATGGCACTATCTCCTTTAACCTATTCAAACTTTCATTCAGATTTAGTATTTAAACATTTAGGCATTTCCTTTTCTTATTAGTTTTACAGAGTTCTTTTCAGGTCCTAATGAAAATTAAACTCATGGTTACTCAGGCATTTTCTTCATTCTCTGGCAATATATTCAGCTTCCTTTTTGGTAATTCAAACAAGGTAAGCACTTGATTTCTCAAGGACCTTCTTTGCTCTTTAAAAGACTGCTGCTCACACTTTTTAAAGGACACAAATTCATGGCTATCAAGTAAACTTTTTATTCATAAAACTTCAGCCCCTGGAATTCAGGGTCTTTTATCACTAGAGTGATATCCATTATCTCATTTAGACTGTCATGCACATTTATCCCTCAGGAATATCTTTTGGTTGTTAGAGCTTTTCCTTATTTTTTTAATACCTTTCTGCAAAATAGGCTGATTATTCCTGATTCTCTATGTCTCTATAGATATGCATATTGAATCTGGTATGACTGAGTGACCTCCCTTGCTCCGTGGGACTATTACGAAATCTTTTGCAAGTTATGTGACTTTCTGGGAGCCTTTATTATTATTGAAGCTCTATCTTGTCCCTCAATAGAGTCTAATCTAAAATAAGTCTTCAGACTTTTCTNTGTTGATATTCATAAACTCAGAGAAATTACCAGTTGGGACAATGGAAGAATTTAATTTTATCAGAATTTATTAAATACCCACTATGGGCCAAAGATTGTTATAGGTATGAGATGACAAAATGCTTCAGACTTGTAGCAGCATCCTGCTTTTGAACTCTCCTTCTAAAGGAGATATATTAGGAGACATTCTGTCATGTCTTCTCACATCTCATAATAACTAATAAATAGTGTAGAACAAGATTAAAATGTCTTCTTTGTCCATTTTGTGGTTTTAGGCCTTTGTCATTAGCCCTCTCCAAACTAGGAGACAAATTCACAGCCTTTTTTCCCCGTAACTTAAGCCATATTTCTAAATTTTTGAGTATGAAATTATTTTTAAAGAAACTCCTGAAGCTCATTGTCCAGGAAAAAATAGTCCTCCTCCATTAGAAGGCTAGAATCTGAAATTTTATACTGACAAGGAAGTCCTTTACTGTAATTAGGACACAGATATAGGAATGGCATTATCCATAGACCTCTTTATGAGGGCTATAATACTTCTGTCTTATGCATTTACTTCTTCAGAAACTCAGTAACTCAGTACTACCTGACTTGCTGCTATCTTTTAAGTGAAAAGACTAAGGAGTGGTTGCTCATTGAGTCCCTGGGGTTGAAGAAAGTACTGCACAGATGAAGATGCCATTCATAATAAGAAACAGTTTATTGTTTATGTTTTAAAATGTTTTATCCGATTCCTACCAATATTATCATTTCTATATTTTTGATATTATGCATTTTAACTTGTCACTTCCCATTTAAAAGTTCTTCCTAGCTCTTGGTTTTAATCTATGTATTTGCATGAGAATGATAGCAGAGCAAAATATCCTAGCTTTAGACACATAAGGAGTCTTGAAAATTGTCTCTCCTCCTTATTTTACAGATGAGACGAAACCAAGGATCAGAGAGGTTAAGTGACTTGCTTGGATTCATACATCTGGAAAGGATCTGAATTATAAATTGAAACTAGATTTTACAGATTTCAAATCCAGTATTCTATCCAGAAGCCACACTTGCTTTTTTCTATCCTGCATATACACCTGATATTGAGACTCACCCAAAGATGGAAATCAAATGTGCTGCTACTACAAACTTAACTTATGAAAGCAGGGAAATTTACAGAAAAGGGTAGAATCATGTAGTCATGCTCATTGACAATTCTTGTACATTTTCTCATCCAACACAAATTTGGTGCTTCCTGATTTTGAAATTTTTGGAATAATGTTAATTTGTCTTTAGAATATACATGAAACCAAGTATGTCTCACTTTACATGACAGATATTTTTCTTAAGCCTAAGTGTAAATTATTTTTGTAAACCTAATTATATTTTCCCATTTACTATATTGTACTTTGAAGAATGTTTTATTTTATTCTTGATGAATCTTCTGTTGGCTGGATCACCAAACTCATGTATTTGGAGCATTTATTAAGCCAATTATGGATCCTGAGCAATGCTAGATCTTGAAGGTTTCGAAAGAAAGACAAAATGTGACACTGTTTCCTAAATGTTTAGATATAGAGTACATCCAAATTTGTATAAAACATTCAAAGAATCATTTTATGACTATATATTTAGACAACATGTGAATACATATATAAATGCACATGTAGTAATAGAATTCTTACATGTGCATTCAATTACACTCTAAATCAGTGGTCCCCAAGCTTTTTTGGCTTAACTCCCCCTTTCCAGAAAAAATATTACTTAAACCCCTGGAAATTTATTTTTTTAAATTTTAATAGCAATTAATAGGAAAAATAAATGCACCTGTGGCCATCACCGCTTCCCGGATTACTGTAGCAGCCACTGGGGGCAGTAGAGCCCACTTTGGGAATCACTGCTCTAAATAAATATGTATATACAAACTCATAGATGAATCTATGTATGTATTGTCTGAGTATATTAATGCATATATGTGTACTTTTTGTGGCTAGAATCTCTCAGTTCATTGACATGAGTGCCTTTTCCCAACCAATAAAGATCTCATTAGTAGATTCTCTTTTAGAGTAACAAAGAGACCAACATGGTGGCAAGTCTCTTCTAGTTTAGTTAGATTTTATCTCTGGATAACAGGCAAATAATCTTGTA
The DNA here is from genome assembly GCF_016433145.1 of Gracilinanus agilis. Lineage (NCBI taxonomy): Eukaryota > Metazoa > Chordata > Mammalia > Didelphimorphia > Didelphidae > Gracilinanus > Gracilinanus agilis. The sequence goes on from NC_058131.1 coordinate 101,152,330, forward strand.
TGGGCTTGTATTTGAAGTTCCCAACTTGGTTAAATGTACCAGAGTTTGAACTTTGTCCTGAGATCTCAGTTACCTCTAATGTACAAAGGAACTATAGAATAAGACTTTGGCATATGCTATATATACATATCATATACATGAATAGTGGTTGCAATAATGAAATAACATAATTTGGAAATAATTTAATCTAAAAAAATCTTCAGAAAAGAAAGACTTGAGTTAGATCTTAATATTCAGAATTGTGGTGATTTGTTTTCTTTTCCTAAGAACTCCTACATTAGCAATGTTTTTTATTTGTTGAGGAGGGCAGAGAGGAATGGAGTTGGGCCTACCCTTTCATCACTATAGAGAACTCCCAATTGTAGAAATCCAGTGGTTTAATTAGACAACTTTTCAGTGACTTATAGGCCCATCGAATTGTCAGCCACTAGGAGGTTCAATAAATTGCCTCTTGATCACAGAGTAGTTGTCAGAAGAAGTATTTGGAGTTCTTCCTTTTATTCACTAAACCAAGATGCCTTCAAGTGATTTTATTTCCTTTATACTTAAATATAGTGATGAAATCATTATCTCATATTATGTATGTGGTGATAGAGTGGGTAAAATATCTTTATATCAAAGTTGGCTTTTAAAATACACACACACAGGGGGCAGCTGGGTAGCTCAGTGGATTGAGAGCCAGGCCTAGAGACGGGAGGTCCTAGGTTCAAATATGGCCTCAGACACTACCCAGCTGTGTGACCCTGGGCAAGTCACTTGACCCCCATTGCCTACCCTTACCACTCTTCTGCCTTGGAGCCAATACAAAGTATTTACTCCAAGACTGAAGGTAAGGGTTTTAGAAAAAAATAAATAAAATAAAATAAAATGCACACATACAAACACACACACACACACACACACACACATATATATATATATATATATATATTTTTTTTTTTCCCCTGAGCACAAGGCATTTGCTATTGCCTGTGAATTTTAGAAGCAAAGGGCATGTCTACAGGACCATTGGGACTAAATCCATTCTGTTGGTTGGTTGGTCTATACCTTATTTTCAAAACTATCTAGACTCTTCTGAACCTCCCTATTTCAGTTTGTATTAGATTTATGATCACCATTTCCTTAAGACATCCAGTCACATAACAAGCCAGACTTTGCAAAGCTTAGTTGCCATAAAATTTTAGCTATAATAATTAACTGGTTTGTGATAAGAGAATTTCTCGCTCAGCTTTATTACCTTTATTTACTTAAGAAGGGCATGCCAAGTAACCAGGTATGACTCTAGTGCTAATGTTTGGTCTTGAATTTCCAATGAGATCCCCCAGTGTTTACTGACTAGTTTATCGTTTTACCTGACACAGATCTTCCCCTTATGCCATCTGTTCTTTGATATGTAAATCTTTACTTTCCCCTTCTGCCCTCTGTAAAATTCCACAGTATCCATCCTGCTGATGTAACTAAAACCTACAGAAGGTTTCTGAAAATGACTGCTTGGGGCCAATTATGGGTGTGTATATCACAGGTCTGTGCTCAGCATATAATAAATCAGTTATTAAAATGTCTGTGTGTTGATGAGTGTGATTGGCAGTAGTACTTATCAACAAATTCTTGAACAATTTTTGTGTCACAGGCGTGATAGAAGAAATTTCTCTAATCCATTTAGATTCATTTTTCTAATCCAGAGAATGTTAAATGTTTAAATGCATTACTTGTGCTTCTGTCTTTGATAACAATCATTCTTCTTCTAAAAATCAAATCACTTTTTATACTTTTCATCTACTGGCACCATGGACACCTGTGACCTTCTCTTAAATATCCTGAGTGAACCACTTCTCAAAGAGTGAATAGATATCAGTTTCTAAATACCATTAGTTTTCCATAATGCCACCTTAACAAAAGGCAACAAGATTCTTCTATTCTTCCTGTTTTTAACCACCAGAGAAGAGATTTTCCCTTTAAAATACCCTCACCTGTATGATAATTAGTTTCCTTTAAAAATATAACAGGCTTTTTTTTTGAGATTTTACATGTTCGCTCATGAATGCCTTAACATGGAAAGAAATCTAAATCAATTATAGGCCAAATAATATTTTGGTAAATATTCATAAAATATCTCCCTTACTTTTAAATTGAAAGGTCTTTCCTTTACTCTATTTCCCTTTGTGAAGATAAGAGTATAGAGATTGTATCATTGGATCCATTGATATATGGAACTCCCCAAGAAAGAAATTATCTCTACAAAAACATGACAGCAATATCTCTGCAATTTAGAACCTTAGAGCATTGCCTCGGGCAGCAGGAGGATATGTATCATGCCCAAATTCATATACTGACTATATTTCAGAGATAAGATTTAATTCAGGTGTTTCTGCATCTGAGGCCAACTCGCTGTCTATTATGACAGTGGTGTCAAGATCAAATAGAAATGGGGCCACTAAACCATTCATCAGGATCCCTGTTGGCCACATATTGATTCAGGAAACCTGGTTTTGGCTGCAATTCAGTGTTGCTGGCTTCATGTAGCATGTGGCCACAGGTCTTATATTTCACACCTTTACACTATGCTTTGGTTCCCTTCCCTTTGTGGAAACTTTAGCAAAACGACATCATTCTTGTTTTTCTTTTTTTAATGGGGTGCCAGGAAATTTTGGGGGTGGAAAGAGCTAAGGAATACCAGAATAATTAATATTGTTTGTTTAAAAATTATATAATAGAAACTGAAAATAGTGTTGAAAATATTTTTAAAAGAACTGGTATTTTTTAAAACACAATGATCACTTTGTTCTTTCTTATAAACTCTTATTCATGAGAAATGAGTTTTTATAAGACATAACAGAGCACATGCCAGTTATCATTTGCTACAGATATTTATTAAAGATTTAGATATAAAAAAAGCTTACCACAATATATTTTACTACATATATATGACAGTCTCAAAACATTGGAGAGAAAGAGAAAAAATGGGTAGAGAAAAAGACTCTGTCATATTTATTACCAAAACATTTGGCTTATGCTTTAAACAAATCATCCAAGTCTTTCCTCCAAGTTCATCTAGTCTAGCCCCTAATTACCTAACATTTAACTGTATCCTTTTTTTAAAAGTAGGGATTGTCTCATTTTGTGTGTTTGTATTCCCGGAGTCTACCACAGCAGCTGGCATGTAATAGGTTCTTAATACATGTTTCTTGATTATTGACAAAAAAATCCTTTCTATGTCATCTTGGACATGAGATCATTCAAGCTCCCCTTGAAGTCATCAAAAACCAGATTACTTCACTCTTTTTCATTTTCTAATCCTAATGCCACCTTCTTAAATTATTACTCAGAGTCCTTTGCATCCTGGAAGATCCCACTTTCGCCAGAGCTCCGTCTTCTACTTGTTGAGTTCCTTTCAGAGGTTCTATTTTGAATAAGTGTTCAGGCCAGTTATGTTCACTCCTTTATGCTTCTCCAAGTTGTGCTTTTAATTTCCATATTTTCCCATTATTCCATTGCACTGATACCTCTTCATTTCCCTGATTTTTAATCCTCTTTTATGTGTAGTCTTCTTATATTAGACTGTAATAACTAATGTTTTATGGCATTTTAAGATTTACAAAGAATTCTACAAATATTATCTCATTTGATGTTCTTAACAACCTTGGAAGGTCCCTGATGCTATTGTCTTCATTTTATAGATGGGAAAACTGAGGCTGAGAGATGTTAAGCAACTTGTTCAGGGTCCCAAAGCAAGTGAGTATCTGAGGCTAATTTGAATTGAGGTCTTCGTAACTCTAACTCTAGTGCTCTAACCCCTGAACCACCTAGCAGGTAACTCTTAATGAGGAAACTACATCTATCAATGTGGATCTGCAACTTTTAATTATAGAGTGATTTAGGACAATGAAAGCATATGGAACTTTTCCAGGGTCAAATAACCTTTAAAAGGCATACTTAGTTTTTTTGTATGGCTATGTACAATGTCATGCAATTTCTAATGATTATATGTTATAAGGTGCAATGCAATTGCATGAGAGTAGATGCTAAAAATCTCCTTCCAATTCTCTGATTCTGTGATAAGAATAAAATTATTCCATTTGTGTCTTGAACCAGATTTTGACACTTTTTAAAAAAAAACTACATAAGGTCTTATTTTTATTTTTATTTTTTGTCTTTCAACTTTGTTATAACAATCTTCTTTCCCCTAAATGTCAGATAGGTAACTTGAGTCCAAATTCCGATTTTATCATTTACTACCAGAGTGATTTTGGGAAAGTCCCTCTCTATGTCTTTTTTTCAGTGAAACTATTCAGTTTCTTGAAGCAGATTCAGCTGCTTCAAGAGATGGTGGATTTTTCTTTTTTAGAGATAATCAAGTAAGGTTAGATCAGACAATTCTTAGATCGTTTCTATTTCTAAAAAAAAGTACTACCTTATTCAAACTTCCTTGATTAAATATTTTTGTGTAGTAGAGGCATATATTTTTACATTTAATCACTTTGGTCTCTTTCCTCAAAAGGCATGATAAAAATGTCACCTAAAATAAATATAAATAATAAAATAATAGATTTAATGGACATTTCATTGACACCATCTTTAGCATAGTTAAGAACATAAAAAAAATTCTAGTAGAACCATAACAATAAAATTTGTGGAAAAGACAAGACCACCCAGCTCCTTAAGAAAGAACTAGCTGATTACTCTAAATTTTCAATATTTAACAAGTTGCCAAGATATATAAAAAAGGAGAGTCTCATTAATTAGGTTACTGTTGAAACTGTCTCCTTTTTTCATCTTTCATCACCAAACCAAGAATTTCAATTAGAATTCTGTTTCTCACCATACTTAGCTTTCTAAATCCCTATTGTGCTTCAGAAATTCATTCCAATTAACTCAGGTCAAGAGGTGATGTTGCACATTACTCTGACATAGCCAGATATTGGATTTTCTAAAATAATTCCATTTCCCTGATAAATATGCAGGGTGATAGAATGGCCTAGAGGAAAGGAATACACTGATTAATAGCCAATTTTTACCACATCTTTCCAACGTGCATAGTGGAATGAAAAGACATTGTCTAGGAACAAATTATATAGAATATTAGTCTAGATATCAGCAGCTAACATAAAAAGCAATAAGTACATAAGCTCAGTTAATATTCTTTAGTTACTGTGCATTATATGTGCCATTAAATATACTGATATGCTTGGCTTTGAATTTTTAACAAGCCTCCACTATATTTCTTTTTATTTTCTAAATATCTTTAACTTCTGACCAACAAAATTGCAGTAGCCACACCAGTCTTTTGTTGTTTTTTCAAATAATATTTCTCCTTACATACCCTTATCCCTCTTTATGTGGAAGAGAGAAATTCTTCAAGGGATTTGGATGTTTTGTTTTGTTTTGTTTTTGGTTGATACATGCTTTTGATTCTTTAAAGAATATGGAGTTCTGCATTATCTAAGTAAAATAGTTACTAATAGTTTGAGGTGCCCTATCTAGTCTATATTAATGGGAAACTTTCAGAAACAATATTCCTGCAGTCCAAAGACAGAATTTTAAACACCTTTTCATATTGCTAGAGGACAGTGTTTGGGGTATGGTGGGCCTTTTTAGAACCCATATTGGATACTGTCCATTCCAGATATAGATCTTTATGTGGATATTCATTCCGTATTAATCAACCATGGATCCTTCCTTCCCAAGATTCTATAGAATCTATATTGTGTAGAAGAAAATCTTTCTAAATCTTCCATAGAAATTTCCACATCTATGACGTTTATTTTTGCTCCTAATATTCAATGTTGTTTCTTAAGTATAAAAACTTGCATATTATGAAATCTTGGGAGTATTGGAACGAAAATTGAATACTTTTGGGAAGTATGCAATTTGAAAACAAAGTACATGGAATCAAATGTGGAATAGAAGTATGACTTTTCAAGGAAATTCATTGAAAGTGTAATTTGTATACACCTACTGCCTCTATTTTGTCACCACTCACTACTCTTCAGTTCTTAGAACCTGGTTCTCTCAAAGGTTATCAAATGCCTCCTGACTAGCAAAGCCAATGGTCTTGTTAATCTCTATCCTCCATCAATAGACATGCATCAAGTATGGGCCAGCTAGCATTCATTACTTCTTTGTAACATTCAACATTTGATTAGATAATCCTTTAGATACTTTTATCGATTGCTTTTCCTGAAAAGGAATAGCCCAGTTGATAAGTTATCAACTAATATTTATTCAGTGACTACTATTTTTCAGACACTTTTTATTTATTAGATCCTAAAATTCATGATGTTTCCCAAAGTTCTGAATTGTATCCTCCAATTTTCTGTCCAGATTTTTCCTCACTTCCAGTATTTTCAACTGTCCTATCCTCTACATATAGGTTGGGTAGAAGAAAGAGATTATGTTTGTGATTTCACTAGTATAGGGATATTTTTGGGTGAGGGACTCCTTGAACTAAAGGAAATCATGGCTTTCTCTGTAAATCAAAACCTTAGAGAATTGCCTAGAGAACTAACAAGTTAAGCGACTTGTCACACAACCAATGCATATCAAAGGCAAAACTCAAATCTTAACATCAAGATTGTCTATCTAACATTCTACTTCACTTCTTCATACCTCTATAATTTTTTTATTAATCTGGAGTCCTTAAACTTAAATAGATAGAGGAATGGATAAATAAATTTCAATATAATTAGTCTTACTCACAATCCTATAAACTTTAATAATATAGAAACAATAATGCTAGCATTTATATAGAACATTTGATAAGGGCTTTATAACTACTATGTAATTTTATTATCACCACAAGGCAAAGAAGACTGTGCTATTATTTGACCCATTTCTATTTTCTATTTTGTTTTGTCCTTCTACATGTAAAGATAATTCTATACCATTTTAGAAAATAATTGTGCTTTCTAAATTCTCTCCAACCCTTCCTCCCTTAACTGTTTACTGAGGAGGCAAGTGATTTGATAAAGGTTATACATATGTAATAATGAAAGACTATTTCAATATTAGTCATATTGCAAAAGAAAAAAGAAGAAAGAGATAAAAAGAAAGTCAAAATAGTATTCTTCTATGGGCATTCAGATTTCATACTTTCTCTAAAGGCGGATAATATTTTTCTTCATAAGTACTTCAGAAATGTCTTGGATCTTTGTATTGCTGAGAATAGCTTAGTCATTCACAATTGATCATTGTACAATTTTGCTGTGACTTTATACAATATTCTGATTATACTCACTTCACTTTGAATCAGTCTCTTTTCCCAGGTTTTCTGTAAAGCATTCATCCAAGCAAACCATTTTCACTTAATTACCTTCATAATTTTTTTTCTTATGTGAGGGATGTGTATATTTATTCACAACATGATAAGTAAGGAAATACGTATTGCATGATAGTACATGTATAACCTATCACAGAGAGGTGGAAGGGGATAGGGAAAGAGAGGACATGAACATGAACATTTTAGAAAATGATTATTTAAAATAATGTCTAAATGTAATTGAGAAAATATGACTTAAATGATTTGTTTTATGTTTTATTTTAATTTTATTTTAAAAACAAATTTCCACCTGATTTCTGAAGTTATATGGTTCATATTATCTCTCTCTTCTTCTTTCTTCCTCCTTCTCAGAGCTGAGAAGCTTAAATTATCAAACAAAGCATTTTTCTATATTATTCATTTTTGTAAGTGAATAATCTTATAAAACCAAGCCCCCAAATCAAATATCTAAATAAACAAATGTTAAATCTTATGTTTTCTTCTGCATTTCTATCCCAACAGGTCTTTCTCTGGAGGTGGATATCATTCTTTTTCATAAGTCTCTCAGAATTGTCCTGGATCATTGTATTTTGAGAGTAGCTAAGACTATCATATTTGATTGTTCCACAATATTGCAGTTACTGTGTATAATGTTGTCCTGGTTCTTCTTATTTCACTCTGCATCAATTCATGTAGGTCTTTCCAGTTCTTAAAAGAATCCTCCTGTTCATATTCCTTATGGTACAATAATATTCCATCACCATCATATACCATACTTTTTTCAACCATTCCCCAATTGAGGGACTGTTGGAAGCTATCCAGTAGCTCCAGGGTCTGGAAAGTTACACGCTTTAGGTGAGAAAGAATGAAACAGAAGCTGGAGGCTGTCACTTAGCTCATGATTGCTCCAACAGGCAGTGAGCTTGGGATTTATTATATACACCTTTCAAAAGCAGTTTCTTATAAAGCACAATTGAAAATTACAGAATTACATCATGATTGGCGTATAGCTTACAAAAAATTTTCTCTCATGAAGATTATGCCTAGATGAGACAATGTCCAAGGTTGAAAAAAGAGTCTCACTATATGTAAATGCTATTTCAGTAAAAAGCTTCCATATTTCAAAACATATGTCGAAGAATAATTCTTTAAGAGTATGGAATGTATTAGACCTTGGAAAGTACCTAAGTGGGAATGGAATTTGTCTGATTTTGCCTACAATATCCTTGGAATGTCTTAAAGTGGGGGGGGGGATACAGAGCAACTTCTGCTAATTTCTGCTTTTTTCATCTTGGGGAAAAATTGTTAACTCCTTAACTTCTGGTTTACTATAGGGCACTTAGAGGCTTTCTATAAAACTTAAGGCTATCCTAGAAAATTAAATTGATATGTTTTCAATAACAAAAGGAGCCACCAGGAGGGGTCCAGATTTTTATCTCAGATAAGCCATCAGGTCTGGGTCCTGACTTGCAGGGCAGAAAAATCAATCGCAGGGCCTTGCCTGACTCCATTGATCTTGATGGGATCCAGATAAAAAGATTCTATCAAAGGACCCTATTTCTCTGAGTGGCTCCCAACAAAGGACATCCCTTCCCTTTCATTTCCAATTCTTTGTAAACACAAAAAGAGCAGCTCTATATATTTTTTAAACAAGTCCTTTCCCATTTTAATAAAAATAATTTTTTAAAATATCCTGCTTATCATTACTTTTATCACAATAGTATTCCATCAAAACCATATATCACCACTTATTCATCACACCCCAACTGATGAACATCATCTCAATTTCTAATTCTGTCACCACAAAATGAACTATTATAAATATTTTTGTTTATATATATATATANACATTTGATTAGATAATCCTTTAGATACTTTTATCGATTGCTTTTCCTGAAAAGGAATAGCCCAGTTGATAAGTTATCAACTAATATTTATTCAGTGACTACTATTTTTCAGACACTTTTTATTTATTAGATCCTAAAATTCATGATGTTTCCCAAAGTTCTGAATTGTATCCTCCAATTTTCTGTCCAGATTTTTCCTCACTTCCAGTATTTTCAACTGTCCTATCCTCTACATATAGGTTGGGTAGAAGAAAGAGATTATGTTTGTGATTTCACTAGTATAGGGATATTTTTGGGTGAGGGACTCCTTGAACTAAAGGAAATCATGGCTTTCTCTGTAAATCAAAACCTTAGAGAATTGCCTAGAGAACTAACAAGTTAAGCGACTTGTCACACAACCAATGCATATCAAAGGCAAAACTCAAATCTTAACATCAAGATTGTCTATCTAACATTCTACTTCACTTCTTCATACCTCTATAATTTTTTTATTAATCTGGAGTCCTTAAACTTAAATAGATAGAGGAATGGATAAATAAATTTCAATATAATTAGTCTTACTCACAATCCTATAAACTTTAATAATATAGAAACAATAATGCTAGCATTTATATAGAACATTTGATAAGGGCTTTATAACTACTATGTAATTTTATTATCACCACAAGGCAAAGAAGACTGTGCTATTATTTGACCCATTTCTATTTTCTATTTTGTTTTGTCCTTCTACATGTAAAGATAATTCTATACCATTTTAGAAAATAATTGTGCTTTCTAAATTCTCTCCAACCCTTCCTCCCTTAACTGTTTACTGAGGAGGCAAGTGATTTGATAAAGGTTATACATATGTAATAATGAAAGACTATTTCAATATTAGTCATATTGCAAAAGAAAAAAGAAGAAAGAGATAAAAAGAAAGTCAAAATAGTATTCTTCTATGGGCATTCAGATTTCATACTTTCTCTAAAGGCGGATAATATTTTTCTTCATAAGTACTTCAGAAATGTCTTGGATCTTTGTATTGCTGAGAATAGCTTAGTCATTCACAATTGATCATTGTACAATTTTGCTGTGACTTTATACAATATTCTGATTATACTCACTTCACTTTGAATCAGTCTCTTTTCCCAGGTTTTCTGTAAAGCATTCATCCAAGCAAACCATTTTCACTTAATTACCTTCATAATTTTTTTTCTTATGTGAGGGATGTGTATATTTATTCACAACATGATAAGTAAGGAAATACGTATTGCATGATAGTACATGTATAACCTATCACAGAGAGGTGGAAGGGGATAGGGAAAGAGAGGACATGAACATGAACATTTTAGAAAATGATTATTTAAAATAATGTCTAAATGTAATTGAGAAAATATGACTTAAATGATTTGTTTTATGTTTTATTTTAATTTTATTTTAAAAACAAATTTCCACCTGATTTCTGAAGTTATATGGTTCATATTATCTCTCTCTTCTTCTTTCTTCCTCCTTCTCGGAGCTGAGAAGCTTAAATTATCAAACAAAGCATTTTTCTATATTATTCATTTTTGTAAGTGAATAATCTTATAAAACCAAGCCCCCAAATCAAATATCTAAATAAACAAATGTTAAATCTTATGTTTTCTTCTGCATTTCTATCCCAACAGGTCTTTCTCTGGAGGTGGATATCATTCTTTTTCATAAGTCTCTCAGAATTGTCCTGGATCATTGTATTTTGAGAGTAGCTAAGACTATCATATTTGATTGTTCCACAATATTGCAGTTACTGTGTATAATGTTGTCCTGGTTCTTCTTATTTCACTCTGCATCAATTCATGTAGGTCTTTCCAGTTCTTAAAAGAATCCTCCTGTTCATATTCCTTATGGTACAATAATATTCCATCACCATCATATACCATACTTTTTTCAACCATTCCCCAATTGAGGGACTGTTGGAAGCTATCCAGTAGCTCCAGGGTCTGGAAAGTTACACGCTTTAGGTGAGAAAGAATGAAACAGAAGCTGGAGGCTGTCACTTAGCTCATGATTGCTCCAACAGGCAGTGAGCTTGGGATTTATTATATACACCTTTCAAAAGCAGTTTCTTATAAAGCACAATTGAAAATTACAGAATTACATCATGATTGGCGTATAGCTTACAAAAAATTTTCTCTCATGAAGATTATGCCTAGATGAGACAATGTCCAAGGTTGAAAAAAGAGTCTCACTATATGTAAATGCTATTTCAGTAAAAAGCTTCCATATTTCAAAACATATGTCGAAGAATAATTCTTTAAGAGTATGGAATGTATTAGACCTTGGAAAGTACCTAAGTGGGAATGGAATTTGTCTGATTTTGCCTACAATATCCTTGGAATGTCTTAAAGTGGGGGGGGGGGGATACAGAGCAACTTCTGCTAATTTCTGCTTTTTTCATCTTGGGGAAAAATTGTTAACTCCTTAACTTCTGGTTTACTATAGGGCACTTAGAGGCTTTCTATAAAACTTAAGGCTATCCTAGAAAATTAAATTGATATGTTTTCAATAACAAAAGGAGCCACCAGGAGGGGTCCAGATTTTTATCTCAGATAAGCCATCAGGTCTGGGTCCTGACTTGCAGGGCAGAAAAATCAATCGCAGGGCCTTGCCTGACTCCATTGATCTTGATGGGATCCAGATAAAAAGATTCTATCAAAGGACCCTATTTCTCTGAGTGGCTCCCAACAAAGGACATCCCTTCCCTTTCATTTCCAATTCTTTGTAAACACAAAAAGAGCAGCTCTATATATTTTTTAAACAAGTCCTTTCCCATTTTAATAAAAATAATTTTTTAAAATATCCTGCTTATCATTACTTTTATCACAATAGTATTCCATCAAAACCATATATCACCACTTATTCATCACACCCCAACTGATGAACATCATCTCAATTTCTAATTCTGTCACCACAAAATGAACTATTATAAATATTTTTGTTTATATATATATATACATATATATATATATATTATGCTTATATATATATATGTGTGTGTGTGTATACATATATATCCTTCCCTCCCCCTCTTTTTTTCAGATCTCTTAGGGATATAGACATATTAGTGATATTTATGAGTCAAAGGGTAGGCACTATTTTATAGCCTTTTGGAAACAGTTTCAAATTGCTTTCCAGAATGGTTAGATCAGTTTGCAACAACTCCACCAATAGTTCATAACCATCCCAATGTTCCCACATCCCCTCCAACATTTATTATCTTTCTCTTCTTTCATATTAGCCAATCTGATATATATTAGGTATTTTTAAAACCCTTAACTTCTGTGTATTGGCTCCTAGGTGGAAGAGTGGTAAGGGTGGGCAATGGGGGTCAAGTGACTTGCCCAGGGTCACACAGCTGGAAAGTGTCTGAGGCCGGATTTGAACCTAGGACCTCCCTTCTCTATGCCTGACTCTCAATCCACTGAGCTACTCAGCTTCCCCCTATTAGGTGGTTTTTCAGAGTTGTTTTAATTTTCATTTCTCTAATAAGATGAATATTTTTCAGCCAGTCAGCCAGTCTGAAATAAAACAAAGAGGCAAAGATCCAAGCCATTAACAGATTTATTGAAATCCATGTTTCTCAGCAAAGTTGTGTCATTAGTTTTCTTCCCAACATAAGACAACTGAATGAGAGTCTTCTCCCATTTTTTACCCTAAAATTACATCATTCAAAATCTCACCCCAGAAGTCAACCACTAATCCAAGGTCTCAGTGGACAGGTGATATGCTTTCTGGCCATGATTGGGTGTTAGTTCCTTGAGGAGGTCTCAGATTCTTTATTGATCATGTAGCACTACTTCTCCTGTCTGTGTGCCCTATATGGCAGTGACCCTCAGTCAATGTGTCAACACATCTCAAAAGTCCTCACCACTCATTATCCAGACATGCCATATTGATAAGCTTTTTGCTTACTTGATGAATCACGCCCTATTGCAAAATACTGCTTATAGAAAGTTACAGTAAAAAGAGAAAATAGCTAGATTTACTGTGTAGTTGATTTTTTAAATAAAATATAATTATTAGAATTCTCTTACTTTTATCATAATTCTGCTAATCACTAATCAATCATTGTACCAGATTAATCATCTACTGATTGATTGTGCTAATGGGGGTCTTTTTTAAAAAGTATCAGGAAGTCAGGGATTCTCATTCTCTTCACTAATCGATAGTGATTTAGAACATTCATTAATATGTCTAGAGATAGTTTTGACTTCTTCTGAAAAGTACTTTTTCATATATTTAATCATTTATCATTCAGGGAATGACTCATATCCTAATAAATATGACTCATTCTTTTATATATTTGAAAGATGAAGTCTATCAGAAAAAAATTGCTTAATCCCCCACCCACACCCTGGTTTCTGATTTCTCTCTAATCTTGACCATATTGGTTTTGTTTGTGGAAAAAAAAAACAAACCTTTTTTACTTCATGTGCTCAAAATTATCCATTTTCATCCCATAATGCTCTCTATCCATTATTAGCACGTACATTCTTCTATTATCTTTAGATCTGACACATAAACTATTTTTTAAAAAGACTTAACTTTCATCTTAGAATCAATGCTAAGCATTGATGCTAAGGCAACAGGGTTAAGTGACTGTCCCAGAATTACATAGCGCGAAGTGTCTGAGGCCAGATTTGAACCCAGGAACTCCTCTCTCCAAGCCTGACTCTATCCACTGAGCAACCTAGTTGACCCCCAACAGGTAAACTCTTACATGTTCTAATTTTGTCCTTTTTCTTATTATATAATGTGATATTTGAATTCAAGATCTCCTGTCTCTAGGCCAGGTACTCAACTCAATGAAATATGTACCTGCCCCCACCAATTAGTTTCCAAAATATATTTTCATGGGCCTATATTAAATGCTATTGTATTGCATTACAATCTGGAAAATATGCATCTAATATTTCTGCATTTGTGAGTTTTTTAATGGTCTAATACATGTTCAATTTTTGTGAAGGTATAAAGTACTACCAAGAAAAAGGTATATTTCTTTCTATTCCCATTCAATTTTCTCCAGGTATCTAGCATATCTAATTTTTCTAAAATTCTATTTTCCTTAACTCCATTCTTATTAATTTGGGGGAGGGACAGATTTACCTAATTCTAAGAGGGAAATTTTGATTCAAGCTAGTATATTTTTATCGTCTATTTCCTCCTATAACTCATTTAACTTTTCCTTTAAAAATTGGGTAATGAACTACAATGAATGTATTTAATGTTGACATTAGTATATTAATACTACTAGACTAATGTGATTGTTATTAATAGTAATGATTATCACCTCCATTCACAAGGGGCTTCTGCTCAGGACATACCTGGATTGCATTTTTATGTCTTGGTAAAGTCTGATAACAAAAGAGTAGAGTCAGTTTTTTTTTCCTTATCCTCTCTAGATTAAGTGAGATTTTCAGGGAAAATCCCTTTAATAAAGCTTTGGAATGGCTTATATATATATAATCTCTCCTAAAAAAGGATTATCAGGGACGTTTTTGGAAAAAAATATGTTAGCAAAGAATTGGAAATTGAGGATATGTCCATATAAAAAACACTGAATTTGGATACTATATTCTTTAGTGCATAAATATTTAGTAATGATAGTATTACTTCATGGTATATGGTGTCTGATAAATATTGAAATTCTCTGAAGACTGTATCTTAATTTCTCTGTATTTATTAAATTGTAAAAAAGTGGGTCAGAGAAAGAAAAGGCATCAAACACATGTGGCCAGCTGTTCTCTTCACAAGCCTCCTCCTCTAGCTTGCTGCGCCAGCTTTTCAGACAGTCATTGGAGACACTGGGGCACCCTCTTGGGCAGCCCAGAGCCTGATGGGGTGTGTATGTGCTAGGATTCGCCTAGCCAGCACTCACAGCTAGCATTCTCCCAGACACCTCCCCCAAGCCAGCTGGGTGGCCACATTAGGGATGCACTAGTGCTTTCCTCACCAATGTAATGTTTTCCTAAGTCTCTTTTAAGCTATTTGTAATGTCATTTTTCTGAGACTCTCTGATTTGACAGATTCCATCTTTAATCCAAATCAGAGACAGGTCCTTCCAGAAACTAAAAGCCACATGGGACAAGAGGCAAGCTTGCTTTAGGTGCCAGGGAGCCACAAGGCTTCTTGTGTCCTCCCAGAGTGCCTGTGTATCCCCTTTATACAGATAAACCCCAGTCCTTGCTTTTAATTCAATGAAAGGGTGGAGTGGAAGTGCAACCTCAGAAAATAGGCTATTTTAAAACTCAATATGAAACTTTCCCTTTAAAATCACCTCTGAACTTAGGGTACTAAGAAAAAGAAAAAGAGTGAAGACTAATGATAAATTCTCATATTCTTTTTAGCTAGATGTA
Organism: Gracilinanus agilis; assembly: GCF_016433145.1. Lineage (NCBI taxonomy): Eukaryota > Metazoa > Chordata > Mammalia > Didelphimorphia > Didelphidae > Gracilinanus > Gracilinanus agilis. Next base: position 101,167,806 of record NC_058131.1, read on the forward strand.
GTTTCTTTGCTTATCTGTTTTATCTGTGTTTGATCTATGTTTTCTTTCACTACTTCTGAGATCATGATTGCTACTACTATTTTTTAAAAATTTCACCCAAAGTATACTATATTCTGTTCCTATCCTCCCCTTAATTCAATTCTGTGCCTATTTCATTCCTCTTAAATTAATTTTTTTCCAGAATACATGTTCATATAATTTTCTATAATTATTTTTTAACATTTTGCAATCTATGTTATTTTTTTCCACTCTTCTCACAAAGATAGCAGGTAATAAGATATAGGTTACAAATGTATTATTATCCAATACATATTTCTACATTTATAATATGAAATAAGACATATAACATTGATAAAGAAATATAACAATGATATAGAAAAATTCATAGAGTAAATAAAGTGAAAACATAGGTTGGTTCAATCAGTATTCAGATTCTATCAGTTCCTTCAATAGCAGTGGATAGTCTTTTTTGTCATGAGTTCCTTAGAATTGTCCTAGATCCTTACATTGATGATAATAATTAAGTCATTTACAGTTGATTGTTATATCATATTACTCTTACTGTGCACAATATTCTGATTCTTCTCACTTTACTTTGCACCTCTTCATATGTCTTTCCAGATTTTTGTATGATCATTTTGTTCATCATTTCTAGTGGCACAGTAGTATTCTATGACAACCACATACCACAACTTATTCATCCATTGCTGAATTGATGAACATCTCTTTATTTTCCAGTTCTTTGCCACTACAAAAAGAGCTGCTATAAATATTTTTCTACCTGTCCATTTTCCCTATCTTCTATCTGTTTGAGATATAGACATAGGAGTGGTATTGCTGAATCAAAGTATCTCTCTCTGTTTTAAGTGTTTTTCTTATAAACATATTGTAAGATTCTGATTTTTAACCCACTCTGTTATCTGCTTCCATTTTATGTGCGAGTTCATCCCATTTACATCTACAGTTATGAATACTGTGTAGTATTTCCCTCTATCTTATCCCTGTTTCTCTCCCCCGCCCCTCTCTCTCCCTTTCTCTCCTCCCTTAATTCTGATATACCTCAGTGTGTTTTGTTTCTCACTAATGACTCTCCTAATCCATCCTTCCTTTTGTCTGCCTCCCCTTCTCTTTTCTGCCTCCCCTCTTTATACCTGTAAGATAGATTTCTATACTCAAATGAATTGGTGTTTTATTCCCTCTTTTCTTTAATCCTTACCTTCTTGTTTTAGAATTAATAGGAAATATCATTTCTAAGGCAGAAGCATGATAAGAACTAGGTGATTGTGGTTAAGTGATTTTCCCAGGGTCACACAGTTAGGAAGTATCTGAGAACAAATTTGAAGACAGGACCTCTCCTCTCTAGACAAGACTTTCAATTCACTGAGCTATCCAGCTGCTCTTTATTCCCTCTTTCAGTCAGTTCTAATAAAAGAATGGTTTGAAGGTTCCCCCCACTCCCCACTTTTCTATTTTAAAAGCTCTTTACTAGCTCTTTTATGTGAGATAAGTTATTCTATTCTGTCTCTCCATTCCTTTTCCCAATGCATCTCTTTTTATCTCTTATTTTTTTACATCATCCCATCATATTTCACTTATACCCATGAATTTTTGTCTATTTCTTCTAACTGCCCCAATAGTGATAGAGTTCTTATGATTTATATCCATCATATTCCTTAAATAAGTATGTAAACAATTTAACCTTATTTTTGAATCCTTTATGATTTCTTGTTGTTGTTTGCCTTTTTATGCTTTTCTTGAGTCTTATATTTGCAAATCAATTATTCTATTAAATTCTGGTCTTTTCTTCAGGATTCTTTGAAAATCCTCTATTTTATTAAGTATTCAATTTCCTCCATGAAAAAAAATTATATATATACTTAGTTTTGTTTGATAGATGATTTTGGTTGTAATCATAATTGATTTTCCCTTCAGAATATCATTCCAAGGTCTATAATTCTTTAATATAGCAACTGCTAAATCTTGTATTATGCCGAGTGTGGCTCCACTAAATTTAATTTAATTTTTATTTTTGGTTATTTCTTTTTCAGGAAGTGATTGCTGAATTCTTTCTATTTCTATTTTTCCCTCTGGTTCTTGGATATGAGATCAATTTTTCTTAATAGTTTCTTGAAATATGTTGTCTAAACTCTTTTTATTAATTATTAATTTTAAGTTCAGCAGTAATTCTTAATTTTCTCTCTTGGATCTATTTTCCAGTACATTTATTTTCCACTTAGATATCCTCCTCCCTCTCCTTCTTTATTTTGCTTGACTATTTTTTTAGATATTTCATGGAGTTATTAGGTTTCACTCGCTCAATTCTAACTCTATAGAATTATTTTCTTCACTGAATTTTTGTAATTTGCCTACATTTTTGTATTTAGCCAGTTCTCCTTTTGAAAGTGTCAATTTCTTCAATAATTTCTGTGCTTCCTTTTAGAAGCTGTTGACTTATTATTTTTTCTATGAATTTTCTCAGATCATTTCTTTTCCCAAATATTTCCTCTTACCTGATTTTTTAAAAATATTTTTTAAATTCTGATACCAATTCATATTTTTTTCCTGTGAGGCTTTGAATATAGCCATTTTGATGTTATTGTCCTCTTCTGAATTTGTGTTTTCATCTTTCTGTCACTATAGTAGGACTCTATGTTTGGGTTCTTTTCTTTTTTAATTTCCTAACTTTCTAGCCTATTTCTTGACTTTTAATTTTATGTTAAAATTGTATTCTTCATCATGGTGTAGAGAGGTTACTCTCCTGATGATTTGTCATAGTTGTCATCTTTGTTCTCAGAGCTAGTTTCAGGGGTTTATACATTTTAGTTAGTTTCTAAGGTGGCATGATCTAAGGAAAGCTGTGGTCACTAATTTCCTTTATCATACTCTGGTCAGTGAGCAATCATAAGCACTGTTTTCTGTCATGGAATTGTAACTAGGATTCCAACTTCTCTGTGGCTGAGAAGTCTAATGTTCCAGCCCTCTTTCTTATCTAGGAATTGGAACCTGGATTCCTCCTCTGTAATCTTTTTTCTGACCAGTTGTCCAACCTTCTTTCCATCTGTGGGCTGAGAGCTCTGGAAGTTCCTGCCACAGATTCAGTTGTCCCCAAGCTATTGCTGCTTAACAAAGGGGCTTGGGGCTTTACTGCCAGTTTTCTGAGTGTGGCACCCACTGGACTGTGTGCCACTCTTACTCTAATGATATCAACTGTTTTTGTCAACTTTCCAAGTTGTTTGGGGATGGAATATTTTTTCACCCAGCCCTCTTTTTAAATGTTCCTACTCCAGAATTTCTTTCGAGGCATTATTGTAAAGTTGTTTGGAGAGGCACTTGGACAAGGTTGGGTGAATTACCTTTTCTTCACCATTTTAGCTTCTCTCATCTCTACTGAATTTTAAAGATGAGGAGAATGAGGCAGATAGAGGGTAAGTGACTTGCATAAGTTCACACTGCTAATAAATATCTAAGAAGAGTTTAGAATTATTGTCTTAATGACTCCAGGACCATTGCTCTATCAATCACTCATCTAGCTGTGCATTTTGAGAATATACTTTGTGCATTTTGAGAAGTATAAATTTTTTATCAAATTGCCATTACAAAAAAAGTTAAGAACTCCTGCAGTATGTAGATTACTTCCAAATCTAGCCTTAACTTTCTTCATTCTCACATTTTGAACCCATTGACCTCTGGACATCCATATTAGCTCTCAATACATAAAAAATATTGGAGTTATATGGATCAAAAATAGCGATGTCTTTGTTTTGGTAAGCAATCTTCATGATCTAAGTAACCTTGTATGGACAAAAGAATCAGAAACAATACCTCATCTTTTTTTTTACTATGTTCTTCTGCAGCATCATATTTTCAACTCTATCTAAATAGGGTTATTGCCCCAGTTTAGGAGAAGACAGAGTCTGTGAAAGTACAATGGGCTTTAGGGGCATAATCTTGATCTTCTTGAAGAATTTGGCTAACTTCAGGCCTATGTGCATGTATATATATATATATATGTATGAAAAAAAAATCTTGGTTCTCTTTGTTTATTCTGAGTTTACACTTATGAAAAGGGAATCCTTTGTGCTCTTTGCCTAGTTGGAATTAAAGCTTTGGTTAACAATAATTTAAGTACCCCTACTTAGTACCTCACTAGATTGTGAGGACAGGATTAACTCTCCTTTGTCTACCTTTTGATTGAATCAACAAAATCAATACACCCCATACTTAACCTTAAGTAGGTGCAACCCAGGTGCTAACTGTGTAATAATTCAGTAACATGGGAATCCAAACTGGATGACAACTCAGAAAAGTGTGAATCCTAGGAGGAGAATTAACACCTTTAGAGGTGAGAAGTCAATCCCACAGAAACTGCCCCTGGGCAGGGCTAGACAATTTGGAAACTGTGATTGGCCCCTATGAAGAGGGGAAGGAACAGGAAACCACCACAAAAGCCACAAAATCCCTGAGCAGTCAGTCTGGTGAAGTTGAGTCTAATGGAGAGTGTCTCTTGGAGATAGTCCTTGAGAGAACTTCACTGGAGACTAGGGCTTGGGATCATAGCATCAACTTGGTTTCTTACTCCTGGACTACTTCATTGGGTGAGTGAAAAGGCCTGACTACTTTCCTAGTTTCCTAAGAGACTAGCTTCCATCTTGGAGGAGGCCTCGTAATTACTCACTACCAACCCTCCTGGCTGAAGACTAGTATAGGTATTTTCTCTAACCTCTCTCAGATTTCCCTACTTCATTGTTTCCACTCTATTTTGTAAATAAACTTCTTTATTTGAGATATAGTAACTCTTTGACCGTGTTATTTCATATGATTTAAGTATAACCACTAAATTTAACCTTTACATATGGCGTATATGTGTATTGGTATAAATATGCATATACCAATGTGTGTGTGTATAAATATATATGTGTGTGTGTGTGTGTGTGTGTGTGTATGGTATAGTACAAGCAAATGATTCTGAGACATCAAAAACACAATAAACCAAAATCCAAAAATTATTTTAAAAAAAATCAAAGAAAATATAACCTGCAAACAGCCAGAAATATTCAGACCTTAACCATATTAAAATATACTTGGGAAATGTTTAACCACAAAGAAGTAGAAATAGAACATTGATAGTGCTAATTTAGTGGTTTTTAATATTAATATGTGGTCTACAAGGATCAGTTTTTTTTTTTGCTTTTGATATGAGTGACTAAAACAATGTAGTCCTCTTCCTCAAAAAAAAAAAGTTAATATTAGGTTTTTACTCCTTATCATTTACTATTTGTGTTATTGTGAATACTTCAGTCAAACTATAAATAAAGAAAGAGGCAAAGCTCTAAACCAAAAACAGGTTTATTGACAGAGACTGTTATATCTCAGTAAATCTGGGTCATCAGATTTTCCTCACAATCAGAAAAAAAGTGAATGAAAGATTTACATTTGTTATATACTATGATACTTCCTTTTTCTGGAAAGGTACTTCCACAAACACTCCTCCAGCCAGCTGGTACATATCCTCATTCAGTGATGGGGAACCTTTTAGAGACTGAGTGCCCAAACTGCAACCCTCATGCCCCATATGAGACTCCCACCTTAACTCAGACAGGAGAGAGAGGGAGAGCTCCAATTGGGCTGCTGAACAGATCAGGTGATGGAGAATGTCTTCAGTGTTACATGGAGAGGGGGATGGGAGCAGCTCCCTCCACAACATGTGCCATAGGTTTGCCATCACGGTCCTAGAAAGTAAAGAGGAACTTCCTTATATGATAAGTCTTCTGTCTTCCAGAGGACAAACTGTCTGTGCTGCCCAAAGGAACTTCCTCCTAGAGTTCTGCTCAATACAGGTTTTCTACACATGTGAACAAGGGGCAGAAACCTTCTGAAAAAGAGTATGGCCTTTTGACCTATTACTTGGAGGATGCTCTATGAGTCACTCCCTTCAATTGAGGCTACACAGGTAGGGCCACACCTTATTGGAAAATGCTGGCTTATCCTGAGGCACCAAAAAAAGGAAGTTACAGAAATCTCAATTAATATGAAATTACAGAAAAAAGCAGCTATATTACTTTCAATTTACTATATAATTTTAGAGAATGTAATCATTACAATTATCAATCAATATCCTAGATTAATTATTTCCTGGAATAATTACTGATTAATTTTGTTATCTGCAGTCATAAGTAAAAGGGATTAAGGATTCTCATTCTCTTCAGTGTCAGTAGTTATACAATACCAGAAAGTTAGATGAAAATGTGAAATAGATACACATATATATGATATATATTTAAAATATATATATTTGTTACATATATATATTTTAAATATATAAATATATTTAAAATATATTTATATTAGATAATTTTAGATAATGGAAACTACAATAGATACTTTAATGTCATATCATGCATGATATGTTATGATATGAAATTTCTATCAGGTTATGTAAGTTATATAATAATTATATTATAATAGTAGATAATGTTCATACTAAATACATTTAGATAATAGTTTAGTCCATCTGTACGAATGGTTAGCATTAAAGGGAAAAAACATCTGACTTTTATTCTTTTTGGTATTCATGGATATTGACATATTAAGAAGATGCTGGCTTTTAAAAGAATAAATAACAAATTATTTCATCTAATGTATGTTGATTTTAGCTGTTTTAACATAAAATTTAGCCTCAGACACCTACTGGCTGTGTGACTCTGGACAAATCACTCAACACAATTTGCCTCAGTTTCCTCATTAGAAAAATGAATTGGAGAAGGAAATGGCAAATTGCTCCAGTATCTTTCCCTAGAAAACCTCAAATGGAGTCACAATTGAAAAATGACTGAATGATAATATTTCTATCATTTCTGTGACAATTAATTAGTTTTATGTGGAAGACACTGTTAGGATTTCTCTTTTCCCTGCTCACCAATCCTTTTCTAATACTTGCCTCCCCTTTCTTTCAATGTATTGTCTTCTAGCAAAAAAATTCTAAAACTGAAATCAAATTGCAGAGTCAAGATTATTCGGGCAGTAGAGGCAAATAGTACCAAAGAGCAACACAGATCTTTGGAGAATACTTTCTGTGTATAAATTCTCATGAATCATTACACTATGTTAGAATTTTTGTTATTTGTGTAAAGTTGGCAAGAGGAGCTCTGATATCCAAATGTCGACTATAATTCTCAGGATATTTGTAGATTCAACAAATGGCAAAATATAGCTTTTTAGTGCTTCTAAAAGGAGTTCTATTCATACTATGACCTATCTTTTGACATTTCACCAAAAATAGAATATCCTATTTTTGGAAAATATTCTATACTTTGCCAACAGAAGTTAATTAGGTGGGTTTCTGTAATGTCCCATTTTGCTTTCAACATTACCTTAGCAACCAGTTTTTAGGAAGACAAAGCTCAAACTTAGAGTTATTTGTTCAACGAGAACATATCCTCACTGGGAACCCATATTGAAGTGTTGTTTTTAAAAAGTAGACAACTCCAGTGATAGTGTTTACTTTTCCCCTGCTATAAGGATTAACTTGTATCCTTTACTGAGCATGTAAATGTGACTAATTTTTAGTCAATGTTCTCTTTGTTTACATGTCAGCTTTCCTACATTATGTAGTTGTTTGTGTAAGCATGATTAACTATATAATAATGAGAAAACTTGCCTAAAAAATAAAATACAACAAAAATTCCCAAGATATTTAGAACGGATTTGGTGCTGAGAATAGGGGAAAGGTTACTATGTGACTTCAAATAGTAGGATAGAATCAATAATTTCCACTACAAATGATGTACTCCACCATGGGGATCCATTCATTAGAAGGCAGTTTATATCCTACTAAAAAATAATGACTTGCTCTATGGTAAAAGTGGAAAAAAATTAATTATTAAATCTGTCTGCACACATAAAGGCTTCTATCCAAACACTAAATATTTCACGTTGCTTCTTGACCTTTGGTACCCCTTCCGCATATGCTGCCTTTTTCGTACGGAAAGCAACAAAGAATGAAAGTGTTGTCAATTAGGTAAAAAGGGTGTTTGTATCAACCTTTTCATGTGAGGAATTTAATGACATTTTAAGGTTAAAGTAAAAGTCAAACATCGATTTGCAGTGCCTCCCCTTAATGCGGCTAATGAATAGAGATCTCGATAAAAACCTTTTAATCCTGTTTAAACCTTCTGGTACCAAAAGACCTTAAAACACACACACACACACACACACACAAAATTCCTAAACTTTTTAAAATTTTCTGTGACAATGATTTATGATAGAAGAAAAATTCTAGATGACCTGCAGAAATTTCTATTCAGAAAATCTTTCAGATATGTATGTACATATGTACATGATGAATATATAATATAGATTCATGTGAGTGTTTATATATTAATACATATATGCATGTGCATATAAAATGTGTGTATGTGTATGTGTTCATATGTGTATGAATACGTATCTTTGAGGGCGGTGAGGAATCAGCTACCAGCTTTGAAAGAGATGAAAGAGGCCATTTTCACTTCAGGTTATTGAAGAAAAAGACTATGGGAAGACATGAGAGGAGTCAATAGTTTTCCTTAGGTATGTTTTCCCATCTTGCTACTCTGGAGACCAGAAAGTTTTCAGATGGGTGAAATCGAGGACACTTTCTTTTTGAGTTGTGTCACACTCCCAAAGGAAGCACTCCTTCACTTTGTTTTGGACACACACATATACACACACACACAACTGTATAATACATATATACATGTATACATATATATGTGTATATAGACAAATACAATATTTTGTATGTATATAATAAAATATATCTGATATATTATCTCTCTATATATGTATGTATATACATATATATACTTCCTTTGATTTCAGTTTTTCTATGATGTGACATGTTTCCTTGCTCTACTTTGTGTGTTCATTGTAGAATTCGATGGGGAAGGTATGAGAAATGATTTCTACCCTATTTTAGTAGACTCTTGCCAATGTTAAATCAATATTTTTATCCTTATAATTAGTTCTAATCGATATTATCTAGTTTAATATGATTGCACAGGAAGAGTAATTAGTTGCTTATTATTAACAAACAACGATCAGAAGGAACCAGTCATGATTCATGGTTGAATAGCTTCTAAAAATAAGTCTTTCTTTCCCAGAAACTCTATGTTAAACTTTAAATTGTCAACATAGCTTGAAGGTCTCCATCCAGATGCCACAAGCTATAGGACAGTGATGGGCAAACTACAGCCCTCAGGCCAGATGGGGCCCCCTGAAATGTTCTATCCTGCTATGCAATATTATTCCTAATATGACAAATACAATAAGTAGGATACAATACAATGAAGCTTTGAAAGAATTGCCTTAGAAACAGACTGACAGATGAGCATTTCCTTTCCTTTGGTCCCCCTTCAAAAAGTTTGCCCATCACTGCTTTACAGAATGGTCCTGGGGTACTTTAAGGGCCCCTCTACCAGGTATCAATTCTTCCTCATGATCCATGTCAGGCAAGTCTGGTTGGGATAAGAGGTTTGATCTACTACCAAATCATATGAGCATAGAGCCTGTCACTCAGAAGGCACATTGCTAAGAGTGGTGGTCATGAAGATGAGCTATAGATGAGCTGGTTGCCATGGGGACAGGTTGTAGATGGGCTGGTTGCCATGAGGATGGGTTGTAGATGGGCTGGTTGCCACATGTCCATCTTATTGTTTGGTAGCAATGTGACCAAGGAGTATACCAAGAGTTTGGAGTCCATCAATGAGATGATGCATTGATGCATTGATGCCTGAACTGACCCGGCATGTTAGGACAGGGTTGGCCTCTGAAGGGTATAAAAGCTATATTGTGGAGAAGATAGGGATTTCGGACCCTTCTATGAAATAGGCATTGGTTTGGAGCTCTGCCTCAGTTGTTTTATTGCAGATTAAACAAATTTCTGGTATTACAAAGGTGTCAAACTTGAGATATAGAGCTTGGGGTCTCCCTTCTCTATAAAATAACAAATTGATGAAAGGTTAGATTGGGGTGGGGAGGCAGCAAGGTGACTCAGTAGATGGAGAGCTATGCCTGGAGTTGGGAAGTCCTGGGTTCAAATATGACCTCAGATACTTCCTAGAAGTGTGACCCTGGGCAAGTCACTTGACTCCAGCTGCTCAGACCTCACTACTGCTCTTCTGCCTTGGAATCAATACTTAGTATCAATTCTAAGACAGAAGGTAAGGTTTTTTGTTTGTTTGTTTTTGCTTTTTTAGGTAGAAAATGCTCTAAACCACTATAGAAATACAAACTAAAACAGTTCTGAGATATCATTTTATACTCATCAGATTGGCTAAAATGAGAAATGTTACAGTGGGATGTAGAAAAATGGGAACACTAACACAGTGTTGGTAGAGCTGCAAACTGATCCAACCATTCTGAAAAGCAATTTGGAATTATACCCAGAGAATTATAAAATTATGTATACCCTTAGACCCAGCAAAATCATTGTTAAATCTGTTTTCAAAGGACATCAGGGAAAAAGGAAAATGAATCTAACTGTTCCAAAATATTTATAGCAGCTATCTATGTGCTGGCAAAGAACTGGAAACTGAGGGGATGCCCATCAGTTGGTTGGGAAATGGCTACACAAATTGTGATGTATAATTGCGATGGAATACTACTGGACCATAAGAAATGACAAACAGGCTAACTTTTATAAACCTGAAAAGAATTATGTGAATTAATGAATAGCAAAATGAGTATAACCAACATAGCTAACAATCTAATAATTGAAGAATAACTGCTGAGAATGAACTGAAAAGTGGAAACATGAAAGACATAATTTATATATACACATATATTTCTCCTGGATAATGGCTTCTACAATCTGGGAAGGGACGGGAGAGAGTGAGACATTTGTAAATAAATTCTGTTACTAAAATAAAAAAGTTAGATGGATACCAAACCTAAATGAATAATCTTTAAGGCAGTAAATAGATGTATTTTTAACCCAGCACTCCCTGTCTTCTGGGGGAGCAGAGTAGTAGCCTCTGACCCTAACTTTTTGCTTCCCCTCCTAAAATGAATAAAAGTCTTTCTTGGAAAATAGTGGAGGATGGAAGGCTAGAGATGTCTAGTTTTCCTCTCTTCAAGCCACAGGGACAGCCTCTACTCCTAGTAACCTGTGGCCCATCACTACACATGTTCAGCCACCACTACATATTTTCTTACACACACAGGACACGTATACAAATATGTGAGCCTATAAATAAATATATATATATAATAAATATATATGTATATATAAACATGTAGATGTGTAAATTTCTATATGAATGTACATGCATATGTAAGTGATAATCTATATTTAATATGTATACATATATGTTTGATGGAGTCTTAAAATTATAGATTACTAAATAAATAGGTCTTTTGAATATGTCACTAGATTTCTAAATGCTGACATTTTTTGAGATTAAAAATAACGTTGTCTGTGAAGTATAAGAAAGGGTAATTATTACTACATAGGGTATTTATATGTATCTAAAGATTTTATGAAGAAAAAATCATAAGAAACTGTGTATATTGTGATATTGGAAATTTGGGGTTCTTTGGGGTTCATTGAGTCTTAATATTCAGGTCCCTGATGTAAACTTCCTGTGGATGTTTAGAGGACTTGAAAACTACATTTCCCATGATTCCTCTTGTGTAATACAGGTGGGCAGGAAGTGTGATTACGTAGACAGAGGTATAAAGTCTCAGAACTTGATTGAGTTGCTCTCTTTCCTACGAAGCAGCAAGAAGTATGGTGGGCATTTTGAATTAGATCTTAGCAGGCACGTGGCTTTCTTAATTAACAATATGGATTACAATAAACTATTAATACTTTTGAATATATCCATCTATATCAATATTATTCATAACAATATGCAGGCAAATATAGAGCTGAGAAGTCATACAAAAATTAATTAAAATAAGTTAGTGCAATATCACAGCTCAATATTTTATAATACTCTTTGTGTGAAGGGGAACTAGCAAGACTATTTGAACAAAATTCAGGCCATAAAAATCCTGGCTCCATAACATCCCATTAGAAATCTAAAAATACCTCTACTTCCACAGGTAAGTTATATTGCCTCATATTTCTTATATCTATATGTAAGAGCATCTTTCTCTATAAAAAAAATATTATACTGATTTTTCAACCAATACAACATACAAAATCTTAGTTAATGTCTAGAGAGGAAAACATTTATGAAAGATCTTTTTATGAAAATTGTGGCTATCTATATTTTTATACAAGTATTATTTTATAGATGTGCCCAAGGGGGGGATAAAAGGTTCATCACAGAGTTCACATGTCTGTATTTGACTGACATCAGCATTTCAGTATCTATCATGTATTCTTTCAATGGCTTTTTATTGATATAATCTAAGATTTGTTTGATTTAGCAAACATTTAAGTGTCTATTTATGATCATACATCAACTGTAATTTTTATTAAATCTATAATAACCAAAAATATATCCAGATAACTGATTATGTATTTGGAATTATTAGCTAATATATCCACTAATTTGTGATCTATTATGGGCCTATTGTTTTAATAGAATGTAGCAATCCATTTGAGGAAAGCAATGAAAAAGTTGATGGAACACTTAACTTTTAAGAGAAGGATGAAACTAAGCTATTCCTCTTGATCCTATAGCTAAGCTCATTGCTCTGGTTTATCCCATTTAGAATATTCTTTTTTTGGGCAGTGTCTCCTGTGGGCATGTCTTTTCCCCAAACCAAGAGAAATTCCCATCCCTTTCTCTGGAATCAGCAATTCCTACCAAGAAAAGGTTTCTCCAAGGGTCAAGTGATTTAAGAAAATAAAAAAAATGCTCAAACAGAAGGAAAAAAAAAAGATTAAAGGCTTATTCTGATAGCATATCCAAAAGAAATGTCTGGATAAAATTGTCCCACAATGGAATCTCTTGGATTTGCAAGGGAAGATTTGTCTCAATGTCATCTTCCAGAGTGGTTCAGAACGTGTCACTCCCCATGATGCTAGTGCAAAAAGGTGCAGCTGGGTAGCTCATTGGATTGAGAGCCAGGCCTAGAGATGGGAAGTTTGAGGTTCAAAGCCGGCCTCAGACACTTCCCAGCTGTGTGACCCTGGGCAAGTCACTTGACCCCCATTGCCCACCCTTACTACTCTTCCACCTAGGAGCCAATACACAGAAGTTAAGGGTTTTAAAAAAATTTTAAAAAAAAGTCTTTTAAGTATGTAAGGCAAGAAAAGAGTCTCTTTTTCCCATGAGACTAACCCAGGGAGCAAAACATTTAAAATAAATATTAGTTTATAATTTAGTTCCTAATTGAATGCTGCTATCAGCACCACTGTTGACAACATTTTAAAACAATGGATCCTTTGGCTCTAATACAAAGTGAAATGAAGTTATTCTTCCAGGGTATTATGTTCTCAATATTTGCAGGAGCTTTGCATTATCAGTACAATTCCTCAGCCTAATTTGCCCTCTTAGTATTATCCATACATCCACTGTTTTCTAATTATCAACACTTCCTGGCCTGTTTTTTCTTCTCAATGGGCTCTTGTGAATCCTGTTTATTTATTGATATTTATTTCACCTGGGTTTGTGACATTTACTCTAATCTACACTAAAGTGCTGGTTGATCTGGGCCATTCCAGGTTCCTAGCAGGCATCTTTAAGTACCAACTACTGTGACTGCCCAATAAAAGTAGGATGACGACCTGATTAGAAAAAAAAATGAAACCTATACTGTGTCCATTTCTTCTCAATAGCTCTACATCCCGCCACCAACTTAGAGGAAAGTCACTAGTTGCTCAGTAGGTGTGATTCTAGGGATCATATCAAAAATATCCCAGATGAAATCTTATTCCTAAAAAGTCATTACTTCTCTTAAGAGTCTGCTCTTTACAATTGCAAACACAGTCATTCACAATTTCTTGTGAATGAATTCAGTCAGATTCTTTCCCTCCCAAGTGGAAAGCTGAAATCGGCTGAGTTCAGGAAATAGCAATTTAGATTCAGCAGAGGAATATAACTTAGTAAGATGAGGATTTTTCAGATAGGGTATTCTAGGTCTTTAGAGTACAGCATGAACACATTGGGTGAAGAGCAGTAAGGATGCCTAGAAAAAGAATAAGCTGGGAAAGTGAAGTGGAAGGGTGCTACATACAAATAACCACTTCAACAAATTTATGGTTTTAATGCAAACCACCCCCATCCAGAAGTACCTTGGGGCTCCACACCCCAAAATGTCAAAACTGGGTATAAAAGGAAAGCAGTTTGAAAGAGGAATTAGCTGACATTAAGAGTCTTGGTTAAAGGCACTTGGTTAGGTGGCATTTATGTGTTTGGTTTCTCTAGCAGCTGGAACCAACATAGGAAGTCCCAATCTATTTATACCCCAGAAAAGGAAATACCCTCATCCTCACTCTCACTCTTACAGGATGAAGAGCTAAGGTCTAAGCAAGAAAATGAAAGTCTGACCCCAACTTCTGGATGAGTTGAGCTTCAGTCAAAGAATGAAAACCCAGACTGGGGACTTGATTCTGAGTTGCTTCAAAATGATTAAATATTGACCCTCTGTGAGTTTTTTGCTTTAAGTAGGACAGCATTTTTTTCTGACTTCCTCCTGAAGGCAACTTAAAGGAGGAACTGAACTTTTAGTTGTTTTAATATTCTCATGGAAAAGGGAAAACTGTCTAGACAAAGAATGAAAGAATGGGTGGGCTAGAATTAGAGGTCTATACTGAGTGCCTTTATGTTTATTATTTATTTCTTTCTAATTTTTATGTCTGAGTACTTGTATTCAGGTATGTGTCTAGAAGCCATAGTGGATACAGACTACTGGATTTGAAGTCAGGAAGATTTATTATTCTGATTCAGACTTAGCCAAAGAGTCATCTATTTGCCATTTGAATCACAGAGAGCCAAAAAAATCTGTATGAACCTGGGCAAGTCCCTTACTCCGTCAGCTTCAGTTTTCTTCATTGTTGAAATGGAAATATTAATAACCTTTATTTCAAAGGATTGTTCTGAGATTCAAATGGAATATATGCAGATGACTTATAAACATTAAAGTGGTTTATAAATGCTAGGAATTATTTTCCTTAAAAGGAATATGTCTAGAACCATAAGACGTCTAAACTCATTAATCTAGAGACCCCTAGATTCAAGTGAATCTGCCCACCCTGACTCCATGGGTAGAGATAAAGAGGGAAATCATAGAATTTAAAAGAGATTCCCAAAATTATCATTGCTATTCCAAAATACTCTCTGAAGTTTTATTGTTTAATGGTATCAAACTTAAACAGAAATAAATGCCTGGGATCTGTATATTGACTTAGAAAAAAATGACACATTACCATAATCTATACTCTTTGTATTTTTACTTGTGTTGTTAAATATTTTCCTATTTAATTAAAATACACACACACACACATATCTATATACTTTTATTGATTTTTTTCCTTTTCTTATATAACCCGTGTATCCCTCTCCCTCCTATCCCTCCTCCCCATATAACAGAAAGTATTTTTTAGAGAGGAAAAAATAAGTCAGTACAACTCATCATTACATTTTAAAAATTCAAAAATATGCACAATGATTAACACTTGTGGACCTCCCACCTTGATGAAGGGATAAGTTGGGGGTTATTTTCTCATCTCTCTTCATTTGAACTTCACTTGATCTTTATCATTTTGTTATATTTATTTTTGATTTATGGTATGTCCTTGCCATTTATGTTGTTTTAATGACTATGTATATTATTTTCTTGACTGCTTACTTCAGACTTGCATCAGTTGATATAGATTTTTCTGTGCTTCTCTATATTCCAAACATACTTAATTTCTGACAGAATTGCAATATTCTATTACATCAAAGTGTAACAATTTATTATTTAGTCTCCCAGAGTTCCAACTCTGCCTCACCCAGAACAAATAGACTTTTAAGGCACCAAATACCCCAGGTCTCATATACTCTTAAATCTTCATCTTGTTTCAGCCATAGGACCATTCATGCAGTAGAACACCTTCCCACATCCAAAGTAAGGTCTCCTTTTCCTCTTTTTTTTTCAGTTTATCCTCACCCCTCCTCATTCAGTCTCCCATAGGCTCTTCTCTTGCTGAGACCACAGTGGTCATCTTTTTTTTTTCATTTCTATCTCTTGTTTTTACCCTGGAACATTACTCACTCATCTTTGTCCCCCTGTTACTCTCTCCTCGCTTTCATGTACTTTCTCATATTGTAATGTAGTCCCACAAAAGAAGCATTTGCCTTTAGAATAGTTGTCATCTTCTTTCTGCTTCTTTACTATTGCCTGTAACAGATTTCCACCTTCACCCCTGTCTTTTTCTGTACTTAGAAAACAAGTTTCTTACTATTGCTGTGTCTGAACTTATTTACTCCTCTGGCAATTCTGTTGTTTGGAGTGTTCAAGAAGCAAAAAATATATATCTTCAGCTCTCATTTTCTCTCCAAAAAGTATTTCAAATTATTCTTTATTTTTAGATTTCTGTCTTTTTTCTCCCTATAATTTTAAACTCAAATTTTTCAGAATGTGTAATCCTAGGCTGTATCCTGAGTCTCAGTGCTGTTCAGAGCACGTTATGGCATTGCTTTCTCCTTTTCCAGTGGGTGGTGGCTAGTCTTGCATTATACAAATATCCTTTCCTTCATATTTAAGGGTTTTTCTCCTGATGGCTTATAAATTTTGAAAATTTTGAATTGATTTGTTAAATGTAATTACTATATCTTGAAGTTTGTAGCCTTAGGTTTGTATTTTTCCCTTTTTCTTTGGGGGCATCTGGGGCTTATTTCAATTTGGACTTTATTTTCTCTATGCTGAAGTTTTGTGAAGTTCTTACTATTTTCTTCTTTGTGGTATTAATTGTTTTTGTCATATCCTATTCTTCTAGGAGAACTCTTATCTTTTCTCATTGTAGATTCTTCTGAGGCTCTATACTTTGGAGTAATATTTGTGCTAATGTTCTTTTATTCCCCTAATAGCTCTGTTTTTGATTTTTACAGATTTGCCACTATGCTTCATTTGCCACCTCATCTTGAAACTTTTCTTCTCCATTAGGGCCTCTTTATTCTTAAATATTCATGTACTACTGCTATCTTCTTACACCAAAACATCTTGCAATCATATGACCTCTAACTTGCTCCACTGGTGTTTTCTTCCCACTTTTTCAATTTTGGGGAGTGGGTCAGGCCACTAAACCTACTTTCTAGATTTTGATAACATGACACTGTGAAAGTAACTACTCCTTTCTCTCCTTTAAGCTTCTTTTTATGTGTGGTCCTCCTCTATGATCATTTAAGCTCCATATTTTCCCCTTTTTTTCCTCTTTTTTCTTTTATTCATGTCACTAAAATTTTGCTCAGTGTCTGATACATGACTAACATGTAAAAAATGCTTAATTACAAACATGAAGCAAGACACCTATAAAATATCTTTCTGTTCAAAAGAGAACACAATGAACTGGTATCTTGACTTCATACAACAAAGGATCATGACTATTTCAGACTTGCAGAGTCCCTAATATTGGAAAATGCATCTACTTCTTTTAATATGGGTTAGTAAATAATAATACCCTCATAGGCCCTCCATACTTTGGTACCAAATTTACTTTCCAGGTTTATTTCCACACTATTCCTCTTATTGTACTCTGAATTTTGTAAATGCTGAAAGGAAACTCTTATAATTTTGATCTCACAAAAACTTTATTTAAAGAAAAAACACCAGAGCGACCCCTACCCTGAAATTAACTATCCCTGCTAAAATTCCAAATCAAGTTTGATTCAAAGGTCCCCCTTGGTATGGAACTGGTCCTTACATAGACCAATCACATGACCGGAAAGTAGGGGGTGATGGACCCCTGGAGGCATTTAGGGGAATGTAGTCCCCACGCCACAATATTTTTAAAATCCACAATTTCAATCAAACTGGACTCTTCTTTCTCTCTCTCCCTTTTTTAAAATTATTATTTTTTCTGGCTAGAATCTTGGGACTCTGCTTCTACGAGGATACTGTCCCCGATTAAGAGACTGTCTCATCTTCCTCAGAATCTAAACTCTTATCATACTTTTGATGTTTCGCTATGATGTTGCCACATTTGAGTTCCATTTCTTTAGTTCCTATCTGTATGTTGTTCCCCCAAACCACCCCCTTATTTAGGATATGTTCCCCGGGAGCAGCAGGGGATGTCCAACTTGTTTGATTGTATGCATAACCCAACATTTAATCAGAACACAAAGTAAGATCTTAAAAAAAATGTTCCTATCTTCTGTATTAAGTGGCATGTCCCTCATGCCTAGAATAAACTCTTTATAAATATTTTCTTACTGAAAATGGTTTTTTCCTCCCCTCCCCGCCCCAAGAGATAGCCAAGGTTAGTTGCAATATGCTTGATAAACCCTTCACTAGTCTTTCCCCTTCCTGTGTTATGTATATTCTATTGCCTCCTCCTAATATTTTAAAAGATTTTGTTTGGACCTCCTTTTCTCACTTAGATTCTATACCTATTTGTTTACTCACTATAGTCCCTCATTAGGTTATTAGCATCTTGAAAGCAAGGAGTACAAGTATACCATCTTCAACTTTGTATCCACATGCCCAGCATGATGTCTTGTACATTATAAGTGCTTAATGAATGTTGATTCAATTGAAGGCTGCATTTGATTTTTATCCAGTAACAGCCCCAAGATGAAGTGCTTCATTTTTCTTTAACACTGGGAATATTCTATGTGACACTGGGTATACTTAAATCTGATTTTATAAACAATTTTTAATAATTTAGTTTGCAGATGTCTGATGCTTTAGCTGTGTTTGTTCTCTCATATTTCTATGTCAATTTTGCTTTCAGTTTAAATAACTTTTGTGCTTCAAAATTATTTGGCTTTATTTTACTGAGTGTTAATGCTTTTATTTTCATATCATTAATCTTTTATTCTGATATACAGCCATATTGCTTGAAAGCATGAAAGAATTTTTGAATTTTGTACTGGCATTTTGGAAAGGCATAAAGAAAATTCAGCTGTGTAGGAAAGGAAATTTATGTGTTTTTATGACTTCTTTCTCTCTCCCCAAAATAACAGCTCCCTAAATACAGATATTCTTCCTTCCCTTCAACCCCAAACCCAACTACTATCACTCTATCAGAGACTATAGCATTGTTGTCAGAAGTTAGTTATGATAGAATAGACAAATTTGGAGTTTTTAGAAATTTTCGAGTTCATAAGTGGATAGAAGAGAAGACACGGAGACAAATTATGAACAATGACCCTAAGTGCAAACTCACAGGCCAGTTCAGCCTTCCAAAAAGTTAATGAAAATTGTGGGCTAAGTCTAAAATTGGCCAACTCTAACAGGTTCAACAAGTTTTTTAATTTAAATTCAACAGACACTCTAGAACCAAAAAACCCAATTAAAACTACATTAATAATTAATCAATAAAAAGGACACCATCCAAGAATAAAAAGGATCTAAAATATAATCCTCATGTTAAAATCACTAGATCAAGAACTCAAGGAAATGTTATCCGTAGGCAAAAAGGTCTCAAAAAAAAGATCAGATAGTCAAACTTGTTGCATTATCCTGTTGATCAATAAATTTTTATTAAATGCCTACTGTGTGCCAAAGACTAGGTTAAACACTGAAGGCATAGGAAAAAAAAACAGAGCTAACAGTCTAAAAGGAGTGATGGCATGAAAATAACTATGTAAAAACAATCTATATTCAAGATAAAATGGAAATAATTGACAGAGAGAAAACACTGGCATAAAAGGGGAATTGGGAAAAGGTTCTTATAGATGGTATGTTTTTAACTGGAATTTGAAAGAAGCCAGGGGACTTCCTTAAACTCTCAATGCACTGTAGGCAACTTTCTAAGTCAGCAATTTGAAGAGTAAGTGCCGACCTAAATTGGTAAAGAGTTTTCCTTACCAAGAAAAACCACAGGTCTGGTTAAAAAACAAATAAACAAAATGACCTACAACTATCTTTCCCTCACTCTACCCAAGCACCCTAAACATTCAAATAGTCCCAAATTGTAGCCTGCCCCAAATGCTTCTATATCTCATTGTCTGACAATATCTTGCCATTTTTTTCTCCTCAGAGAACTTCCAGTACTAAAACAATTTTAAAGCCATTGTGAGCCTTGGGTAGACTTACTATAATATCATTTTAAAATCATAAAACGATGTAAATTTATTTTTTTAAAGTAAGGGCTATGTGTAGAGGTACCCAACTGTAATCATTTCTGCTGGGGAGAGGGGCTACTAGGGAAGATGAAGTTGGCAGAACTTGAGCTTGGGAGTGCTGAAGTAAAATCAATTAAACTAATGTTTCTGTATTGTCTGACATCAATATGATGAACATTAAAAAATGAAGGGCCAGAGGTAGAGCCAAGATGGTGAAGCAGAAGCATGGAAAGCTGGAACCACTCTGAAAATCCTCTCTAACAAAACTTAAAACAACACCTCAAATTAAATACTGGAGTCATGGGGAAAAAGGGATACATGCTATTAGGGTCTTGATAGTGGCTGCCTTGGTAAAACATAGCCCACACTGTAATTCATATTCTGAATAGATATTAACTATAACAAACAAGATAAACTCAGTATGATAAACAGAGATAAATTAAGAAACATATGAGATAATGCCATACGGATCCTTCAAAAGTTGATATTTCAATTGGCATGAAGTGGATCCTTGGGCAAAGGTGGCAGTATCATTTGTGGTAGGGAAGATTGAATGGTCCTACATAAATCACTCCACTCATATGTGATGATCAACCAATTTCCAATCTCTGCTCTATTTTTGAAAGAATCAACTTTGTTACTTGGTTTTAAGTGGATATATGCTATCTCCTGTGGATATTAACACACTCCACAAACTGCTTCCTTAGAAAAGCATTAGTAAAATTCTTTCATTGATTATGAACCCAAAGTAGAGAGCATTGAGTGCTCTAACCCTCTTTTCTCCCCAGGCCAAGTTTCCTCAGTCAAATCCATAGTCACCTCCTAGGAATCAGCAGGAATAAAATTATCTTCTCCATGCCTCAAGCTCTCTCACGGAATGAAGCAATTCTGACCTTAACATATTAGAAAGACTTGTTATGATCTCTATCCATTCAGATATTCCCCAGTTTATGGGTTATTACCTACTGAGGTCAAGTTGTACATATTCTAGCAACATGCAGAATCCAATAAAACAAAACAGCATCCTTCAAGGTAAAGATCTTCATACAAAAGGCTCCAGGGATCTAACAAAATATTGCACCTGATAGTAGAGGTCTCAGACTGTGGCAGTCTCTGACCTTCTTATAACTTTTTCATGAAAGACACCTGAGGGCCAAGGATATAAGAACTGTCTTGGATATACCATTTCCATTTCCTACAAGAAGTTTCCTGAGTCCTAGTCATCCTATCTCAGTAAACTTTTAATGGGTAATTCTAGACAAAGGGTCATAGCATGAAATTTTTTGATTCCTTAGATTACAACTAGGGTCAAATAATATAAAACATTATTTTTCCCAAAATAGTATTTTGAGTGGTGGCTTCAGGAATTTTATGAATTCAGAAGATCAATGGTCTTCCCTGGTTCCTAACCTCAATCAAGTAGCCCTTCTGAACAGAGACTTTCAGGAGCATCTACAAGGTACCAAAGGTAAGGATTGCTGGACAGACAGACTGATTTAGGTTTTTAAAGATCAAAGCTTCTTCCTGTCCCTACCCAAAGAGGCATACTCATAGATAATAAAATATGTAGGTGATATTATAATGTCCAGATTGAGAATATGGGTTCTCTAAAATTCAGACTCCAGTAAGCTTCCCAGTGTACTTTTTAATCTATAGCTCATTATAGACTGCAGATGGAATCTTCTGTGTTCTTCCCCTTTCAATGTATCACTAAAACTTAAACAAGCTGAACCATGAATTTTCTTTGAGTTAGTCACCCAATTCTGATCTCTCATGTAAACCACCATCAGATCAAAGGCTCCTGATATTATGGCTTTATTCACCAGGCAAATAGGCCTCCCATTATAACCCATTAAATATCACATTGTCCATAAAATTTAGAAATCAATCTTCATAAGAAGTATAGGCTCTTTCAGGGTCTAGTTACCAAATCTGACAATAAAGTAGATGTTAAGATAATAGACAGAGGAAAGCATCTGGAACACAGGGGTCAGATTAGAAATAGATTCAGTAATCATAATAAAGACAGTCAATTCCTAATGAAGTAGGACCTCATTTTATACTATCTCAACTCTCACAAATTCAGGTATATATGATGGGCAACCAAGAAAAGTCAGAAAAATACTAAAAATAATTCTTAGAATTTTGTGCTAAATTAACACCATTTTCCCAAGTAATTTAGTCACAAATTATATTAATTCTCACTCTGAGAACCATTAGTGTGAATCATTACATTGTTTTTTTTTGTTGTTTTCTTGTTTAAACCTTTGACTTCTGTGTATTGTTTCATAGGTGGAAGATTGGTATGGGTGGGCAATGGGGGTCAAGTGACTTGCCCAGGGTCACACAGCTGGGAAGTGGCTGAGGCCAGATTTGAACCTAGGACCTCCCGTCTCTAGGCCTGGCTCTCAATCCACTGAGCTACCCAGCTGCCCCCCATTACATTGTTTTACACCAAATATAAACTCTCGCATCAGTCTTTGACCAGAGTTCTTGCTAAGTAAGTCCTGTCTGCATCAAAGTCATGCTTCTCTTTATTTCATTATTGCTATTTAATTGTTAATAATGAACTCCAAATATAAAAGTCATGATGTAGGTAGTTTTCATAAGTCTAAGAAAGCTGTAAAGTACCTATATAGGTTCCTATAAAAATAATTATTATATGATTTAGTTTGCTATTATGTACAATTTTCAATTTGAAGGGATTTGGAAGGAAAGACTTGGCACATATTAGCTACACAAAACAAGGTCCCATTGTAGCCAACTATATATATATATCAATATATCAATATATCAATATATATATAATAAAAACAGGTGCCATCTGTCTTTTCCACTGGCCACACAAGGTTAGTCTACATATACATTAAAAAAAGTATATATATATATATGTATATATATATTTCAGTCATCATCATCTTTACTATGGAGGAAATATCTTTTATGACATCTTCCTCTGCCCAACTTCAATAGTGCTTAATATTAACCGCAGCTGATGATATTATAGCATATTTCAAGGGCTTTCATTTAGCCCTACCCATAACTACTATCATAGAAGCCATTCTAAATGACTAAAAACATTTATAGCGATTCCCCCAAACTCACAATATGTGTGCATTTCTTCTATCACCTCTGCTCAGCCACTGTGAATAAGAATCAAACAGGTGATCTTCTGCCCACCTCTACATGAATATGAGTATTTATTCCCTCAGTGGTTTGGACTCTAAAATCTCTGAAAAAAATTGTGACCCTCCCCATAAGCTTTTGTTAGTCCCCTAATATAATAGTAAATTGACTGCCTCTATCCAGTAATCTTTCATGTTTGAAAGCTTCTCCTCTTTCCAAAACTTAGCAGCTCAGTAACTTTGCCAAATGGCCACCCCCCACCACACAAGGGCCCCCCACAGTTAAGGATCTGAGATCTGGGGGAACTTTGGCCCTCAACCTAAGTAGACTCATTTCAGAAGTTCCTGAAATCTATATATGAATACTTGTGGAACTGTGAACAATCAGGCAGGATAGGAGCTTTCAGGGATCACCTAAATTTGAATGGGGCAGAAGGACCCTAACTACCCTGGTTCCAGATGTCCTGATATAACTTTAGTAGTACACCATTAATATTCATCTAATCTACAGTGTGTTGTAAAAGCTGTATTCAAAGTTCTTTAAGGGAGGAGGATATATCTTTGCCTTCTCTCCACCTCATATGGTTATGAGAATCATGCCTTCTCCTACCATCCCTGGGAAAGCTATTTGTGAGAAAATTCATGCTTTCTGATCAGGTGCTTGAATTTTCCCAATCTCCTACTTAAGCTTAATCCATTGATCTGCCCAGACTTGGATATTATGATATGGCTTGTTGCCATTGAGGGGAATATCCACTCAAAAGGCATGATCTAATTTTATCTGAAATAGACTGATCATAAGGATTAGACAGGTGAGGTCAGGGAGAGAGTAAATAAATCCAATCTCACAAAGTCCTCTCAAACATTCCAACATCTTTTTACTGTTCTCCATTAGGAATTTGGCTGTACAGGGAATTTGTCTTTATAAAAGTCAAGTGTACAGAATTCACACCTTTTTCAAAATGCAAAGGGATGAAAGGTAATCATCAGCTGGGGTCTTTGAGTTGATTTAAAAAAAAAGAAAGAAAAATCAGCTTAAAATGAGCTGATTTTTCAAAATCAAAATATTTTTAACTCTTCCTGTGGATTCAAATGTTCTAAACCACCCTCATTAGACTACAGCTTTATTAGCTACAGTTTTAAGGTTTTTTTTGGCTTATTGAAATTTCTCTTCCAAATTCTCTAGTTCCTTAATGCTATAAATATGACTATATCTACCTCTTTCATACTAGAAAACACCATTTGGGGAATTCTATGTATGTGTGTGGGAGGGGGGTGGAAATAGAATAACTCTAAAGATCTTTCACCACCTGCTCTGATTCAAGATAATGATCACCACCATGATTATCCTACTTATGATCCTCAATTCAATATAGTTCAAGGCATACTTCAGAGAAACATTTTAGTCTTTAATCATATTTTCCTTATTATTAGTTCTTGCCTCCATTTACATTGACCTGGGCAATAAATAAATTCATTATTCCATTATGTGGAGATCATATTAAAATAAATAAATGTCATTTACCTTTTCCCGTAATTATTTAATCCTTAAAGACAATTTCTATTTTTCCCTTGTTTTAACAATACATTTTTTTCACAGATATCAGCAAGAACCAAAAAGTGCTTCTGCCATTTCCAGTTTCCTCTAATACTCACCCTGCCAATCCTACTGAATCTAGGAGCCCTCTCTTGATTTCAAATGGAAGTTCTCTAAATATTCTTCTCAAGTCATTTGCCATGGGAGTGGGAGAAAACAAGTATATATCTATCCAACTCATCAATCAATGTAACCTTGTTTCCCCTAACGCCTTTCTGTCATTTAACATATATGAATTAAACCAGAAAGCCACTGCGAAAAGAAAAGAAAACGATGATAAAAACTTAGCACAGCGTTAAATATAATGGGCAATGCCAAAATTTGGCTTAGTCCAGCAGGTTTCACATTGCTTGTGTGTATGTTTTTAATGCAAGAGGCCATCATGAACCAGAAAATTTAATCAAAATTACTTTTTCAAACATTAAAAACCCAATTTAAAAATTTAAAAAGTATATAAATTGCATCTCTCCTTCTGCACTCACCATATCAGGAACTTAAGAAGAGGAATGCAAGCAGTTGAAGATTAGGAAAAAGAAAAGTTTCTCACAGATTTCACCCTTTCCCTTTCCCCACATAATCCTTTTATAGTTTAAGCCAAAGGTTTTCAGAGCAGCAGGTGGAATAGAGCCAAAGGTTCAGAACCTCAACAGGTGCAAAAGCATTGGAAACTCTTCTAAAATCTTATGCCAATAGGCATCTTCTTTTTAAATGTCAATACCTCTCAGCTGCTGTTCTACAAACACCTACTAGGATAGGTGCTGGTTCATGGTGATAGATGGAAGGTAAGTAACTTGAGGTGGTATGACAGAGGAGGCTGGAGGGCCACAGGGAAGTGTTCAGGACAGCTTATGGATACTAAGGCCCTATATTCTTGGGAATAGAAGCAGAAGAAATGAAGAAAAAAATTAAAGAGAGAAATGTGGAATGGTGCTAACAAAACAAAATCAAATAATTTTCATTCTTTAAAAATTCGTCAAGGATCAGGGAGAAAACAAACAAATTGTACTAAAGGGAAACAATTAGGTTGCTTCTTTTTTCCACGCTCTACATACCTTTTTATGGCACCTTAAACTCATACATGTCCTCTAAGTATTACAGGTTAACTATATTATGTCACATATCTCTTGATGAATTAAGCTGTGACTCTCACATTTACTAAGCTTCTTTTAGGCCAATGTGTTTTGAAATTAAAATCACCCACTCATAGAATATACTACTATGAATTCAGTCAATATGTATTAAATGGTCACTCTGTGGAAGTTATAGTAACTTGTCTAAAATTTAAAAAAATGTCATCCTAACTTCAAGGAGCTTATAATTTTCCACATTGAAGGTTCTTAAGCCTTTTGTGTGTTATTTAATCCTTGCAGTTGGATTCCAATAGTTCCTTTAGCATTTTTCATCATGAATCCCTTGTGGATATTTTGGAAACTTGCTTTGCTGATAATAGTTTATTTTATCACAGTTGCTCATCATACAGTATTTGTTACTATATACTGTAATCTCTTAATAAATATTTTCTCACCTATTTATTTCTTCATCCTGTACAAATACAAGGTGCTAGGAAAGAGTAGATTGCATTTAGAAAATTGTCAGTAGACCAATTTGGCTGAGGTAAAATGTAGTGTGTGTGTGTGTGTGTGTGTGTGTGTGTGTGTGTGTGAGAGAGAGAGAGAGAGAGAGAGAGACAGACAGAGAGACAGAGACAGAGAGAGAGAGACAGAGAGAGACAGAGAGACAGAGACAGAGAGAGAGAGAGACAGAGATAGAGAGAGAGAAAGAGAGAGACAGAGAGAAAGAGACAGAGACAGAGAGAGTGGGTAGGGATAGAGGGAGGGAAAGAGAGACAGAGAGAAAGAGAGAGAAAAAGAGAAAGAGACAGAGAGAGAGAAAGAGACAGAGACAGAGACAGAGACAGAGAGAGAGAAAGAGAGAGAGAGAGAGAGAGACAGAGAGAAAGAGAATGCACTAGAAAAAGTAGAGTCAATTTGATGAAGACTACTTGTATCAGTGAAAGGAGTTGTTTTTTTTTTTGTTATATTCCCTATAGGCCATAGAGAATCACTTAAGGTTTTTGAGTAGGGGAATGGCATAACCCCATCTATGCATAAAAGATATTATTATCATAGCTAAGACAATAGAGAGAGGAAAGCTTGGAGGGAGGAATATCAGCTAGGATGCTGTCAGGAGTAGTAGTAGTGTCAAAAAAAGAAGTAAACATATATGAGAGGCATTGTAATGATCTGGTAAATATATACAGGATAATCAAGATAAGAAGCCAGGCTGACTTTTCTTTAACCTCTAATTTAATTGGTAGTATCTCTGAATTTTACATTTTTTGAATATTCGCTGGGACATTGAGGAATATTTCAAATTGCCCGCAGTCAGTCTTATAGCCAGTTAGTATCATAAGTGAGACTTGAATCCAGATCATTCTCCCTTCTAAGGGTAGCACTCTAGAAACCCTGAAATGCTACTTTAATGCATACTGACTATTGAAAGAGAAAGGCTAGAGTTCACAGACTGAAGAGAGATTGAGTCAGTGTGGGGGGAATATTATAGGGAGTCAGAGAGAGCCAAGCCTGCAGGGAAGGCTCAATTGATTCAATGATGAGAAACTATAATGAACCCAGTCAGCATGATTTCATGTCTCCCTCCAGCAATATTCAGTGGCTAAAGAGGAGGAACAGAGTAGGTAGGTGGTGGTGATAATTCTGAATTGAGGATTAACAGAGCATGAACAGCAGAAGGACAAGGGGGCAAAAGCTGAGGATGGTGCCTTGTTAAACTGGTTAACTGTAGGATCAGCACTGTATAGGGAAGCAAATGAAGCTAGAAAAAGGTTAATGGATTGGAAGAATAATTATGAGCTTTACAAGATCCTCTAAGGCACAAATCAGCTGTATTAACCCCTGCCTGGTATATTGTAAAGAATGCTCGACCAACTCCGAAAATAATATTTCTAGTCTTTATTCCATCACTTACTAGTTGTGACTATGGATAAACAACTTGGCCTCTCTAAGCTTCAGTTTATTCATATGTATTGAGGAGGCCAGTGCCTTCTAAGTTTACCCATCTGCCACATGATTCTGTGACTCAAATTTGTGATGTTATCAATCACTGGTTTTATTTCTACCTAAACAATTCAAATGAAAGGGACATTTTGCAATTATCTAGTTTATTAGATTAGTATAGAGTATAGACCAGTACTAAAAATTGTGTCAACATGAAAAAAATTCAAATGACAACACATTGTGTTATATATTTTTTTTAATAATGGACTACTATTGTGCCATAAGAAATAATGAAAATGATCACACACACACACACACACACACACACACACACACACACACACGGAAAGAATTATATGAAGTGATGCAAAGAGAAGTGAGCAGGACCAGGAGAACATTGTACACAATAAACAGTAATAATGCATGATTATCCATTGTGAGTAACTCAGCTGTTTTCCTCAAGGCAAGGATCCAGGACAATTTCAAGTAACTTATGATGAAAAAGATTATCCACCAACGTAGAAAGAACTGACAGTCTGAATACAGATCGAAGCACACTGTTGTTCACTTTATTTCCTCCATGAATGTTTCTTTGGTGTAACATATGCCTTCTTTCACAATGCGATAACATGGGAAATGTGTATTGTATGATAAGACATATACCACCTGTATCATATTACCTGACATCTTGGGAATGGGGGAGATGTGGAAGGAGGGAGAAAACATGAATTGGAATATATCAGATAATTATTATTAAACATTCTATCTAAGATATAAGTTTTTAAAGATTAATATAGACCCATAATTCTAGTAAAAATCTATAAAATATTTACAACAACAAATATTTCAATTTCTTAGCTTCTTTTGGAGACCTTAAAATCGAATTAGATCAAGAAATACTTTGGAATATTATATGTGGAATGTAACATGCTAGGTAAAGGAGAGGAAGGTAATAGCCAGTCCTTATCCTCAAAGAGTTTCCAGTCTAGTTGGGAAGAAAACATCAACACTAAGGAAAGAATGACCAAAAACCATTTAATAAACAGCTTTGAAAAAAAAATAGCTTTAGATAAAAAAAAAAGAAATGGTTAATGATGATTTGATTTATGAATGGTACAGAAAGTAAATAGAATAGAAGTTCCAGGATTTGAAACATTTCAGGCTTCCTTGGTTAGGGTAAGTTTAGTATAATATGAAATATAAGGACATGACCTAGACATGGGAAACTAGGCAGGTTTTTATAAATGAAAAGAGAAAAGGAAAAATATTGCAGGCCAGAGAAAAGATGTAATCAAGCTATAAAGCTGAGAAAGCACAATATCTTTTCCTGAGAATGTGGACTAGGTGAGAGCAAAAGCACATATAGAGAAATGAGAATTGAAAGGAAGAGAGGAGGCAAATTGTGTAAAGTTTATTAATGAGCTTACTGAAATCTATTCATTTCATAGAATCAGGATCAGAGAAAAAAATATATATTCTCAGAACTGGAAGGCACTCAAAGACTATACATTCTAAATTAAAGATATGTACCAAACTATAGCCAGCTTTACTTTGTCTCCATTATAAATTTGAGGGGTGAGAAGAGAGTTCCCCCTGTGATTCCCATCATTTCTTCTTTAGCAGTTAGTTCCTACTCAGTATCAGTATCAGTTCCTCTCTATGATTCTTCTTTTTTTTGTTTTCAGATGAAATCATCATTTAAGGTAAGCAAGGAATTTATTACCTTCCTTTAGCTTTTGGTAAAGAGAGAACTGTTGGTAGAAAGAAATCTGTCAGATGGCTGGAAATAGATCAGATGAGAATGAGGACCAAAACAGGGGTGGTGACTGTGGGAATAAAGAGGAGATAAATATAGCAGAAACTATAGAAGTAGAACTGACAATAGTTTGCCAGCTGATAGATATTTTGAGTGGTTAAACAGGTAGGAAGAGAATTTATCCCATGAGAATCAACTCTCTCTGTCTACCTTTCAAGTTTGTTCAGTAGGAGAGCCCCCTCACTCTGTCTTGCTGTTGGTTTTTGACTACTGTAATTTTGAGATAATTTTTAAAGATTGACTTGAAAGGATTGTTAGAGCACTTTTAGCCTTTGCTGCTACTAAGCTGCCATCTTGACGCCACCTTCATTTCTTTCTCTAAAATAAGTTTATTTAGATATTCTATTTCTTACTTTAATAATCTGGGCAGTTCATTTTATGGTATGTTTTCTTTCATTTCTCTTACATAATTAATTTTTTTACAAATAATTGAAAAAAATCCTAATAAATGATTGTTATAATTTCAAATTTGCCTCATTATTATTATTCTCTTTAATAAAATTATTTATTCTTTCCATGGTTTGTTCTTTAAACTACTCATTCTTTGAGATTAAGTTATTTAATCTGCAATTCACTTTTAATTTTTGTTTCCATGGTTATATATATATATATATGCATATACATATGCATATATATATGTATTTATTTGTTACATTTTGGCCTGAAAAGAATGCATTTAATATTCTGCCTTTCTACATTTAACTATAATGTTTTTGTGCCTTAATATATGGTCAGTTTTTATTAGAGGAGCAATATACCACTCTTCTGTTCTCATTCAATTCTCTTGAGCTATCTCTCATGTTTACCTTAACCAAGATTATATTCATCTTCTTAAACTTGTCTCTTATTTATGTTTGGTTAAATTCATCCATTTCTTAGAGAAGAAAATTAAAGTCCTCCTCTATTATTTTAAATATATTTCCATCTGTAACATTTGATTTTTTGGTAAAAATTGTCTTCTATAAAAATTGATACATATAATTTTAATGTAGATAATGCTTCATTATCTATGGTATCTTTTAACAATATAGTTTCCCTATTTATCTCTTTTGATTACATCTATTTTAGCTTTAACTTTGTCAGAGATCACAATTGCTGCCCCTGCTTTCTTAGTATCAGCTGAAGCAAAATATTTTCTTTTCCATCCGTTTATTTTTACTGTATGTGTGTCTCTCATTTCAAAGTGTTTCTTATAAACAATATATGGTGGGGTTTTGGTTTTTGTTCCATATTTCTATCTTTTTTGTCATTTTATAGATGAATTCATCCTATTACCATTCTACATCATAGTTAGTAATTATGTATTCCCCTCCATTCTTTTTTTCCTCACTATTTTTCCTCTCTTTTTGTTCTCCTCTTCAGATATACAATTCCTTCTGTCCACTCCTTTTAATAAATCTTTCCTTCTCCTCTCCCTCTGCCCTCCTAGTTTAAATTGCACCACTTTTCTAAAGGTCCTTACCTTGTCCCTTCCTCTTTATCTTTTCATTATTATTCTTTCCACTTTCCAAAAGCCCCTTATTTATCTCTTCACAATAGTGTTCTATTTCTTGTTATGAGTTCATTTCTAAAAATCCCTCCCTTAGCATGTCCTTAGATTCCCTCCTTTATTCCCTCACCTACCCCACCTATTTCTTGATTTAAATTATTTTCAAAGCATCACCTTACAGGGTTATAAAGAAGATCAAATGTGATGACGTATGCTAACCTCATATTCTGTAAAATAAATATTATTATTAAATCATGTGACCTTGCTCTGGAAAGAAAAATAATATTGCAATTTTAAATGCTAAAAACTAAAACTAAAATTTCAATATTATTTTTCTTTCCAGACCATTTTCATTAGCTGTTTCACATGCCTAGAACTCTCTCCTCATTTCTACCTTGATGCTTCTTTGGCTTCCTTTAAGTCATATCCAAAGTTGCACCTACTATGAAATGCCATTCCAATTCCTTTAGGATTGTCTTCTTAAGTCTTCTCTAAGATTTCTCCAGTTTTCTATATATGTGTTCTAGCTGTTCATAGCTGTTTGAATGTCATATCTCCCATTGGACTGTGAGTTTCTTGAGAGCAGCAACTACCTTTTGCCTTTCTTTGCAATCCCAGTGCTTAGCAAAGTGCCTTGTACTAATAAATTTTAAAAATCCTTATTATGGTTGGTGAACTGTCTTACTAATAAGGAATGCTAGCTATTGCTACAATCAATGACAACAATTATAACTGACTATACTTTCAGTATTATAGGAAATAGTTCAACTGTTATGATTGACTTGAACTCTTCAAAGGAATCTAGCAGATTTCTTCCTCTTTCTCTCTAAGTGATTAATTTTGAGGGAAATCATGTTTAAAAGCTTTCGAAAAAATTTAGTTTTTACAAATGGCACATTAAACCATATGTTACCATACCAGAAAGTCTATAAGCAGGAATTAAGAGGATTTCCTGAATAGAAAATGTGGGCTTGTTCCTAATTATACTATTATAATCTTTACCCTCTTATCCTCTTAAAACTATATCTAGTATATTTGTTCTATATTTCATAGAGTGGAGGAAAAGAACAAAACTAAACTAAAAACATTCATGCTTGCTTAATTAAGGTAAAATAGTATGTTATCATCAGAAGTGAGTCTATGGAATATTTAGTTTTCCTATTTTAAATATACTTGAGAATTATTTTCCCACTAACTACTGGCAAAAGAGAGGTGATTTTTCTACTTTATTACTAGTAGCTCCTAATGGGACTTGGGATGTGTAACCCAGGTAGTGCTATTTAGTTAACAAAAGTAACTCCTTATTTTATTTTAAAAACAGCAACTAAAATAAAATGCAGAGGTTATCTCCCAATTTCAAATATCATATTTTTATAGTTATACTTTGTGTCTATCCCCTGAGAAATGTTAATTTAAAATTATGAGAACCAAAATGTTAAATAACCTCTGCTCAGACCACTCTGAGGGATGATTCTGGTCCATATCCATATGCTAGAGGCTTTCTTTCTTCTTGCTATATACTAAAAAGGAACAAGTGAAGCACCCTAGCTGAATATCTATCATCCCTTTCTCTTGTGGTGTGAGCAAACTATCTTCTCTTCCTTCTCTCTAGAATTGACTTCCCAGCCCTGACTCAAAAGGCAGAACTAAAGCAAATGGATGAAAGTTACAAGGTGACAGATTGTAGCTTAACTATGGTAGGATGAGATATATCATTAGTGTCAATTAACTTTTAAATATATCCAAGTACAAATAAGAAAAAAAATGCTAATCGCACATGAAACCAATTGTGTGTTTGTATATTCATGCCTATATATATANTTATTTTAATGGGATACTATTATGGCGTAAGAAATGATGAACAGGAACAAGCCTGAAAAACCTGGGAAGATTTACATGAACTAAATCAGAGTGAAGTAAACAGAGCCACAAGAACACTGTACCCAGTGACAACCATACTATACAAATACCTGTGAATAACTTAGCTATTTTCAACAATAAAACAATCCAAAACAATGCCAAAGAACAAATGGAAACAAAATGCTATCTTTTTCCATAGAAGGAACTGAAGGATTCTGAATTCAAACCAAAGCACATATTTTTTCATTTTCTATTTTTTCCTTAAATTAATTAATTAAATTAATAAATAATAAATTAATTTAAATTAATTTAAAAATTTCCTTCCACAAAAGGATCAATACAGAAAAATGTTTTAAATGATTGCACATATCAAACCTTATATCAGCTTGTTTACCATCCCAGTAAGAGAAGGCAAAGGAAAAGGGGGAGAGAGTTAAGACTCAATATTTTTTAATATTGGAAACTGCTTTTAAATGTAATTGGGGAAAACAAATTTAATTTATTTTTATAAATAAATACATTCAAGTATTAAAGTCTTGCAATAAAATTATTTTATTAAAACAAATACCTTGCAAGCCCTTTTTTTAAAAATTACACCCCACCTAATATTGTGCCATAATTTTTGATGAAACATTGAAGTATAGTGCCTGGCACAAGATAAAGCTTTAATAAATTATCTTCATCAATTCATATATCCTTTGCAGCAGGAAGCAAGGGACAAAAGGGCTCATCAAATACTCTTGAGGAAATGACTTTCAATCACAGAAGAGGAATTACTGACAAGACTTTTGTGGAAAGGAAAAATGTAAATATAAAATACTCTATTCACTTTCTGATAGTCTTCCTCTGGGAATTGGAGGAAAATAGAAACAATAAAAACTCATTGAATTCTTTAAGATTGTTAAGTAATTTGCTCAAAAATAACCCTGTGAAATCGTCAGCTTTAGTATTTTTATCCCAGTTTTGCAGATTGGCAGACAGAAGCTCAGAATGATGAATTGCATTGCTCAGTCATACAGCTAGGAAATGGATAAATGAAAATTTGAATCCAGGGCTTCTGACTTTAAGTTCAAAATTATTTCCTTTGCCTGGTGGTAGGTGATATTTCCCAGGCAGCATGTACTAAATAGTAAGAATCAACATGGCATAATGAATGGATTGCTATTCTTAAAGTAAGGAGAATTTGATTTGAATGCCATTTTAGACATTTCATGAACTTTATAGACATAGGTAAATCATTGATCCTCTTACTCTAGATTTCTTCTTTGATAAAATTAAGGTAATTACACTTGTGATCTTTAAGTAACTGGATTGATTTGAGGAATAATCAGGAATATCCCTCAAGAAGACCCTTAGGTTTCTCTCATTAGTGAGTTTCTCCTGGAAGAAACCAGTTTTCATTCTCCTCCAAGACATGTTCTTGAGTTTTTGCCTTTTAAAAAGTCCTCTACAGTTCTTTTATCCTTTAACTTCCCTCAGGACTTAGATACTCTTCACCTTGGAATACTTATCTCTGTAGCCTTCCCAATCTATTATCCTTTTGCTAATCTTACTCCACTTTTCTCACTTCTAAATTTCTTTGGCCCTTTCTATTTTTTTGGAATGGCACATACCAGTTTTCATTACTCTCCACCTCTGTTTCTCATAACTTAATTCAAAACCACACCCCTTTCCTTTATGATATATATTTTCAATCTCTAACAACTCCATCCTTCATCATATCAAACCTACTTTTCAGCCTGTTTTACTGCTTACTTTATGCACATGTTCTTCCCCATCCAGAATATAAGCTATTTGAAAGAAGGGATGGTGTATCTTTTTGTTTGTATTTGTTACCCAGCACTTATTGCACAAGACCTGACACATGTATCAATAAGTGCCTATTTCCTTCCTTTGGAAGGCACTTTGCAAAACTTGCAATGATATATAATTGTGCATTATGCTTATATGTTAATACAAATTAATTTCTTCAGAAGTTTTGAAGTAGCAAAGGTCTTATTTCTACTATGATTTCTTGCCTACCAGTTTTTAATCAATGAACATGGGAACACTTATTTTTGTACCTTGATCACTAATCTTAAGTTTTAGAAGGTAAAGAAGTGTTGTTGGAAAATACTTAATGATTACAAGGCTTTTAAAGTTATATTCTTCTCTCTTGGGAGAAATATAACTCTATGTCATTGGAAGTTCAGAGTGGATTACTCTGCTGTGAGGATTCCCTACCATCTTTGGTGGCTATGTGTCTTTCAGCTCTCACCTGTGGCTTCAAGAAGCTGTAACATAGTGTGTACAGTGGCCATAGTCCAGTAAAATATGTCTGAAGACAGGCTAAACCAGGTTAAGAGTAGTCAACAGGCCTTAAGCATATTGTTGAGTTAGAGGGTGATTCATATGAAGACTTCCCCCAGAGGAATGGATAGATAAGAACAATCTATCCAGTGGTCACAAAGGGGGCTGAAGCAGGAAATTTAGCACTTGGCCAAACATTAAAAAAAATGTTTCAACTATAGTATCGGAGGACATTGACAATAGCCCCAAATTTTGTGATGTCACTGGACTTCAATAACTCTGGAAGAGAGAGTGAGACTGATCACTTTGTGCATTTCTGCTTCATTTAAATCAAATTCACATGCAAGTCAAACCATCACTCTTGTGATGTCTTTGGTTTTCTTCAAAAATGATGGATGAACAACAGCTGAGTGAAGGGAGAGAAGTAAGAATATGTAATCATCCAAATACTGGGCTCAGGCTTCAAGAAGTTGATCAGTATTGAAAGAGTAAAACTCAGAATTTCTTTATTATTGATCAGTCAAAAAGACAGAAGGATAGAAATTGAACTGTGCCCTCTGACTTTATTTCATAACGTTTCGATATATACACTTACGAGTAAAAGTGTTTGAGAAAAGAATTTAGAAATTCATAAAAGTAAGTTGGAGAGGAATTCTGAGAGCAATAGGCTTTTTATTTTTCTTGTTCAAGGAAGGTCACAAAATGAATAAGGATTAGTGCACCCCAATAGTGCTATTATTATACAGTAAATTGAAATTATCTCAGAGTCATATTGTTTTGCATTTCTCTGATTAATAGTGAATTTTATCATTTTCTCCCTCAGGGTCCATGATCCCTTTATCATCTCCATGATCAAAAGTAATATTGCTAGTCTGAGATCTTGCTCCCTCTTAACTGAAAATGTTCCTCTCTGCCCTTGAACTGTAACATAGAAATGGATATAAACAGTGGAGTTCTCAAATAGCGTCTACTCCTATATTTATTGCTAGTATAAAGGTCTCCTATAATTCTTTTTTTTTTTGTAAATCCTTACCTTCATTTTTAGAATTTATTCTGTGTGTTGATTCTAAGACAAAAGGGTGATAAGGGTTAGGCAATGGGAGTTAAGTGACTTGGCCAGGGTCATACATCTAGAATGTCTATGTTTATGTCTGTGTGTTGATTCTAAGACAAAAGGGTGATAAGGGTTAGGCAATGGGAGTTAAGTGACTTGGCCAGGGTCATACATCTAGAATGCATCTGAGACCAGATTTGAAGTCAGGACTTCCTATCTTGAAGCATGGCTCTCAATCCACTGAGCCATCTAGCTGCCCTCATCCCCTGTAATCTCTTTCTGACCAGTTCTGAGGTTGCTTTACCATATATGACTTGAGACCTCCCCAAACTGCTCCTTCTTCTATTGTCATCACCTGGTCCCAACATTGGATCTTCATCCTCTTAGTCTCTGAGTCAGCCTCCACCCTCTCTGTCACAAATCTGTATTGTCTAAGTTGTCTTAGGTCAAAATCATCTCTTTCCCTGTTGACTCTGCCACTCCAGAATTTGGCGTTTAAAAAAATTATTTGGAAGAGAATGTTGGTGCCTACAGACAAATGCTTCTTCTACTCCATCATCTTGTTTCCATTTTGGACCAACACTTTTATAACTCCTAATATTAGAAAAAGGACTGACATCTCTAAAGTCAGAATGAAAAAAAAAGACATTTGAGGGAACCAGAATGATTACTAGAAAATGTTGTATATGATGTTCTTCAGATTATAGAAGGAGGAAATTCATAATGAACTAAGATTCTTGGACATGTAATTTTGGGAAGCCCATGCTGATTCTATATCCAAGGCTTCTTCTGATATCTTGATTGTTGATGAGGAAAAGTTGGACCAGGGTGGCACAGAGGCTCCTCAGGGAAGTATTACAAGACTGACCAGGTCAGTATGGTTCCTTTAGAACAATATTTAGACAAAATGAAATGCTCAATGATAATTTCATATTTATAAAGAAGAGATTTTACTTAGATAAAACAGTGAAAAGAGATTCAATATATCAGTTTCATTAATTCAGCTGAGTGAAACTCCCCTGATTTAAAGTCATTTATAGTGATTCTTTCATCAAGTATCAGGAACCAACAACAGCTTTTCATGGATTTTTAAAGAGTGACAAGGAAGTCCAAAGTCTTCGTCCCTCGAGGGCAAACAAATAACTTTAAGGAAAAAATAATAACAAAACTAGCCTAATAGGAATAAAGTGGGGTCTTAGACTATTGTTTCCACCCCAGGATGGGGAGGGAAGATTTAGTATAGTCTGATTGTTTCTTCACTCTTGAGATCACAAGCATGGAATAAACCGTCACTTAAGATATTAGGAATATATACTTTAGTAACTTCTAGATATGGAAGAATCACCTATAGGGGAAGAAAGAAGAAGTCTAGAAAATAGAAAAGGCAGGTGTATGGAGGTATCATGTTAGAGAGAACTTGGTTAGGGAACAGAGAGCTTATTGGACATAAAATAATGAAGCAAGTAAAGCAAACAACAACAACAAAATAAAACAACAGGATTCTTTCAGAGTAACTGGAAACCAATGAAAGCACTCAGCTAAAAGGTAAATATATATTATTTAATTCAGAGTTTCTTGACCTTTTCATGTGTCATGGACCTCATTAATCATCTGCTGAATCATTTGGATTCCTCAA
Organism: Gracilinanus agilis; assembly: GCF_016433145.1. Classification (NCBI taxonomy): domain Eukaryota; kingdom Metazoa; phylum Chordata; class Mammalia; order Didelphimorphia; family Didelphidae; genus Gracilinanus; species Gracilinanus agilis. Next base: position 101,205,890 of record NC_058131.1, read on the forward strand.
TATAATATCTTAATGTATACAGTAAATTATCTAGGATCACAATGAAAATGAATTATATCAAAATAAATGTTTTCCCCTATCCAAGTTCACAGATCTACTTAAATCTGATCACTAATCCCTTGAGGGTCTATGGACACCACCTTGAAAAATGCCTATCTAAAGTTTCATATTTCATTCAGGGAGTAAGGACAAATGAAAGAGAATGGGAAAGATCTGAAATCAATGGTGTGCCTACCACTCGAATCAAAATAAAATTATTGCATTTGTTGATATACAATAAATCTTATAACTTTTGACATGTTACATTTAAGATGTAATGAATTTGATTACATACATTTTTGCTGTGATCATTTATTTTAAGCAAGTTGGCATTGACTTAATAAGATTTTTGAAGACACTTAATTCATTATGAATTCAAACTTTTATCACAGTTAACATTTTGTGTAGTTTTGATGGATAGTTCATTTTTCCAAGTCATGCATAGATTTTCAGTGGAGTATAAGTCAGGGATTTTCCTGGGCCATTAAAACATGTTTATTTCTCTGTCTTTTAAAATTGTCTGAACCTTTTATTTTATAGTGTATATGACTAAGTACATGTCCAATATCCATTTGGGACTTAATGAATGATTCTCTTTCCATTACATATATACTCCAGGGTTCATTATTCCTTCTACATAGAAATTTTTCTAGGTGCATTGGAGGTAAAATGTCCTAAAACTTTATTTTAGATAGATGTTCTATAGTTTGGATCAAGTTACTCAGACATTACAGAATAGCTTGTTTGTTTTTTTTTTCTAAAATGGTTTATCTTTGAATAATAATTGAGATTCATCAATAAAAATGAACTTTTTCAGTCTTCACTACTCCAGACATTTTTGTCTTGCTTATAATAATTTTAGTATGTGTTTATTTTCTGATTTCCACCATTTTTCAAACTTAAAGATATCTATGCCACACAACAGAATAATTTTTTTTTAACCCTTGTACTTCGGTGTATTGTCTCATAGGTGGAAGATTGGTAAGGGTGGGCAATGGGGGTCAAGTGACTTGCCCAGGGTCACACAGCTGGGAAGTGGCTGAGGCCGGGTTTGAACCTAGGACCTCCCGTCTCTAGGCCTGGCTCTCACTCCACTGAGCCACCCAGCTGCCCCAACAGAATAATTTTTAATAATCTCTCTCACTGCTTAGTGTTCCTTCAAAATCATTGCTTATTTTCATTTTCATTTTCAGAATAAGCCTGTCTTACAGGAGCAGTTTGTCAAATTTTGACATAAATTTTTGTTTTTGACTATTATCCATGTTTTTAATTGCTAGTCATCTTGTTTAATTGTTAATTTGTGTGATTTTTGAAACATCTGACTTTCCCCAACCAGTTGTCATTGCAATTAAAAAAATATTTTAATGATAATACATGATAACAATTTTCAATATACAGTTTCTAAAATTATAAGATTCAAATTGTCACCTTCCTTCCATTTCCTCCCCCCCCCCACCTTGAGGTGATAAGCAATTTGATCTGGATTATACATGTTTAACCTTGCAAAACGAATACTCATATAAAATGAAAACTTCAAAATCAGAACACAAATAAATTAAAATGAAAAATATAATGTTTGACTTTTTTCTTTCTCTGGAGTTCGGCAGCATTCTTTATCAAAAGTTCTTTAGAATTGTCCTGGATCTTTGTATTGCAGTGAATAACTAAGCTTTCACAGTTGGTCATTACACAATATTATTGTTAATGTGTACAATCTTCTTCTGGTTCCATTTATTTTACTTTGCATTAGTTAATGCAGATCTTTCCAGTTTTTTTCCTGAAATCATTCTGCTTATCATTTCCTCTAGCACAAAAGTATTCCATCACAATCATATACCACAGTTTGTTAAGCCATTCCTCAAATGATGGGCATCTTTTCAATTTTCAATTCTTTGCCACCTCAAAAGAGCTTTGTACAAACAGGTTCTTTCCACTCTTTTTTTAATCTCTCTAGGATACAGACCAGATAGTGATATTACTGGATCAAAGGATGTGCAGTATTAAAGCCCTTTGAGCATGATTCCAAATTTCCTTCCAGAATATATAGATCAGTTTAAAATTGCACCAACAATGCATTGGTGTCCCATATTTCCACATCCCCCCCAAAATGTATTACTTTCCTTTACAGACATGTTAGCCAATATGATAGGTGTGAGTTGGTAACTCATTTATTTTAATTTGTATTTCTCTAATCGAGAATAATTTGGAACATTTTTTCACACAATTATTTGTAGTTTTCATTTCTTCCTCTGAAAACTTCAATTTCATATCTTTGACAATGTATCATTTGGGGAATGACTTGCATTTTTTAAATTTGACTCAGTTCTCTGTTTGAGAAATGAAACCCTCATCAGAGAAATTTGCTGTAAAATTTTTTACCCAGTTTGTTGTTTTCCTTCTAATCTTGTCTAATTGGCATTGTTTTTAATTTAATATTATAAAATATTCATTTTATAAATCATAATGCTCTTTATTTTTTATTTGGTCATAAATTATTCACTCATCCATAGATATGACAGGCAAACTATTCTGTGATCCCCTTAATTGCTTATAGTATCTTTAGGTCTAAATCATAGACCTATTTTAATTCATCTTGGTATAGGATGTCACAGTAATATTTATAACTGTCATTAAAGTAGTCTTTTTAAGAGCTACAACTTTTACATATTTATTTTTCTAATACCCATTCTTATAAATAAACACAAAAAGGGGATCAATGGAATATGGAAAGGACAAAAGTTGATCATTTAACTTATAACCACTCAAAGGTAGGGAAATAAACCCAATTTTGTTTAATCTGGTTAAAGTCAGTTTTTCTAAGTCAGCCTTGTGTCATTAGAAACATAAATATATACATAACCATTGTCTTTATAAAACCAAACTATATTAAAACTATTTCTTGTCTTGTTTTTTGTATACAATTGTAAATGTTTAATTAAATAATTCACTCACTGCTGACTCCCTGGTCATTTCAGGTAAGCATATCAATTTTCATAAATATGAAGAAAGCTGACTGGCAAAAATAATTCTGCATATTACTACTAACTTCATTGGGTGACAATATGTACCTTAAATCAAATGTGGAAAGGGGGAAGAACAGTTTTACCCCTTTGGCCTTTGTGGAGAGACAACATCCTGTTATGGAAAGTGTGCAGGAGAGACCTGGGTTTCAACCTTGAATCTTTTGCTTACAAACCATATTACTTTGGTCAAGTAATTTAAACTTTCTTAGTTAACTTCTCTTATCTATATCTCATCTATAAAGTGGAGAGATGTTAATATTCATAATGCCTATGACAGTTTTTTTCATTAAAGTACCTAATAACCCTTAAAATATTATATAATATCTATTATTAGCAATGGTGATAAAAAGACAGAAATGGGACATATTTTAGGTGATTTATAAATGTGAATCTTCAGTCTCCATTTAGCACTAGCTGGCAATTACCTCATACTTATTAGCTGCCTTCTTGGGTGTCTAACCTGCTCTATTAGCCTTCTACCTTATTTCTTAGTACCAGACTGTTTTGATGATTGATGTTTTGTAATATAGCTTAAGATCTAGTACAGATAAGTACCTTCACTTTTTGTTATTAATTCCTTTTTATATTATTGACCTTTTGTTATTCCAGATGAATTGTATTCTTTTTTCTAACTCTTTGAAATAAATTATGGGTAATTCAATTGGTATGCCACTGAATAGGCAAATGATTTAAGTAGAATTGTCATTTTTATTTTACTGATTCAGCCTACCCATGAGCAATTACTTTTTTCCACTTGTTATTAGGTGCTTTCTTGGGTTACTTACAGATTTTCACTATAAAAACAAGTTTCATCAGAGCTCCTACATAATTGGCTGTATTTTTTTATATCCTTAATTTGTTTCTAAGCTCCCAAATTATAAAAGGGATCTGGAAACCATGTAGTCCAACCTGCATTAGAGATTATTTCTATTAGATGATTCTTTAGACTTTTTTGGAAGACAAAGGAAAAATCTATTGCCTTTATAAGTTACCCACTTTTGGATAACTGTCATTTAAATTTTTTCCTGGATTTCTATAATTTTGTTCTTTTTCATGCTTCATGTTCCTCACTTGTAAAACAAACAAAATAATATTAACTTGTTTTGAGGGGTTATTGTGAAGGCTTACCAATTTCTCTTTCTCCCTTCCCTCCCTATCCCATCTGATCATTTTGTCTCTCACTCTGTTTCTGTCTCTCTCTGTCTCTGTCTGTCTGTCTGTCTGTCTCTCTCTCTCTCTCACACACACACACACACACAAACACACACACGTATATACACAAACATCTAACTAAACTATTTACAGATTTTCTAGTTCATTAACAGAGGAAACTCCTATTGGGAAAAGCCACTCTACTAATTCTGGTCAGCACCCACTGGGCCACTTATTCTATTAGCAAGCTACATTAGGCAACAAGAAAGTGACTTGCCCAGGCTCAGCCAGTATGTATGAGAGAAAGAACTAGAAAAAAAAATTGTTAGAGGTCAGCCCTCTTTCTATACCCCCTATAGCATACCCTTCAATATAACAGTCCTTTAAAAATATAATTCATATCATGCACTTTACATCTTATAATAACAGTCTTTAAAGTTTAAGATTATGAGCAATTTAGGATTCTTGGCTCCAGAATTCCATTTTTCCCCTTTCTGTATTATTCTTCATCGTTTGCCAGTTTCACAGTCTGGAAGACTGTCTACTCTGCAGTGCTTCAGGGTCTATAGCTAGGCCCATTATTGGAAATTGGCTTTGCCAGATGTGGCAGTACCTCTAGACAGATGCTCTGGAATAAAACATTATTTTAAAATGCTTTGCTTGCTCCTGTCATCTCATGTTGACTATATTGAACCTAATGCTATTTTCTTCTAGTGTTCAGAATCAAGTTCTTAAAATATAACTGTTCACATTTAAGTCATTTATTTCAAAGCAAATTTTTACTTTATATTTTGCAAAGTCAAGGTAACTGTAAAGAAAGCTAGGTTGAATTCTCCCTTAAGCATCCTCTAAAAGGGTATCACCCTAATTCTAGATCTAATAGGTATACTTCTCCTTTTCATTTTTTTTTTCATTTTGTACATAAGAGAGAATACCAATTCAGCTGGAGTTCTTAGGTAGTTCTGTATTTCTACTTAAGCATAAATGTTGTTATAAAACCTTTTTTTTTTATATGGATGAGCAAAGTAGATCAGCAAAAGCCTTCTAATAAAATTACCCACATTATTATTTTCTTAAAACCCTTACCTTGGGTCTTAGAATCAATGCTAACTATTGATTCTAAGGCAGAAAAGTAGTAAGGACTAGACAACTGGGGTTAAGTGACATGCCCAGTGTCACACAGCTAGGAAGTGTCTAAGGTCACATTTGATCCCAGGACCTGGCTTTCTTTCTACTGAGTTACCTAGTTGCTCCCACACGATTATGCTTATTTTTTTTAATTTACAAAGTGCTTTCTTCAGAATACTTGTTGTATAGTAAATCTGACCTTGTCATTCCTGAAAACTCAAAATCTTGGTAGGTGATTTGACTTTAAGATTTTGAACATTGTATCATGAAACAGTTATAAAGTGTTGTTGACTGGTGACAAGTAAAAGAAGCAACCACATTAGAAAAGATAGACCATTTATTAGCTACAAACTTGTAGCCCTGATAGTAATATATCATCTAAACCAACAAGTATTTGCTAGATTTTTTTATTATTCAGGAGAGGAGAGGAAATTATATTCTTATTTAATGTATAGAAGTTTCTTCTCTTCCTTTTCTAATCTCCTCCAACTCTACCAACACTCACTATTTTGAAAATATATATTTGTGCATTCATGTGTGGGCACTATATATATGTATATAAACACACATATACATACATGTATTGATCATATCCACACTTAAGTGTGTTTATATGTTTATACATTGTGTAGATATGGATATATGTAAATGCATGTGCCTATGTCCATAGAGATATCAGAGATGTAGATAATAAAAAGATAAAGCTGTAGATCCCTCCCACCTACCCAGCATAAAAACATATGTAGAGTAGTCAATTGGTATGATTATTCAAACTGTGTTAATTGATTAATATAGTACTTTAAATTTTCCACAGCATTTTATATGCATTGTTTTATGTAATCCTTAAAAACACCATGTGATGTATGTAGTACAAAAATTATTGGATCTGTGTCAGTTCCTTCATGTCCTATTATTTTAAAAAATGCTATTCCTAAAGATAATTACATATTGTTGAGCATTTTGCCACAAGGCATAATTTCTCATTTTCTTATAATTACATTATGGTCATAAAGGATTTCTTATGATTTTTTGCTTATTGCTTACATGCATAAGAAACAATTTTTTTTAAAGACTGATTTGGGAAAGAGCTAATCTGGATCAAAAATCAATAATAGGATACTGAATTGGGAGTCATTGCTTTTGATCACAGGATCAGTAAGAAGAAAAATAAATTAAAAGCACTCACCATAAAATGCTTGAATTTGAGGTAAGAAATCATGAATGTGAAGGCTGAACAAGGAAAAAGACTGTGCCTCTTTACAAGAGAGAGCTGTGTGGGGACTTGTGAAAAATGTTCTAGAGGCCGATATCACAGCCACTGGCAGGAATCCAAGCTGATTTACTAGGGGTGCATTTAATTAGCCCACTCTGACTTTCTGATTGCTAATATGGATGACACGTATGGATGAACCCAAATAATTAAAAACATTTTTTCCTGTAAAAACATCAGCAGCATCAAGTAAACATATTTTGGCTCTGGTATACCAAGTTATGTAGGTGTTAGATACTTCAGCTTAAATTTACTTGGCTGCATAAAAACAAACAAAGCAAATCAATACATTGCCTTGCCAGCTTACTGTTTCTGATATTCCTGATTGTTCCACTGATAACATGTTCAATAGAATATCATTTGAGAAGGATTTTTGATTCAATGTCTCTAAAAGTGAGACAGAAACTTCTGTATAAAGTCCTCCCTTGATGCCTCATGATGGCATGGAAGTGATGACAGGTTCCCAAACGCTATGTCACAAGCCAATGGAAAACTCTACCACTCTAGGAAAGCCATTAAGTGCAATCCATGCAACAGAACATGTCTCATTTCTGAGGACTGGTCTGGCTATGTACAGAGAGGTAAACACAGGTAAACCAACCATTTGGTAATGAATTATCTGTCCTTGGCAATCCATGAAACAAATGAAAACACAAACTCATCCACACTTGTATTCAGGTTATAATTTGTTTCTGCAGTAGTATGGTGTGAAAAGGAATAGAAGATGATAAGAATCACTAAGTCAATAGAAAAGAATTGTTGATGAGGTGTTCTAAATGTAAGTATATGTGCATATGTATTTATACATATATTGTATATACATGCACACACATGTATATGTGTTCATTCACATGTATATAACATGCATACATAAAATCATGTTCCAGTGCTCTGTTGTGTCATAGAATCATTGATTTATTTATTTTTATTTCTTTCTAGTCCTCTGAATATTTTGGGAATCTTTTAGTTGGGTAAGATTATTTCCTAGAATAAACTAATACTTATTTTTTTTCTTGCTTCATTTCTTCCAATACTACCCTAGCATCTTGAGTCATCACCGTCTCCTCCTTCTCCTCCTTCCAGCAAGAATGAGTTTAAAGGTGTTTAGTTAAAAAAAGAAAAAGAAAAGATATAAAAGAAGATTCACCCTATATCACTCATTCATTCAACCATTATTTACTGTGCCCTTTCTCAAGTTCTAGGGATGCAAAGATATAAATAAAATAAATAATACCTCTTTTCAAGAGCTTATATTCTACTTATACATTTACATGCTTTCATCATGAGCAAATACTCTAGAACATAAGAAGTAACATGGGGATTTATTAATATTATGACAGATTGTTATTAAAATCCAATTGTTTAATTTTTCTGCTGCCTAGAATTGTGAAAATGAGGCAAATTTATTGATGTGACAAGCTTAGTATTACTACAATGGTGGTAACAATAATAGTAATAGAATATTTCATATTTTAGAAGTTAATTTGTTTGTGTCCTCTGTTTTAAATGAATTACTTGCAGACAGTATATCATAGGGCTATAAAAGCTTTTTATCTAATCTTCTATCCTCTTCTGTTTTATGGCTAAATTCATTCCATTCATATTCACAGTTATGATTAATATGTATTTTTCTCCATCTTATTTTCCCCCGTTCTTTATCTGTCCTTTCCACCTTTCCCTATTCACAAATTTTTTTGCTTCTGCTTGCCTGCCTTCCCCAGAGTTCCCCCTCTCTTTTGTCTGTTCCCCCCCTTTTTTCCTTTCACCTTTCTTACTCCACTACTGGGTATAATAATTTTCCATACCTAACTGAATATAGATATTATTCCCACTTTGTGCCAATTCTGAATGACTAACCTGGAAAAAAGCACAATTATAAAGGTTGGAGAGGATGTTGAAAAATTGAGTCACTTATACACTGTTGGTGGAGCTCTGAACTGATACCACCATTCTTGAGAGCAATCTGTAACCATGCCCAAAGGACCAGAAAACTATGCATATCCCTTTAGCCCTCAAAAAACACTACTACTTCTGTATCACAAAGAGATAAAGAGAGGGGGAAAAACTTACATGTACAAACATATTTATATCAGCTCTTTTATTGTTAGGAAAGAACTAGAAACTGAAGAAGTGTTTATCAATTGATGAATGACTGAACAAGTTGTGGCATAATTATAATGGAATGCTATTATGCCATAATAAATAATGAACAAGAGAAGTACAAAAAATATGGGAAGACTTGTATGAAATGATGCAAAATGAAATGAATAGAACATTGTAGACAGTAACAACAAAAATGTATGATGATCAACTGTGAAAAACTTAGCCACTATCAACAGGGCAAGGATCCAGAATAACCTCATGGGATTCATGATGAAAAAGGATTTCTACCACCATAGAAAGATTAGGATTGAATGTGGATTGAAACATATCAATCTTCACTTTATTTCCTCCATGAATTTTTTCCTAGTGTAAGCAATATATCTCTTGTTTCACAGCACAATGAATATGAATATATGTATCATATGGTAAGATAGGTACAACTTATATTATATTGCCTGCCTTCTTGGGAAGGGGAGAAGGGTGGAAATGAGGCAGAGAACATGGATTCCAAAATATTAGAAAATGCATAATTAAAATTGTTTCAACATGTAACCTGGAAAAAATGTTTGTAATTTGATTGTACTTTGAATCTTCACTTTATATATTATGAAATTCTATAGGAAGTGTAGGATTATGCATTCCATGAATAAACTCATAGTCTCTGTATATATAGAAGCTTTGGGCCAGTCACGTATGTTAGTGAACACACAATGATGGCTTAAAATATCCAGTGTATGGGCCCATTTAGAAGTTATTCTGCAGGTAAGCACTAGGCAAATTCCACATGGAAAAGCCTTTGTTAATTAAGCCACAGGTTTATGAAGGAATGTTCACTAAGCAACTAATATGTTGATTTCTTGAAAAGAATAGGAAATATTTACTGCGTATTCAATTTAGTTATAAATAATATAATTCAAAAAGCATCTTAGGTACCTACTATGTGCAAGTCACTATAAAGCATTCTGTTAAAAAATAATAACTTAGCTATTTGCTTTAAGAAGCTTATAATTTCATGAGCTAATTTGTATACAAATAAGTGATGCATGATAGCACAACACATGAGAAAATAAGAGGTTTAGATCGAATGCTAAGAGAAATCTGAAATGATGTTATTTTCAGTTAAACTCAGTGAATATTAATTAAATACTTATTATGTTCTATGAACACTATTAGATTCTGGCAATAGAAAGGTATCCAGGAACAGTGCCTGCCCTTAAAGAGTTCATATTCTATAGGTCAAAATTACACAGATTAATGTAAACATATATAAAATAATCAGAGGTGTATAGAAATCATCAAGTGAGGATATTTGGAACAGCTTCTTATTGAAGATGGCAAAAACTTATCTTTGAAGTGAGCTAGAAATTCCTAAAGCAGAGAAATGGAGGTAGGTCTTCCTAGGAATGTTGAAAAATCTCCAAAAAGGCATGGATACATGACATTAATGGAAAATATCAATCAAATAGACCCACTAGGTTGAAACAAGAGGAAAGAAGAGAACAGTGAAATAATCCTGTAAAGTAGGTTGAGGCATTATTTTGGAGGAATACACATAGAAATCTTATGTTTCATCTTAGAGGCCATGGGAAACAAGGTACTGATTTGAATAGAAAAGTGTCATTATTCTATTAAAATAGTGAAAATAATAAGGATAAGAGTAGGTCATATGTAGTATAAGCGTTATGCTTTATGAATATCTTTCCTTAAAACAACCCACTTAGGTATATAGATAATGCAAGCACAGTGTGAGTTCCTTGTTTGAAGAGTCTGTTTATTTTTTGTCTTTGTAGCAATAGAGCCTTACCTATTACCATACACAGAATATGTATTTTTAGTTTATAAATTGAATTGATATTATGCCTTTTATATAGAAAAGGGAAATGTGACAAGTAATGATAACTTGACCAGAATCATATGCTTAGTCCTTAGCATAATCTGGACTCAAACTAAAATTTTCATGTAGTTTCAAAATGATACTACTCACAACTAAATAGAAAAGCACCATAGAGTAGGAATAACAAGGAAGCTACTCTTTTCAGTGATGATGGTCAGGTAACGGCAGTTCCATACTCTTTTTATTGGTTATTAACTACATCCATCCCTGTAGATACCATCCAGGGAAGTGTCAAGCTCTGTTTCTCAGGGGGCTAGATGCCTTTTTCTTTGCTCATTTGAAGATGGCAAAACTAATCTTGTTCCTTTAATATTAAAGTAGTTTTGTGGCTTGATACTTTGTTCCGTGATTTGAATGGTTACTTCTTTTTCATTGTTATCTTAAGCAACTAGAATAATGTCTGGCCCATAGGAGGTACTTAAATGTTCACTGAACTTTTAGACTGTTGCCTTAACCAAAATCTCTATTGCCACCTTTGCCTTTTTTGACATATAAAAATATTTTATCCAGCCACTCATTTAAATTTTGCCTCAATCATAGACTAGAAAAGTTGGAATGGATTTCATTGGTCATCTAATCCAATTAATACATGAGAAGAACCCATGGAAATATACCTGGCAAATATTTGTTCAAACTGCTTAAAGTCCTTGAAGGAGGGGGAATCTTTGCTTGTGTTTCAATTCTTTCCTTATTACTTATAAATATTCTTTACATATTTACAAACAATCTATTACTTTCCCACCCTGGGATGTTATATTTAATGGTAGAGGTTTTTTGTTTTTTTCTTCTAGAATGTTCTCTTGGAATTGTTTTAACCTTCAGTATTTTCTTTTCTTTTAAATTACATTAAACTAAAATCTTTGTCCTGGAATAGGAGTTTGAGAAAACTTCATTAATAATAGCTTCTTGTCCTCCTTATATCCCCAGTAGTTTAGGCCTACAACACCCAGGTAAAGATCCTCATCTTGGATAGACTGTCTAGACCCAGAGATCCTATCCTATAATCTTATCTGGAGTAAATGAGCTAGGATCCTTGTGGTCTCAAGTCTCTTCCCTGTTACTGCATTCCTAGATTTCACTACATGATTTAGAGGCACTAAGGATTGAGAGGCTGTAGTAGGATTCTTGTTCTTTTTGCTTTTTACCCTCTCCCAGTTTTGAAAAGGGGTGGGGAAGGATCAGATCTAGAGCTTATTAATTATTAATAAAGAGCATATTTATAGTTGCATTTTGTCTTTCTCTGTTAGAAATTATCATATTGGCATAATTAAAAATAGCACCTGCATCAGAGCAGTTTTGAGGATGACAAGAAGCATATGTAAAGTGCTTATTAACTTTAAAGTGCTATAAAAATGATGGTGAAGATGGTTTGGTTGGTGGGGGAGGTAATGATTAATGATGATGATGAAGAATATCTTTTTTATTTGTTGCTTATCTGACCCATCTGACTGCTATCCAATTTTTACAATAGAGCTGGCCTGGCTATAATATTATACTGCTAATCTTTTGGGGAGGAAGGGAATTTCTCTTCATTTTCCTTTTTAAAAAATAGAGGAGAGTCCACACAAAGAGTACAGATAATGAAGGTATCTAAAATTTGAAGAGAAAGAATAAACTTTAGGATAGTCACTTTAAAGAGCATGATAGGAAGCCAATAAAGAAAAAAATAAAAGGATTTTATACCTTAATGTAGTCCATTTGAGATTCATGTCAGTGAAGTAATGGACTTAAGATCTCATTGATATGAGATCTAAGCTTTGATAATACATTTGTGAATTGGGTGTGCAGAGAAAACTGCTACCTTTGGTGCAAGGTTTTGCTGAGCTCTTTTCAGGGATGCTCATTCATATTTGGTTTCTTTCTGTCACTAAGCTCTCACTTGTGGCTCCAAGAAATTGTGGCATGAGCAGTGGCCACACACCTGAAACTGTCTTGGCAAATGGGCTAAACCAGGTTGAAGGTAACCAAGAGACCTCAAATCCATCATTGACTTAGGGACATGTTTACCCCAAGCATATGATGACTTCTTTCAGTTTAGGTGGGTAAGAACAATTTTCTCTAATGACCATGAAGGTGGCTGAAGCAGGGGCTGTAGAGTCCTTAGAGCTTAGTCAGATATTGAATATGTCTTCCACTGCATCCTGGGACATTGTTAGTAGTCCCAACCCTTAGAGTAACACAGGACTTTGATGAGTATGGAAGAGAGAGTATGGAAGAGATGATTTTGTGCAATTGTCCTTCGCTAAAATCCAATTCATACAAAATCCAAACCATCACCTTGATGATGTCATTAGTTCTCTGAAACGAAGGACAAAAAACAAGAAGTGCTGTCTTTAAAGTTAAACAGCTTCCTCTAGCAAAGAAAATAACTGATACTGGGTGGCACAGTGAATAGAATGCTCCACATGGAATTAGGAACACCCTTAGTTAAAATCTGACTTCATTTATATACCAGCTATGTTGCTCTGGGTAAGTCATGAAGTCTGTATGACTCAATTATTTCATTTATAAAATGGAGATAATAATCACATGATAAGAGATAAGAAGATATGAATCACAATAATTAATAAGAAGATCCTTACTCTTAATCGATTAGCATAGCTCCAATTGAGAAAGGGTTTTTTCAGATATAAATGACTTTTAGAGCAACTAAAACAATATGGATGGCATTATTGCTAATGGGAATTGAGAGAAGAGAGTCAGTAGAATAAGCATAGTGTCTAAAAAAGAGAATAAAATCAAAAGGAAATATCCCATCATTTAAATGCCAGAAGACATGCTTTACAAACCTCAGTGAATCAGTACTAATTTTGTCCAGAGATACCATTTGAAGCCTTTTTTTTAACAAGAACCCTGATAAATTGTAAATATATGCAACACTATGGAGAATGCTTTATTCAAATATATAATGATATCAGTGAATAAAAATATAGACAATTTAGAATATGATTTCTATTCCTGGATATGGTAAGTTGTGTTCCACAATTTTGAAATATGTCAAAACTCATTGAAATATATGATTATTATTCTACTAAGCAGTAATTCCATTTCTGTGACACATTGATAGAAACAACATTGACAATGACAGAGACAATTGCCACTAGTGCCATTTACACAATATAACATTTTATGATATGGAATTCTGCATGTATTGTCTCATTTGATCCTCATAACACTTTAAGGCATATTTGAAAGTTAGCCCCATTTTGGGCCATATTCACATTTACATTAGAAATATTTACCATAGAAAAGTGAGATTATTTGACCAAGCACAGAGTAAACAATTATATGGGGAAAAATCAGTACTCAACCACAAGTCTGCTTACTCAAAAATCCAATTCTCTTTTTCGTACACAAAAAATAAATAAGATTAAAAAAAATCTCTCCCTTGTTCTTGGGAGTATAACTTTCTCTATGTCTCTAGTGGTTTCTTTAATGGAAACATAATGGATTCAGGCATTTAATTCATTTTTCTCCTGAAATTGAGAGCTCAACAGAAAATCATTCAATAAACATGGGTACTATAAAGTGCTTTTCTAAATGAAGGCACACTTTCCTTTGGAGAATATTGAAGTTATTTACATGAGACTTTTGGAATGGATATATGTTATCACAGTTTTGAAAATAATTTTACTAGCCTAGTTCATATTTTAAAAAATAAAGTGATATATGGAATATAAAAAGGCAATTTTTAAAGGAAAATGGAAATACTGTGAAGCAACATCAAGATTTGTGTTCTTAAAATGCATTTATTGATTATTTTCCCCAATGGATATAGGAAGGTTAGAGATTAGAAATTAATTGTTTAATGGAGGTATTCTATAAAAAAAGGAAGTTTAGAAGCAATTTTGTGAAAGTATAAGATTTAAGTAAAAACCTTAGAGGTGATAAATCACTGAATTATGGAACCTAAACCAGTATTAACATTCCATCTACCTTGTCTTCCAGCTGCCATATTTGTGGAACAATTTGTATGTAAATGTTTCTTTTTTAATATAAATTGATATTGAGGTTATCTAAGGATGGCTACTTTATATGTATGATTTATGATCAATTGAAAGTATGGTGTTTGTCACGCAGACGAGAAACAAATTGCAAGTATTTAAAAGAAAATTGAACAAAAGTACCCTAAGAATGTGGTCTTTAAACATATCCTCAGGAAATTGTTTCTCTATGCATTCCTCCTATAACTGCTATTAAACAAATACAAATTGGGGTATGATATGTTTCTATCATGGTTACTGAAATATACCAGACAAAGTTAGAGGAAAGGGTTTCTTTTGTTCCTATTCCTAACCTCCTCTTTCATCTCTTTGTAATAAATCGTATGTCTTGCATCACTAATATTCCTTCCTCCCTCCCTCCCTCTCTCCCTTCCTTCCTTTCTTCCTTCTTCCCTCCCTTCCTTTCTCACTCTCTCCTTCCTTCTTCCAAGTTAAGATCCCATCTTCTATATAAGGCCTTTCATGAATTCTAATTTTAGCATACTTTGCTTTTTAAAATATTTTATATTAT
Source organism: Gracilinanus agilis (assembly GCF_016433145.1). Taxonomy (NCBI): domain Eukaryota; kingdom Metazoa; phylum Chordata; class Mammalia; order Didelphimorphia; family Didelphidae; genus Gracilinanus; species Gracilinanus agilis. The sequence goes on from NC_058131.1 coordinate 101,221,014, forward strand.
CTTTTATTTATTGTATATGTTATATAAACTTTATCACTTATGCTACTATTATGTCCTCTAAATCTCCTGTCATAATATCTAATCTGCTGTTAGATCATCAGTAAAATTATTGGACCTTATGAACAAATTAATGATGTACTCTAAGAACCACCAAGCTTTGCCAACTTCCTTGAAGTCATAGCTTTCACATATTTATTGTTTGCTTCTATTGGAGTACAAAGTTCCTTTAAAACAGGGATGGTATCACTTTTGTGATATAGCTCACAGCTCACAGCTTGGCATATAGTAAACACTTAATATATGTGTTAGTAATAAAGACTCTCTTGGCCCCCACTACTTGTTACATTTCAGCTGTATCTCAGGGTTTTCTATAAATCTTTATGGGGTTTGGAGGTAGCTAGCCTTTACTAATGGCTAAATCCCTATATGATTATGTTCCTACAACTTTAGGAGTGCCCTGAACCCCAGTTCCATTTAATCAATTCATGGTCAGAGTAGCTTTTACAAAGAATGTTTATTTCGATGATTTAGCAAGAACATACATACGTTGTCCCCTCAGTACATAAGGAGGCCATTATATCACCCTTTATTCACCTTAATTTTTGGAGAAATAAGGATTACGTTCACAGCTTAATTCAGTTCCTACATAGAATGGTCTAACCAAGTTAAGAGTTGGAAATCTGCTTACATTGAGTTCTTTGTCCATTTTCTTTTTGCTAGCCATACTGGACCAACTGTTCTGTCTTCCTAGTAGTACTACTTATCTGTTGAGGTACTGAGCATGGAAGGCAAATGTTGTTAATTAATGTGAAAGTGCTGATTTAAGCTGTTCCTTCTACAAAGCTCTGAGATGTGGCTCAAAGCTAAGATATGGTTGAAAGCTGATGCTATAATTTGAACTTCGTAGAAATTTCTTCTGCAGATGAAAGAACAGCAGAATAATTATTGCCTAGAATTTTCAGCAATTTTTTACTCACAGTTCTTGTTGCCTTCTTGCCAAAATGAACTGTTTGCTCATTTATACTAAATTGCAATTGGGTCATTAGCAAGGATTGAGGAGCTTAAGAAATATGGCATAAAGCAGAGCACAGTACCACATAACATATATCTCCGTTGTCTTGTAAATAGAACTCTCTAGTGGTTGGTTAAGTATTATTTAAGATACTATTGGATCTTTATAGAACATTTGCATCTTTAAATATTTAATTTAGACATTAAAACATGTATGAAGTTCTGTTGAGTATTATTAATGATTAAGCAATGAGGAAATGTGTTATTACAATGTGTTAAATCTTTAATTTCCGTTAGCTCCACTTGGTAAGTGTAACTGGAAACGGTACTAATGACACTTCTGTATCTCAAGGAGTCCTCTGTTCATTGTAAAGAGATGAGGAATCTTATAACACCAATCAATAAGTGATGAAAGGAAACTGCTCACACTAGCTCAAATTTGGATGCAGGCTTTCACACAAATCCTATTAGCTTTATGATAAAGAGATTGCCGAACAGACACAACTTCCTGCTTTGTAACCAAATAGCTATGTGTGTTTGTGAGATTGTAAATATGTTTTTATCTAAAGTTTTTTTAGATCATATTCATCATCAAGGAATTCTGAAAATCCCATTAAAAATAATTTCAAGGAAACACAAATATCTTTGAAATGATCCCAAGGGCTTTTCTTTGATGTTCATATAAATGTTTCCTATAAAGTTCTCACTTTCTCAGAATGGGTCAAAATATCAAGTTGTACATATGCTGACATATGTACACATAAAAGCTATTATGGTACAGTGGAAAAAGTCTTGGATCTGTTCTCAGAGATTCTGGTTTAACATTTAACTCTGCTTCTTGTTACTTGTGTAACAGGAGGCACTTACCTGGGCTTCTGGTTACTCATTTATAAAATGGAGAAGTGGTGGTAAACAAGATTACATCAAAAGTCCCTTTTAAATTGAAAAAAGTATTATTTCATGACATGTAGAGATTAAAAGTTGATTTATTTTAATTGCCTTCTTGATTAAATCCCACAGATTGTGTCATATCAGTAGATGCAAATTTCCAATATTGTGATGCATATATACAACTTATATTTAAGTTTTTATTTTTTTATTTGTTTTTTTTTTTTTTTTACATTTTTTAAACCCTTAACTTCTGTGTATTGGCACATAGGTGGAAGAGTGGTAAGGGTGGGCAATGGGGGTCAAGTGACTTGCCCAGGGTCCCACAGCTGGGAAGTGTCTGAGGCTGGATTTGAACCCAGGACCTCCAGTCTCTAGGCCTGACTCTCAATCCACTGAGCTACCCAGCTGCCCCTAAATTTAAGTTTTTTATAGGTCAACCTAAAGAAACTATTCAAAGGGAAATTATGTACTTTTAATGAATAGAAAAATGAAATTTTAGATTAGAAAAATTTCAGTAATGATCTAGTTCCATCTCCTTACCCCTTTAAGAATTCAATTTTCAGTGTTTCAGAGAAGTGATTTAATGATGATGATAACTACCTTTTATACAATGTGTCAAAATTATTAGTATACTTTAGACTTATTAAAACTTTTGAGACTTTATACAATCCCTTAGGTTTTTAAAAAATAATAACATATATTATTTCATATGATCCTTATGACAACCCTTCCATGTTGCCATTATCATCACCTCAGTGAAGAAACCAGTTATGAGAAATGTATGTGCCCTTCTCAAGGTCACAAAGCTATTAAATATCTGAGAAAGGATTTGAACTCAGGTCTTCCTGATTCCAATTCTAGCACTCTATCCATTATCCCATACTGTTCCCTTTGAGTTAAGCACTTATGACTTAACCACCCACTGTATTCCATTTATAAAATGCTTTGAATCCTTCATTTTATTGGTCTTTGTAATTTCAGAATCTTCACAATCTGGATTTAAATAAAATAAATGGAATCCTTTCTCCATGTGAAACTCCTTCAACAAATTAATCATTATATCTCTCCTCTATATAAAGACTACTTGATGATAGTACATAACATCTGTGCACATTTTTCCCTGTTTGATGTTTGATGAAAATTAATAATTGGAATCAGTGAGCAAAGATATCTAAGGTTCAATGAAAAAAGTCAATCTTATATGCTTGCAACATGGAGATAGATCATTGAAGTAAAGAGCTTTAAGGTTGTGTTTTCTTCAGCTGAATTTACTTAGTAATTAACTGTGTGATATGGTGAAAAAATTGTCCAATCTGTTTTATTCTCTTATTCTTGTCAAGAACAACTTTGATATATGTGTGTATCAGTTTCATGATGATTTTATAAAGATGAAATATGTCAATCAAAAGTTCTACAGACTCCAAATGGAAGCATGATTCCCTATAGTTGAAGTCCACCATATCCTATAGTTTGTAGTTAAGTTAATTCTATTTGCATGAGGTTCTAGGACACTATTCAGCCTCTTCAATTAGTCCCAAAACCACTCAAAAATGGATAATGAATTACCAATACCCAGGCAACGTTATGCACTTTTATAGATAATTCACTGCATTAGTTCATCATTATATTTTATATAGGCATTGTTGAAAGGCATTGGTTGTGGATCAGACATGAATAAGTTATTGAAATGGATTGGATTTGGGGCTGGGGGGAAGAACACTTTCAATTATTTTAAACTATTCTCTGATTCTAAAGCCCATTTTTATTAACATCAAAATCCAAACCATACTGCATGAACCCTGTCCATCATCCTCACTACCTTCATTGTCTCATCAAAAAATTGGACTCTGTCCCATGGAATCAGATTAGACTCTGATGGCTTAATTTTCTACTTGTCATTCTCAGAAGCAATTCTTCACATCACTTTCAGGTCATTACTCAACCATAGTTCAAATCATATTGGGTCTGAAAGGTTCACAATAAACGCCTTTACATAATATGATATGTGCCTAATCTTCATTGAGATTCTGGAGAAAAGATTATAGATTAGGATGATTGTCTCTTAACTTTCCATTTTATAGTATTATCAGAATCTTAGGGGCACCAGGCTATGATAGGTGATTTAACTTTCCTTAGGATTAGTAAAGAAAGCAGAAGGTAGATTAAAAAACTCTCCTCCTTCTACTAGAACTGAAGTATTTATGTTTCCTGAATAAAGCTATCCATTTTCAAGATCACTCTCAAGAAATGTCTGTCATTCTTTATATGAAAGGGGATTTTAAAAATTATTTATTTTATTTTTTTAAACATTTATTAATATTCATTTTAACATGGTTACATGATTCATGCTCCTACTTTCTCCTTCACCCCCCGCCCTGCCCCCACCCATGGCCGACACACATTTCCACTGGTTTTAACATGTGTCCTTGTTCAAGACCTATTTCCAAATTGTTGTTAGTTGCATTGGTGTGGTAGTTTCGAGTCTACATCCCCAATCATGTCCACCCCAACCCATGTGTTCAAGAGGTTGTTTTTCTTATATGTTTCCTCTCCTGCAGTCCTTCCTCTGAATGTGGTAGCGTTCTTTACCATAAATCCCTCAGAGGTGTCCCGTGTCATTGCTTTCTGCTGGTACAGAAGTCCATTACATTCGATTTTACCACAGTATATCAGTCTCTGTGTACAATGTTCTTCTGGCTCTGCTCCTTTCACTCTGCATCAATTCCTGGAGGTATTTCCAGTTCACATGGAATTCCTCTAGTTTATTATTCCTTTGAGCACAATAGTATTCCATCACCAGCATATACCACAATTTGTTCAGCCATTCCCCAATTGAAGGACATACCCTTATTTTCCAGTTTTTTGCCACCACAAAAAGCGCAGCTATAAATATTTTTGGACAAGTCCCAATAAGATCAGAAGTGAAACAGGGATGACCCTTATCACCTCTACTAATCAACATAGTACTAGAAACACTAGCAGTAGCAATTAGAGAAGAAAAAGAAATTGAAGGTAGCAAAATAGGCAATGAGGAGACTAAGCTATCACTCTTTGCAGATAATATGATGGTCCACTTAAAAAATCCTAGAGAATCAACTAAGAAGCTTGTAGAAATAATCAACAACTTTAGCAAAGTTGCAGGATACAAAATAAATGCACATAAATCATCAGCATTTCTATATATTTCCACCACATTAGAGCAGCAATAGGTAGAAAGAGAAACACCATTTAAAATCACCCTAGACAATATAAAATACTTAGGAATCTATCTACCAAAACAAACAGCAATTATACGAAAACAACTACAAAACACTTTCCAAACAAATAAAACTGGATCTAAACAATTGGAAAGCCATTGATTGCTCATGGGTAGGACAAGCTAACATAATAAAAATGACAATTCTACCCAAATTAATTTACCTATTTAGCACCATACCTATCAAGCTACCAAAGAACTTCTTTACTGAATTAGGAAAAAACTATAACAAATTTCATTTGGAATAACAAAAGATCAAGAATATCAAGGGAAATATTGGAAAAAAATGTGAAGGAAGGGGGCCTAGCAGTACCAGATATTAAACTATACTATAAAACAGCAGTCATCAAAAAAATATGGTACTGGCTAAGAGACAGAAGGGAGGATCAGTGGAATAGACTTGGGGTAAATGACATCAGCAAGACAGTGTATGAAACCCAAAGAGCCCAACTTTTGGGACATGAATCCACTATTTGACAAAAACTGCTGGGAAATTTGGAAAACAATATTGGAGAGATTAGGTTTAGATCAACATCTCACACCCTACACCAAGATAAATTCAGAATGGGTGAATGACTTGAATATAAAGAGGGAAACTATAAATAAGTTAAGTGAACACAGACTAGTATGCTTGTCAGATCTCTGGGAAAGGAAAGATTTTAAAACCAAGCAAGAGTTAGAAGAAATCAAAAGTATCAATAAGCACATGAGAAAGTGTTCTAAATCTCTAATAATTAGAGAAATTCAAATCAAAACCACTCTGAGGTATCACCTCACCCCTAGCAGATTGTCTAAAATGCAAGAAGGGGAGAGTAATGAATGCTGGAGGGGATGTGGCAAAATTGGGACATTAATGCATTGCTGGTGGAGTTGTCAACTGATCCAGCCATTCTGGCTGGCAATTTGGAATCATGCTCAAAGGGCTATAAAAAATGCCTGCCCTTTGATCCAGCCATACCATTTTTGGGTCTGTACCCCAAAGAGATCATAGATAAACAGACTTGTATGAAATGGGATTTTTAAAGAATTTTTAAGTATTTTAAGAAGTAATCTTGATACAATGGGAAGCAATGAACTGAATATCTGGATGCTTTTAGGTTCCATTCCTGCTTCTATCATTAATTAGTTTTATGATCTTAGACAAATGATTTTATCACTTTGTGCCTCAACTTTTTTTTAAATTTTTATTTAGAATATTTTTCCACAGTTACATGATTTATAATCCTCCTTCTCCACTCTCTTCTCCCCCCTCAAAGCCAACAAGCAGTTCCATTGGGTTTTATGTGTATCATTGTTCAAAATATATTTCTTTGTTATTGGTATTTGCAATAGTGATCCTTTAACATCAAAACCCTAATCACATCCCTATTGCACTACATGATTGAGAATATATTTTTCTAATGCATTTCTGGTTCCACAGTTCTTTCTCTGGATGTGGATAGCATTCTTTCTCACAAGTTCCTCTGGATTGTCCTGGGTCATTGCATTCCTGCTGGTAAAGTCTATTACATTCAATTGTGTCAGAATGTATCAGTCTCTGTGTACAATGTTCTCCTGGTTCTGTTCCTTTTACTCTGCATCAATTCCTGGAGGTTGTTCCAGTTCACATGGACACCCCCTCATTTTCCTATTTTTTGCCACCACAAAGAATGCAGCTATAAATATTTTTGTACAAGTCTTTTTCCTCATTATCTTGTTGGATATGTCTGTGGTAAGTCTGGATCAAAGGACAGGCATTCATTTAAAGCCCTTTGCCCAGTTCCAAATTGCCCTCCAAATTGTTAGGACCAATTCACAACTCCACCAGCAGTGTATTAATTTCCTAGTTCCTTTGCTGCCATATTGGCCAATCTGCTAGGTATGAGGTGGTACCTCAGAATTGTTTTAATTTGCATTTCTCTAATCAGGAGGGGTTTAGAACACTTTTTCATGTGATTATTGATAATTTTGATTTCATCATGTGAAAACTGCCTATTCATGTCCCTTGAAGATTTGTCTATTGGGATATGGCTTGATTTTTTTGTAAATTTGACTTAGTTCCTTATATGTTTGGGAAATTAAACCTTTGTCAGAGAGTTTCATTATAAAAATGTTCTCCCATTTTGTTGCTTTCCTTCTAATTTTGGTTGCATTGGTTTTGTTTGTACAAAACCTTTTTAATTTGATATAATCAAAGTAATTCATTTTACATTTTACAATGTTCTCTATCTCTTGCTTGGTCTTAAATTCTTTCCTTTCCCTCAGATCTGACAGGTATACTAATCTATGTTCACCTAATTTATTTTTTATTTCACTCTTTATATTTAAATCATTTACCCATTTTGAATTTGCCTTAATATAAGGTGTAATATTTTGAACTAAACCTAATCTATTCCATACTGTTTTCCAATTTTTCCAGCATTTTTTTGTCAAATAGTGAGTTCTTGTCCCAAAAGCTGCGGTCTTTAGGTTTATTAAACACTAGCTTCCTGAAGTCATTTACCCCTAGTCTATTCCATTGATCCACCCTTCTGTCTCTAAGCTAGTAACATATTTTTGATGACTACTGTTTTATAGTACAGTTTAAGATCTGCTAGGTACTGCTAGGCCCCCATCCTTCACATTTTTATTCATTATTTTCCTTAATATTCTTGATCTTTTGTTTTTCCAGATTAACTTTGTCATAATTTTTTCTAATTATATAAAAAAGGTTTTTAGTAGTTTGATAGGCATGGAGCTGAATAAGTAGATTAATTTGGGTAGGATTGTCATTTTTATTGTATTGGTTTGTCCTACCCAGGAGCAATTAATGTTTTTCCAATTATTTAGATCTAGTTTTAATTATATAAGAAGTGTTTTATAATTGTGTTCATATAATTCCTGTGTTTGTCTTGGCAGATAGATACCTAAATATTTTATATTGTCTAGAGTGATTTTAAATTGAGTTTCTCTTTCTAACTCCTGCTGCTGAGTTTTCTTGGACATATATAGAAATGCTGATGATTCATTTTATATCCTCCAACTTTACTAAAGTTGTTAATTATTTCCAGTAGCCGTTTAATTGATTCTCAATGATTCTTTTTTTTTTAAACCCTTGTACTTCGGTGTATTGTCTCATAGGTGGAAGAGTGGTAAGGGTGGGCAATGGGGGTCAAGTGACCTGCCCATGGTCACACAGCTGGGAAGTGGCTGAGGCCGGGTTTGAACCTAGAACCTCCTGTCTCTAGGCCTGACTCTCACTCCACTGAGCTACCCAGCTGCCCCCTCTATGATTCTTTAAGTATACCATCATATCATCTGCAAAGAGAGACAGTTTAGTCTCCTCACTGCCTACTTTAATCCCTTCAATTTCTTTTTCTTCTCTAATTGCTACTGCTGGCATTTCAAGTACAATATTTTAAAAAGAGGTGACAATGGACATCTTTGCTTCATTCTTGATCTCGTTGGGAAGGCTTCTAACTTGTCACCATTGCAGATACTAGCTGATGGTTTTAAATATATACTGTTTATTATTTTGAGAAACGGCCCTTCTATTCCTATACTTTCTAGTGTTTCCAATAGGAATTGGTGTTGTATTTCATCAAAGACTTTTTCCTGTATCTATTGAGATAATCATGTGATTTATGTTGCTTTGATGATTGATATGGTAAATTATGTGGATAGATTTTCCTAATATTAAACTATCCCTATATGCCTGGTTTAAATCCCACCTGATCATAGTGGATAATCCTTGTGATCACTGGCTGGAGGCTTTTTGCTAGTATTCTATTTAAGATTTTTGCATCAATGTTCAATATGGAGATTGGTCTGTAGTTTTCTTTTTTGGTTTTTGGTCTTCCTGGCTTTGGGATCAGTACCATATTTGTGCCATAAAAGAAAATTGATAAAACTCCTTCTTTGCTTATTTTGTCAAATAATTTGTATACTATTGGGATTAGTTGTTCTTTAAATGTTTGATAGAATTCAATTTTGAATCCATCTGGCCCTGAGGATTTTTTCTTAGGAAGCTCATTGATGGCTTGTTCAATTTCTTTTTCTGAGACGGATTAGTAAAGAATTCTATTTTCTCTTTTGTTAATCTTGGCAAGTTGTATTTTTGTATATATTCACCCATTTCACCTAGATTGTTATATTTATTGTCATATAATTAAGTAATTTAGTTTTTAAAAATTGCCTTAATTTCCTTTTCATTAGAGGTAAGATTGCCCCTTTCATCTTTTATACTGTTATTTTAATTTTCTTCTTTTTTTTTGTTTTATTAGATTGACTAGTATTTTATTTTATTTGTTTTTTCAAAGTACCAGTTCCTAGTCTTATTGATTAGTTTAATAGTTCTTTTACTTTCAATCTGATTAATTTCTCCTTTAAGTTTTAGAATTTCCAAATTAGTTTTTATCTGGGGATTTTTAATTTATTCTGTTTCTAATTTTTTTTAGTTGCAATCCCAATTAATTTATCTCTGTCCTCTCTATTTTCTTGATATAGGCACTCAGTGATATATATATATATATATATTCCACCATCCCCCCCCCCCCCCGGTACTGCTTTGGCTGTATCCCATAGGTTTTGGTACAATGTCTCCTTGTCATTCTCTTTAATGAAGTCTGTAATTGTTTCTATGATTTCTTCTTTGACCTACCTGTTTTTTTTAATTTTTTAAAAAAAATTTTAACATTTATTAATATTTATTTTTTAGAAAAGTTATCATGGTTACATGATTTATGCTCTTACTTTCCCCTTCACCCCCGAAATCCCCCCTCCCATGGTCTATATGCATTTCTACTGGTTTTAACACGTGTCATTGATCAAGACCTATTTTGAAATTGTTGATAGTTGCATTGGTGTGGTAGTTTCGAGTCTACATCCCCAATTATGTCTGCCTCAACCCATGTGTTCAAGCATTTGCTTTTCTTCTGTGTTTCCTCTCCTGTAGTTCTTGACCCACATGTTTTAAAGAATTAGATTATTTAGTTTCCAATTAATTTTAAATTTACCTTTCCAGGGGCACTTTTTAATTATCATTTTTACCACATTGTGATCTGAAAAAGTGACATTTATTATTTATTCTTTTCTGCATTTGTTTGCCAATATTTCTATGCCCTAGTATATGGTTGATCTTTGGATATGTACCACATACCACTGAGAAGAGGGTATATTCCTTTTTATCCTTGTTCAGTTTTCTCCAGATATCTATTAATTCTATTTTTTCTAGCATTTCATTTACTTCCCTTACTTCTTACTTATTTTATTTGGTTTGATTTATCTAGTTCTAAAAGGGGAAGGTTAAGATTCCCCACTAGTATGGTCTTACTATCTATTTCCACCTTAAGCTCCTTCAATTTTTCTCGATTAAATAAATTTTAAAGTTTAGTCTATAAACTATAAAGCTTAAACTTTAGACTCCATTAGGTCAAGTTCTGATCAGATTCTATCTCCAGGCTTAGGCTTGCATTTTTTTGGTCTCAAGGTGTTCTTGATTCAATCAGGCACACTCTTAATTGCCCTGTCTTGGAGCACCACTCTTACTTTTGGGCAAAAAGATCCTGGGGAAGCTCCCTGTGAGAACTGTGTCCTCACCCCAAACTATGGATTATGTCCTCATCCCAGGCCCAGGCTGGGATTCCTGGCTTCCCTCTGGGTCCACATGAATAGGCCCCCTCCAGCCCAGATAGCCTTGGTTTGAGTCTCTGGACTTCTCCACCTATTTGAAATTTCAAGGGATATTAGTTGGCTTGGTCTTCTTTTTGCCCTGCAGGATATCAGGGTCTGATTTAGCTTAGTCTTGATTTTGGAACCTGTGAGAGCAGATGTGTGGGGTGGTAAGGGTGTGGTCTGTTCTTGCTTTGTTCTTCACTTGCTGCAATGCCCCATGCTAGTTCTGCTCCCCTCTCACCTCAGTTCCCCAAATGATCTCTACCTATCTTTTGGGTGTTTCTTTTTTATTTTTTGTAGGTTGTTTCCCTCTATCTCTGTTGGTTCTTTCACTGATCAGAGAGGATTTTCATGGTGAAACTGCGAGCTGCTGCCCTAGTTACTGCTCCACCCCTAGAAGTTCAACCTCAACTTCTTTATATGTAACAACAATAAACTGCTTTAGATAGTCTCTAAGATTTCTTCCAATTCTCTTGAGTTTCTGTAATAATATGAAGGCAAAGGTATAAGAAATAGCTTCTCTCCCCATTTCATACATCCAGCTGAAACTAAGATGGAATTTATTCCTGTTTCCTAAAGGCAATGGTAAACTTGGTTAAGTTTCTCTCTTGTGTACTGACCTGATTAAAAAGTTATTGTGTTTCATCAATAAATGTTGAACGTATAAACACTCCCCTGGGCTTAGAATGAATAGAATACAGAGTGCTGCTATTTGTGTTCATGATGAGGAAATTGGCAAGCTTTATACTACTCACACCTCATCCTATTCCTATACTACTTTCTCAGTGTCCAGCTTACTACATTGATAAAATAAGTAATACTTGCTTTATTTCATAAATCAAAGATAGTTTTGACTCCTCCCTCTAACTTTTTAAATTCTGATGTATTTAACAGAAGACTTTTGAGCCTAAAACTTACATAGTTCTTCCTGCTTTGGGCAACATATTTTTGGCTGATTTTAAGTGAGGTTTATAACATATGGTACAGACCTTGGTTTCCTAGGTAACTCCATGTGTGGACTTGGTAGTAAGATTTCTCTTCCTTTGAGCACGTACATTGTTGGGGGAAAATGATACCAGTTTCACATTCAGGGCCCACAACCTCTTCCCTCAAATTAGGCCTCTCAGCTGTTCAGGCACTCCCACTGTGGTGGCCCATCTGAGGCTGCTCTTCAAATAGCCCCATGAGATAGAGCTTTCTATCCCTTCCTTTCCCACACAAATGTATTCAGCTTCTATCCACAGGCATTCACAGAATGGAATGGAAGTAATTTAACTGATAGGTAAATCAGTAATCTAATCAATTAATCTACTCTAACATGCAGTTAGCACCTTCTCTACAGTTCATATTCTTTGAAAGTTGCCTACTTCACTGATAGCCTAAGGGATTTGTCTAGGAACACACCATGGTTTTACTGGATTTTGAGTTCAGGGCTTCTTAGTTCCAAAGTTGACTCTATACACTACACCATTCTACCTCCTTCTAAGCACCATGTATTCCTTTGAAATGAGGTCTTTTGTAGACACAGTGTTGAGATGTGACCTGACAAAGGTTGGCCCATGTTAGGTCAGTGACTGGAATATTTGGGACTAAGGAGCAGAAAACCAATTTTGGACATTCTTTATGTCATCCTCTTAATTATAGGAAAGGTGATGACCTGATCTTCTATTGTGCAAAGCGAATACCATTCCCTCCAATCTGTTAGCATCCTAAAGCAAGATTTTCTTTTTTTCCACAGTGTTATGTTCCTGCTCTCTTATTCTTCTTCACTGTATTTTCTATTAGTCTATAAACATTTTAAGCCAGACCAGTAATCTTATCAGCATAAAGAGCTGCCATGATTTTTTTTTCTGCAAAAACAAAACTTTTTTTTTAATTTTATGATGCCAGTGGACCCAGCAGTTAAGTGACCTGCTCAGGGGTGATATAGTCAATATTTATCAGAAACAGCCCTTGAATCTAGGTCTTCCTGACTGACTCCAAGGCCAATTATCTTTTCAATATGTCCCTTTCCCTTTTTCTTATATCAACTCATTTTCTGTTTAGATTAGTTAAGAATCCATAGTAGACTACCAGGTGAGATCTCAGATTGGTCAGGAAGTTTAAATATCAATGGGAAAAAACACACTAGATTTTAGGGGCAGAAGATTTGAATTTAAGTCATGGTTCTTACAAGTTAAATGATATTTAGCAAGTCATTTTATTTCTCTGAGACTATTCTTCAGCTGTAAAAAGGTGATGATACTTGTGTTACCTACTTAATAGAGTTGTTATGAAGATAGGGCTTCAAAAGCCTTAAATTACTCTTTAAATATAAGCTATTATTCCATTATTGGGCTTATTAGGCCTGATGGCTAGCTTACTATAGATAATAGTTCCTTTAGTGTATCACAAAAGGCAATTAAACTAAGTTCAGAATGCCCACTTTAAATCTATGATTTTGAGATTCAAGTATATTCCTCTCTCTTAAAATGGATCATAACTTTTTGAACCATTATATTTAAAATGCCTTCAGTTTCATTCTATCTATCATTCATTCCATCTATTAATAGAATACACACAACAGAAATAATTCAGAAAATAGTTTATAATGTAGAAGGCAGTTTAATCTAATCCATATAAGATATGATAGATACATACATTCTGTCTCCTACATGGCATAACACACATATTTTGGTATCCATTAAGACATAGAGAGAGATAATGTTGATATTCTCTATTGTTTGGGGTCCTCAGGAAAAGACATAAGGTTGGGATAGAGAAAAATCCACTAGTACAATTAAATTTTCAAGTATTTAAACCATTTCAAAATATTATTGTAAGCTCGTGAGGGTATGGACAATTTCCTTACATATTAATATATCCATTTGAAAACAAAAGCCACAATAAATAACTGACTGTCTAAAATTTTAACAACTTTTGTAAATGCTGTGATGTAGTCTTCAACTAGCTCATTTGATTCTTATGCAGCAATATATTGAATTAACTACAACTAAGACTCAATAAGCACTATGTGCAAGACACTATATTAAGGGAGATGAAAGGCAAATCAAAACACCTTTCCTTCAAGAATGTATAGCCTGATGGAGATATATACATGGGGGAATATGTAGAGGTCAAGGAGGAAGAGGTCTGGCAATAGGAAATCAGATTTAGAATTGAAGAGGTCATTGGTAAATTTTCAGAGAGCAGTTTAACTAGAATGGTGAGTTCATAGTTCAGATTACAAGGACTAAAAATGACAGAATGGTTATTTTATTAAAAGGGATGATGGGAGGGAATTATGAGGTGGACAATATCTATGAAGAGATAAAGGAATCTGATTTAATGAAGAGATGGCCTAAATACAGAGAAGAGACACTGGTTTACCAATGAGGGTCAATGGAAGAGAAAATAGGCAAAGATGAAGGCAGGTAATCAAGTTCTGGACTGGAAGACAAAGGAGTTCACAGCAGAGAGACTTATTTGCCCCCAAACAGGAGGTAAGCTGGTCTGCTAAGAGAGATAGGGTAGGGATGGAAGAAATGGTTAGAAACAATGAATTATAATTCTATTTTAGCTTTATGCATCATTATATTTAAGATGTTTTAGTTTTCCTGCTGACCACTGATGGACCCTATGTTTTATAGGAATGTTATATGTGCATAATAGTGTGTCAAATTAATAGTATATTTATGAAGTGCTATCTAAGAATAGTCAAAAGACATCACTATGAATGAACTATTCAGATACATTTCCAGATTCATAATTTTCCAAAAGCATGTGCCTAGTGGTGCTTTCTACTGGCAGACACCACAGCTACTTTTTTGGTGTTCTCTTAGAGAAGGGGGGAAAAGTTGGCAGCAATATTGTCTAGTGCTTTCTGGTTCTTTTTCATCTGTGTAACAGCTCTTTCAGAGACCCTTTTCTTTTTTACATACTTTCTCTTGATGACACTATTTTTGCCCATAGTTTTCATTATTTCTACTTAGAATTAGGGCAACAAACATTTAAGTACTTGCTATTTAACTCTCCCCTTGTCTATTTTTAAGTACTTGCTAAACAAACCAAGAACTTAAAGCACCCCTACTTAACACTAAGAGAATTCATGAGTCACTTACTAGAGTAAGTTCATACCTCGCCACCCTCCCTTTGGGCAGTGCTAGCCAAATTGTAATACTGCAATTGGTTTCTGTAAAGTGGGGGAGCAACAGGAATTGATGTCAAGAAAACTGCTTTAAAAAGGCCAGTCTGAGCACTGATGGATCTTACTGCATTGGTGAACCTGTCTGGATGAGGGGACTCTTTCTCTGGATCCTGTGTCGGCTTGTGAGTGAGTGGAATGATTCCTTTCTTGGTTCTTCATGAGATGACCCACTCTGTAAGTTGGCGCTTTGGCCCTTCAGTGTGAGTTCAGGAGACATTCTTGGTGGTCTTAGTCTCGTGTGCACTGAATTTTCTTGGTCTGTTCTTCAGCGTCTCCTGGCTCTTCAGGTCTTCAGCTTCCTAACTAGGACTTTGAATTCTGATGAGATTTGCTTTTGGATTAGCATTTGTGGTCTGGAGACATTAGGATTAAATTTAGAGTATTTTATACCTAGGTAGTACTTTCTATTTCTTTATCTACATTTTTCCACTTTCACTCTTTCCACCTCATTGTAAATAAAGCTACTAAAAGTCACTTTGACTTAAGCTATAATATTTTTCAATTGATGACCACAATATTAGTTTTCAACTTTCATATTAGCATAAAGAAAAACTAAATTTAAAGTCTCATAATGCTAAGAGCTAGGAATACAGCAAAAAGAAAGTTACTTCCTACCCAATCTACTGGGAAAGACAACACACAAAAGAGAGCTGAGGGTGTATGGGGTTGACAAAGTAGCCATGCTTTTATAGCATGAGAAGGCAACTGAGTGAAGTTCAGTTAATCCAGAGTGAAACCCAGAAAGGATAGAAGCGTGTTGTGCAGCATTCCTTTTATTAAAATGAACTGGTTCCTTTCCACTTCCCTACTCTATTCCTCTTTTTCCCATCACTTCCATGATGAGGGATGATAATTTCTAATGATGTTATCATATTGCACTCAGTGTACAGAAACTCTGATCAACACCACCAGTTTAATACCTTGTTGAAGATTGCAGCTTCTCTACCATGTCTATTGGTTATGTATGGATAACTTCCAAGTCTATATTCCTATCCTAAACTTCCTCCTGAACTTCAGTATTGTAGCTGCCACTGTATACTATGGACTATTTTCAATGGAATGACTAAATGGCAGTTCAAAATCAATCTCGACACATCTAAAACTGAACTATCAAAGCTCATTCCCCCAAAATTTGCTTGGCTTTGATCTTCTAGAAGTTGGCACAGTTCTTGATCCTGAGAAACAAGTAAATAAATACCCTCTTGACTGACTGATTGACATGTCATAGCTCCTTATTGCTTTACAGATCAATCGCTACTCCAAATCTGACTTTTTAGTCTCAACAATCTTTCTCCAACCTACATTCTCCAAGCCAAAATGGCCAAGTTACTTCAGAAACCCAGTTGTCTTCCATGGATGAATTCTGGTGTTTCCTCTTTCTCCATAGCTTTCCCTTATTGATAGATTTTGTTGAGTTCTCAAATAATCTTCTATTTTTTTCCTCTATCATATGCCCTACCACAATTAAATTATAATGTGAATGTCATGAGATTATTAAAGAATCTCATTATCCTTATCATATGTGGTGACTTGCACATATTAAACATATAATATGGGGCAGCTAAGTGGCTTAGTGGATAGAGCACCAGGCCTGGAGTCAGAAGGTCCCAAGTTCAAATTTGCTTTCTGTAGACACTTTCTAGTTTTGTAACCCTGGTCAAAGCACTTAACTCCAATTGCCTAGTCTTTGCCCTTTTATCCTAGAGAACTAAGTAGGAAAGCAAGCAAGGGTTTTTTTTAAATGTACATTTTATTAAACACTTTAAACATTTTTAAATATAATAAGTTAATGGTCATATTATGTTGGTCACATATTGTAGCCAAGGACTAAACCAATTTGAAATATTAATTTGTTTAGAAAACGTTATAAGAAATTCTAAAATATTGCAATGAACTATTGTCATTAATGAATTGGTAGTGTGTGTGTGTGTGTGTGTGTGTGTGTGTGTGTATGTGTGTGTGTAGGTGGGTCATTATGGAAAAATCCTGGTGGTAAGAGACTTAACTTATCAAGTGCCATCCTAAAGGAATGATACTGGGGAAAAAACACATAGATTTGAATGATGAATCAGATTTACAACAATTTTTTATATCACTTTTATTTTTTTGGTGCTTTAACATTTACAACGCTTTTAAAATACATGATTTCATTTAAGCCTCCCAACAAACCTATGAAGTAGGATCTAGAGGAAACTTAAGCTAAGAAAAGTTAAGTGACTTTTGGATAGGATCAAAAAGCAAGTAATTTTCTGAGGCAGGATTTGAATCTGATTTGCTGATGCCAAATGGAATTTTCTATCCAATCTATCATCAAAATAAACTCTTTTACTCACTTGCTATCACCATGAAGACCAATTCAGAAACTAAGCTCTTAACCCTTTAATACCTAGAATGACTAACAGTTTATCCCACTGCCCTAATTGGTGGTTGTCCAGGGCCATGAATAGCCTTGTTCCCAAATCTTCTGCTAACAACTGTATGTTTGTATATGTGTGTATACATATATATAAACATTGTTGTCTTATACATATATGCTACATGTAAATATATATCTCATATTAGAACATAAACTCCATGAGAGCAATGAATTTCATCACTTTTATATATGTATCACCACTATTTGGAATAAGGAAAGTACCTAATAAATCTTCTTTTTTAAACTTTATTTCCTCTTTCTAAACTTTGCTTTTCTGCATAGAAGGGTTAATATAATTTTGTCTATGGTTTTCAATAAAAATTTGATGAATGATATGTACACACTAAAAATTTTGTAAAGTTCTCTTGAAGAAGTTTAATCTTTTATTGTTACTTTTTGTCTTTACATCACACTAGTTTCTTTTTTAAAATATATATTTTATTTATCTTGTTAAATATATTGATTGCATATAGAAGCTATTTTAACAATCATTTTTCTTGAAAATTTGAGATCCAAATTCTCTCCCTCCATCACACCCATCCCCACTCCTTGAAAGTGCAAGCAATTTATATTCATTTATACATGTCAAGTAATGCAAAACATATTTCCATATTAGCCATGTTGGAAAAGAAAGAAAATACAAAATTACAAGAAGAATAAAGAAAGCAACAAAAAAAAAAGGATGTTTAAAACTGCATTTAGAGTTCATTAGTGTGCTCTCTGGAGCTGGACTGTATTTTTCATCATGAGTCCTTTTGAATTCTTTTGGATCATTATATTGATCAGAGTAGCTAAGTCTTTCACAATTAATCATCATACAATATTGCAGTTACTGTGTATAGTGTTCTCCTGGTTTGGCTCACTTCATTTTGCATCAATTCATACATCTTCCAAAGTTATTCTGAATCAATCTTGCTCATTCTTTCTTTCTTATATTGCACAATAATATTCCAACACAATCATATACCACAACTTGTTTAGTCATTCCTGAATTAATGGGCATCCCCTTGCTTTTCAACTCTTTGCCATGATTGCTTCTTGGCCTTTTGGCTAAGATCAAGTGTAGCATCAATTCTTTGCCATGAAAAAAAAGAGCTATTACATATTTTTATTATATATATATATACATATATATATAT
>NC_058131.1:101239928-101293014 GCF_016433145.1 Gracilinanus agilis
TATATATATATATATATATATATATATATATATATATATTCTTTTTCTTTTTGTCTTCCCCATTAGAACATAAGTCTCTTGAGGTCAATGATTATTTTTGTCTTTTTTCCCCCTTTCTCTAGTAAAAGCTTAATAGATACTTGTTGACTTGGCTTTGGCATGGGACCCTGGGTTTCCTTGGAAACCCCAAACCCTAGTTTTTCAGGTTAAACAGAAACCAGAAAATTCCTTTCCTTCCTTGTATTCTTGTTAAGGTGACCCTGGCCATCAAAGACTCATGATAAGGAAAGATGCCTGACAGAAAGATTCTCCTTGGATTCTCCTCTAGATTCCAAGATGGACTCTGATATGATTGGGCTGTAATCTAGGACATATACTTGTCCCCTAAACTTCAAGTGTCACCCCCTGTGTCTTTGGGACACAAAACCTGGTCAGAGAGCAAATATCTCCCACTCCTGCCTAATCTCATTCTATTACCTCATCCTTGGTAATATAGACTCCTATTATTGTAAGACTATAAAAAGGCCATAACACATCTCCTCTAGGAGGCAGTGTCAATCCCTGCACATTCTACTCCCAGTCAAATTCAACATTTCAACATGATTTCTAAATTAATAAATTGCTCTTTTTATTTCTAAGACAAGTTATAGAGTCTTATATTCTTGCAACAGATACACATCCTGAACCCCAGGGGCTTACCTCAAGTCCCCCACAATAGCTTGACATTGACTATAATCCATCTCACTTCTCTCCTCAGTCCTGATGCCATTAATTATTCTCATTCTATCCCTCCTTCTTTCTTTGTCTTTGTCTTTCTCTAATTCTTTCTCTCCCCCTACCCTATCAACCTACCATTCCAGATTTATTTAAGCATCTTCTGTGTGCCAGGCACTATTGAAATGTTTTGCAATTATTATATCATTTGATTTCAAGTTTAATGTCTTATACTAAATGATTATTTAAATAACATTTGTTGCCTTTGTTAGGTATAAAGATTGAATATTTGTGAATGTATTTTTAAATTATTCTTTTTATTTTTATTTTGTTTCTGTGTTATAGAGAGCCTACTAAAGGACATTCTGAATTCTTTTCAGTGCTTGAGGCAAGAACAGGTAACAGATTTTACTTGTTTAGAAAAATGGTAGGAAACAAAAGTCTAATTACAGCTTAAGTAGTTGAGGAGTGCCTGGACTGGTTTCACTGAGAATATCACACTCAGGTTTAGACAATGTTTTTGGAATGACTTTCAGGGCTCGTATAATAATGGAATAAATAAGTATATATGCATATGTATATGTGAAAAAAGTGAAAAAAGATAAGCTTGTAAAAATAATAGTTATATTTACATTTGTTATTCAGCATACTTTATTGTTTTCAAAATGTTTTCTTACTTATAGATACATTTAATATTAATAATAACCTTGTGGGATATGGAAGGAATATACTATTATTATTGCTATATTTCAGATGAAGCAATTGAGACCCAGAAAATTTAGGTGACATATTCATAAGCAAATAAAGTGATATGCACTCTATACTTGAACTAGACAATACTAATGTTATTTTTAACTTTGAGATTTCACAATCCTATCTAACTAGTCTAAAATTTAGTTTTTTCTGATATTTAGACTAGTGTCCATTGATTCACATTTAAAAATATTTCTACTTAAATAATTTCAGACCACCATGTCTTCTTTACCACATACTGCCCCTATTGTTTGCTTGAAAAAGAAAAAAAACAACCATCCAAACAAAAAGAAACAAAAGATAAAACAATGATATTCAGAACTACAATACTATTGAAATAAGGAGAGGCATCATAGTGATGTAGAAAGCATAAAAATTATAAGCTTGACTTTAATTCTTGGGAATTCTAATATCAGTTAATAAATAGATGTTTAGTGGACCTTCATAAAAGGGAGGAAATAATTATAATATTCCAACATGGTTTTATCAAATATATGGCGTCTGATTTATCTTATTTCCTTCATTGATAGGAACTAAACTGGTAGATCAGGGGAATCCTGTATATCTACATTTTAACAAAGAATTTGATAAAACATCTCATGTTCTTGGGAAACTTTGGGAGATTAAATGAGATTAAATGATAGTGCTAATAGATTAATTTGGAACCTTTGAATGACTGAGGTCAATAAATAGCACTAATGAATCAAAGTCACCTTGGCAGGAGTTTACAGTAGAGTACCCCAGGGATCTATGTTTGGTCCTATGCTATTTAGCATTTTTTTAATGTAAACTATGGCTTAGATATAAGGTAGACTTTTGTATAGAAAGCTCCAATTTGGAATAGATAGTTAACACAATGGATAAGAAAATAAGGATCCAAATGGTAAAGGACAGTACCCATAGCTGGAACATCAAAATAAAAACAGCAATAACAATAGCTAGAATAACAAAACAACAGCAACAATATAAAAACAGAAACAACTAGAGCAACAGCAACAATAAAACAATAGTTAGTATTTAGCTTTTTCAAATATAAATCTAAGATCCTACCAATAGGTTCATTTTCTTTTTTACTTTAAACCCTTATATTCCATCTTAGAAACAATACTGTGGTATTAATTCCAAGGTAGAAGAGCAATAAAGACTAATCAATGAGGGTTAAGTGACTTCCCAGGATCACACACCTAGGAAGTGTCTGAAGCCAAATTTGAACTGAGCACCTCCTGTTTGTAGACTTGGATTTCAGACCACCTGGCTACTTAGCTGACCCAATTAAGCTAAATTTTTAGAGTAGTTAAAGACAAAGTCTTGCCTAGAATCAGTGTAGTACATGGGTCAATTAGATTGATGATTCTCAAAATGTAAATTCTAGGTATTTTAACAGGCCTATCTCCCTATTGAGGTGATAAAATTATTATTGTTATTATTATTATTATTGTTATTATTATTATTATTATTACTACTACTACTACTACTTACTACTACTACTACTACTACTACTACTACTACTACTACTACTACTACTACTAAACAATAATAGTGTGACCCTGGTCAATTACAATGCTGAATTGCCTGTTTCACAACTTTAAAATGGTGATAGCAACTCCACCTAGTTTTATAGGGTTGTTGAGGAATGAAGGATACAGAGTAATATTAATGCATATAAGAAACAAATGCTAAACAGACTAAAAACATCAAATCTGTAAAAGGTTTGCTTGATAACTATTTAAGTGACTACCTTTACACCACACACACACTCATCTTAGAGCATCACTGTCATTAATGTGGCCAAGAAGATAGAATAATGAACTTGGAATGAGGAAGAATGACATTAATAACCTTTATAATTTACTACTTTGTGATGAAGAGCAATTCTTTTAATCTCTCTGAAGATCAGTTTATTCAACCATAAAGTGGGTACCAAAAATAAATCTTATTCTTCAAAATAATTATTTATTAAGAACTTTATATGTGGGGGCAGTGAGATGGCTCAGTGAATTGAGAACCAGACCCAGAGATGGGAGGTTCTTCCTTTAAATCTGGCCTCAAGCACTTTCTGGCTGTGTATCCCTAGGTTAGTCACTTATCCCCTATTTCCTAACCTTTAATTCTCTTTGGTCTTGGAATCTAATACAGAAGATAAGGATTTAAAAAGATGGTGGCAGGGAGAGAAGTACTATATGACAAGTAATGTGGAAAGATAGGAATCTTACATTAGAAATGATTCTCTGTTTTCTATGAGGAGGAAACCTAAGCATATTACCAATGATTATATTTTTATAATATTTGTAAACTATATAGTAAAATATTTAATGAGATACAGAGATTATTAATAACTATGCAATAAGGCAAATCTCATATAGGGAATAGTATTTCAACTGGACTTTAAATATAGGCAAACAGGATTTTTTTAAAAAATGAAAACGAGGATGAAAGGAATTTTAGGAATAGTGAATTGTGTGGACAGAAGAGAGGAAAAAGTATGAGAATGTGAAGGAGACAGAAGTTTCATTGGCTGGAGTAAAGACTTTGTAGTAGGGAAAATACAACATAAGACTGAAAAGGTTTTCAGTTTATGGAGAACCCTGAATAGAAGGTGCAGGGAGAGGGAAAGGGGCATTTGACCTATATTTGGTAGGAAAGAGAAGAAATTTATTTATATGGACTCTCAGCTCATTCTGCTGACCACAACTACACTAGCAAGATGTATTCCATCTCCCCTAAGACATATAGAAGTATGTTTAAGGACTGTAGAGATTCATATAATGGAATTATTTCCCTTTCTGATGTGTTCCCTCCAGAATAAGTGGATCATTATCTCTTCAATATTATCTAACCAATCAATCATTTTAATATCAGAATTTTTAATATCCTCAAAATAATTAATATATTATAAAACACAATAGCTTTTACATAGGTATAATGTAATGTTATACTGGCACGGGACATTGTATCCCCAAACTATAGAAGTATTTCAGGCAAACTATAAGCAGGAAAATTACTTTGCTCTCTTCCATCCTTGTGACTTACTAACCCCAAACGTCTGATAACTTCTATAAGATCCTGAGAGGAATAGTCTCCTTGGATTGTCCTTTAGATTTGAAATAGACATAGAGATGCACCTCCAGGCTATGCCTTGATACCATCAAGTTGTATATAAGACATCTATCTATCCCCTAAACTATGAGGGTCACCCCCTTGTCTTCAGGCAAACTCCTTCCCCCCCAACCCCGCCTCAGTGCATACCACTCTAGAGTCAAGTCTTCACTGATGTAAAGAGTATAAGGACACTAGAACTGTTATCATCTAGGAAGCACCTTCCCATCTATGCTGTCCTCCTGGCTGGATTCAATATTACCATCTAAATTAATACATTTCTCTTTTTATTTTTAAGCTAAGTTTTGGAGGCTTGCATTCTTGCAAAGGGTACCCTTCCCAAACCCAGGGGATTCACCTCAAGCCCCCCACGACAATACCAAACAACAAGATATAGTGTAAAACATTTCTCGAAACTAGAGATATATCTTAGTCTCTGGGGAGCTTAAAGTGGTTGCCACTAAACATTTACTATGCTTTATTCACTTTTCAAAGTGGTGTAGTTGCTGGATGAGATGCTCCGTTGTTAAAAGAAGCAATGTCTCATCTGATAGGCAGATTTATTATTGGGCTTGGAAACATAGGTTACTCAGCAGGACTATGATAACTCTTCACCCCGTTTGGGTGCAGTGACTATGATAGTATCTGCCATGGACTTCTGGCCCTAGATTATTTCTAATGGCAGATGGAAGGGAGAGAGAGAGAGAGAGAGAGAGAGAGAGAGAGAGAGAGAGAGAGAGAGAGAGAGAGAGAATGGGGAGGGAATTCTTCCCAAAAGATCAGATCAAGACAGTGTATAAGGTCTATGAATTGCTTGTCAGAAACTTTTGAATGAACTCTGTTAATGTCAGTGGCTAGTCTAATAAGAAAGCCTTTTATTACTTTTCAGGTCCAAACCTATGCTCCCCCTTTCCTATTATGATTCTTCTTTCAACTCAAGTACACAAAACATCTGGGTGCCAGGGGCTTTGTTGTCATTTAAAATGACAATCTGCAGTAATCTTCAGCCTCCATTCACAAGGATTCCCCCAGGAAATCTCAATCACAACTTGGATGACACCAGTGCTAAGAAAAAGAAGAAATGCTTCAGTACAGCAAAACTCAGAGACTAGAAAAATAGATGAACTCGACTGTAAAGCAAGTAATTGCTATTCAGTAAAATAGTATTAACCCTGAGCTCACAGACAGCTAATTTTCATGCACTCTCCACTGTAGAAGGTCAGGAATTAAACCTTTTCTATACTATAAACTGATAAACTTATTTAGAAAAGCTAATATACTGGAAGTCAAAAACCTAGTTTCAAGCCCAGGCTCTGCACTTGCTAGACACATGTCCTTTCTCTGATCTACTTTTCTTATCTAAAATATGTATGTATTGTGAGTAGGGTGGGGTAGATTATGTTATCTCTGAATTCCCTTCTAGCTCAGATATTCTACAAGTTTATTATTCTCCAAACCTATTATTTTCTTTCCTTTTTCATATTGAGAGAAATATAGGTGATGGAAATTTTTGCAAACTTTTTCTTAAATTAATCATTCATTCCCATGTTCAAACATTCAAGCAACACTTAGTATGCTCTTATTCTGCTTGATAGGCATTATGGATGTTATGAAGAAATTTATTGAGATATAACTTTCCTTATGGAGGTTGCAATCTCATGGGGAGAAAAATACATTGCCCCCCCCAATAAAATACATGACAAAAATATAACTCTAAACCTTATGTCAAAAGATTCTTTCATGATATGAGGAACCTAGGGATCCATTGAGGTATGTTTTCCCTATATTATTTATACATATCTCCTATTCAGTAAACCTCAGACATTCTCTGAATATTCCTCCCTTTTAAAGTATTCTGAGAAATCTCTAAATGAGCAATTTTAGTTGCAAGGCTTTACATGTTTCTAGAATAAGGTATGGCTCTGAGAATGTGGACTTCTCTGGGGGATACTCAACACTTCAACTCTTACACACCTGGATCCCATTTCTGTTTTTGGAAACCATAGCAAACAAGTCAATCAAAAGTTCCTAGCTATTTTCATTCTATCAATACATTCTCAATGGGCTATAATGGGTAGGTCTAAAAGATAGGCTTAATCTTTTCAGTGAGGTACAATGGGTTTACCTCCTGATACATTATACACACATATACACACACACACACACACACACATACATATATCAAAGTAGATGTGTATGTGTATATATATGCATACATATATGTACATTTCTATGTGAAAATAAACATAAGTCTACATAACACATGCCAACATCCATGTAGACTCATCACATTTATCAGGCTTCCTTAATCAGCCTTCTACCTATATCACTTACGACAGCTCCATTTTTATTTTATTCCACATCTTCTAAACCTTAGCAAAGCTGGTCTATCTTGCCTCAGAACAAATCCCATGCTTTCTCTTTCAAGTTCTTTTACTCTTGCTCATCTAGGAACTTTTAATGTTTAACCTTCTCTTATTTTTCTTTCAAATTTCAATCTTTTACAGCGCCATAAAAATGTTAACTCACCCCAAAGCCTTCCCAGATCTCCCTATTCGGTAATATACTTTCCCATTACACTTCATGCAGCAAATTGTTTTTCAGTTTTCTAATTTACTTTTCATGTTAAATGCATTATAGCTATCTGTATTTATGTTTTATCTTCCTATTACAATGTAAAGCTCCATAGGGCAGGAGTTATATTTTATCTCAGTTTTTATTCCACTAAGTGCCTAGCACAGTGTTAGGCACACATTAGTAACTTAATAAAAATTTACTGTTATTAAAAATAATATCTATTGATAATTTAAATGAGAGCTAATTTGATACTTGATTTTTCCAATCAAAGTACCTGTGGAGCTATTTCCTTAACAAGTACAAATAACACAATCTTGTCTTATTCTGCATTTTCCTTATTCAAATCTTTCCATAAACCTTCCATAGAGGATTAACTCAAAGCATTAGAGGTCATCTTCTGGGTTTTCAATATTTTTGAGGTACCAATGTGGAATTTTCTATCTATTTAGTATCCCTTGTCTTCAGTAGATGATGGATCTTTTTTCCTACTCATGTACATCCCTGATAATGCCTTTTATGCCACTTTTTATACACCAATCATCTTTGGCGATATACTTTAATATCCTTATACTTACCTCTCCACATCCTTTGGGTCACTTACACTTTTGATTTCTCAGAGACTATGGTCTTCTCTGAGTAATAGCCGTGTTGTATATGGCATGACTGACCATGCACCAACTACCCTTCCTTTTGCATTCTGGACATAACATAGTGCATCAGTAGTGCCTATCCTAAGTAGAGATTGATGGAATTACTCAGTGATCTGCAATTTAATTGGATGTCATAATCTAGCCATTTGCTTCATGTACTTTGTTTGTTGAAATCAATTTTGGGGCCAAAATCTTTTGAATGAGTATGCAGGAAATCTGTTTTCTGTTTGGATTCTGTAAAGAATTTCTTTCATGATTCTGTTTTGTGCCCTTAGTAAGCATATGTTTCCCTGTTTTATGCAACTTTGATATATTGTTCTTCAGAGTGTCATTAAGCAAAATTCATATGATTGGGAAAGGGCCTTAGAGGACTTCTAATCCCACTATTTGTAGTAATCCTGCTGTAATGTCTGTATCAGGTAGACAGTCAGCCTCTGAAGCCATTACCAATTTCTGACACAAGAGCAGGATTCTTATCTCCAGGAATTTCTTTTATCCCTCTCAATAAATCCTAATTTTTCTCTCTCACTCATTGCTACTAGTTCTTCCTGATGAAGTCAAACATACCAATTGCAATTTTCCTCCTATATGAGATCCTTGAATATACTAGGTGACAGGTTCTGTCGTTTATTTCCTCTCCAGGACAAATATACTCAGTTGTTTTGACTTTTCCCAATATCAGGAAAAAAAAAAGATTTCAAGTTGCAATATCTGTTTGTCTGTTAACTGGATGGACTATCTCCTGGACATTACTACTGCTGGAAGCATGGGGAAATGGGAGTTTTATTCAGCAAATGATTTTTTCTATTACTTTTCTCACTCACACTCTGAAACATGAGAAAGGGGTAGAAATAGACTCCAACCCAAGGGGCAGAGTTACCTTGAAATGTGGTGCTTAGAGGCATTTGGAGTGTTTTAGTTTATTACAGAAAGTGTTTTTTTTCTTATTACATTGTTATTATACATTTACTAATCTTATTAAACTATTATATTCACATGAGTAAATGTAACAAAGGTGAATCAGGAAGGAAATGGGAATGACTACCAGAAAGTTGTCAGCAGGGAAAGTGCTGGGGGGGGGGGGCGTCAGAGGAGATGGGCTGAGCCACTGATGACATGTCATAGTTGATAGATACTCCTAGAGTTTAAATAATGTGGTACTGGTGTTTACAGAGTAAATTCACTGCCATCCTCACCATGGCCCAGATAGGATTAACCCCTTTCACTTATGTTATAGATTTCACAGGATTTAAACCTGGAAGGGATATAATAGAGTAAATAGAAAAACTGATTTGGGGAAAAATACAGCTATGGACAAAGAAAATCTCTCCTGGTTCCCTTTTCTCAGACCTAAGTTGCATCATGATGTTATGACAATTTAAATTTCAAATAAAAGTAGTACAGAGAATGAAAATAATCTTTTCTTATTACTCTTAAAATAGCTCTTGGAATTCATGAGCTAAAAGCTTGGAGGGAAATGTAGAACATGTGTGTATGAAGTGAGGGAGGGGTGGCCTAGGAGGGGGAAGAAAGGGACTCATAGCCTGGCAGTGTTAAGTGTATATCATAAAGATGCTGTATAAAATGACTCACAGATTGAAGAGATCCTGAAGTATATAGACTGAAGTACTTTAAATAGCTATATAAAGAGAAGGAACAAATGTCACTGTTTGTGCTACTAAGCGTGGAAATGGGAAAGCTCAGGTTTATTTGAAGAGAAGCCCATGAAGAAAATCTTCTATGGCTGCTTGCTTAACAGACCATTATTGAATACCTGCTGTGCACAAATAACACTGTCCTAAGCAGCTCAGAGGCAGAAAGGAGAATAAAGAGGTACCACCACTTTCTACAAGGAACTTACAATCTAGTCGGGGAGACAAAGTATAAATAACTGGAGAAAAAGAAGTGGATGATTTGGGAGTCATCCTGGCTATGCTCTCCATTAACAATGGAGAGAGAAAGTGCTTTATATAGCATTGATTTAAAGTACTAGGGGGAGGGGAAGTAGCCTAGGAACAGTAGATACAGAATCAGGAAAACCCAAAGGTTTATTTGCTTATTTGCTATCTTAAATTGTTCTTTTTCAGTTCTAAAATCTTTTTCTACCTCCAACTTTACCACTCCATGAGGAAGCAAGAACTATGACACCCATCATACATATGAGGTTATTCAAACTACATTTCTATATATCATAAAAAAAAGCAAGAAAAAGGAAGAAGATATACTTCATTCTGCCATCTGTTCTCTCTCTGGAGGTGGCTAGTATTTTTTATTATGAGTCTTCTGGACTTATCTTAAACTATTGTTTTGATCTGAGCATAAAGTCATTTACAGTTTATTGTTATTAAAATATTACTTTAATTGTGCATAAAGTCCTGTTCTCCTAGACATGCTTACTTCACTTTCCACCAACTCATATAGTCTTCCCAGGTTTTTTTGAAACCATTGTTCTTTGTAAATTTTTTACACTACAAGAAAATTCCATGAAAGTCTTGGGTTTGAATACAACCTCAGACACTTATTAGCTGTGTGACTGCATAGGTCATTTAATGTCTGCTTGTCTCAGTTTAATTTTCTGTAAAATAGGGATAATAATAGTTGTTGCAAAGATCACGCCAGTTAATATGGAAGTTTTCCAAACCTTAAAAAAATATTTTGTATAAATGTTGATTGTTGTTATCTTCATTAGCTCCATTGCATTAGCCAATTGTAAAATGCATTTATTTGAAAATAAATAAACTACTTGACTCACTGAGTTTCAGGTAGAAAAATCAATGTTTTTTTCATTTCCTACTTAAAAAACTCTTATATCCCATTTCACAATCTGATAAGTGAACTACCAATGACAGGAAGCTTATTTGTTTCAATAGAAATTGGGTATAATTTTTCCCATCTCTTATCATTCTCCATCTTCAAATATCTACTCCGAATCAGTACAAAAACAAAAAGGGAGAACAGCAAATAAAGATGTGTGCCAGTGTAAGATCCTCGCAGGCAAGACACATTACTTCTTTATGTTCTCTTTGTTGTCACATTTATATTTTGATGAGGATAAAAATAAAAATCTCCAAATGTACTAGTTTCTTCTTCTTAGGGAGCTGGTGGATTATTTGGAATAGATAGAATATTTGTGTTCATTTAAAAGGCTTATAATTGCAAAGCAATTTCTTGGTTTTAGTCTTACTAGTTTTTAGTCCAGTGCTTGTTATGTGCTGGGTACTGTTCTACGTGATGAATTAAAAATAAAATAAAAAACAAAAAACATTCTTTACACTTAAGGAGTTTACATATTAAGGAGGTAAAATAATTCATAAAAGGAAGCTGAAAAGGGTGAGTGGAAGAGAGTGGGGCTTATAGGAAAATGTAGAGAGATGGGAGAGCAATGAAGAAAGGAAGATGAGTGTCTTCAGCACTTTTCTAAAATGGAATTTCTGGATAAAAGTGACCAATAAAAGATCATAGGAAGGGTAAGTGAGAAAAGCGCTGGAGGTGGCTGCTATATCCAAATGGAGAAAGAAGTCCTGAGAGTCAAGAAAGGATACCAAAGAGGAATAAAAGAAAAATTGGAGAAACAGAAATGAAAGAATCTAGTTATCATTCCCCAAATTATTTCATTATTTTGCCCCTTATGTTTATGAGCTTGACAAAGATGGAGTTTATCCACTTTTAGTTTATTTTTTCTGCACCCCTCCTGCCACTAGAAATAAATTATGTCTGTGTAATATTAAAGAGCTCCTTCAGAAGGCTTAGCCTTTTTGAACAATTTAAATTAATGACCAATGTTTGCTTTATAAGTGTTTTATGGGAACCAAGAAACACATGCCCTATGTTTATTTTTGGCAAATAATTGATTTTGTCTATGGAGAAGGAAACAATATTTAAAACATTTGAATGAAAGAACTATTTGGAGATAAAAAGCTAGATTTGAACCCTGGCTCTGCTGTTTTATGTGTAATCAAAGACAAAATTTTTAATACCTCTAAGACCCATTTCCTCATCCATAAAAAGAGGAAATTAGACAAAAGGTCTCCAATATAACCCACCTCTAAGTCTCAGCTTTTTCTTCATCCTAACCCCATTCTCAAATTTCTTTTTTGGAAGCTTTACCTCTAACTCTAGGTCTTCCAAGTTCCAGAAATTAATTTTTTGCCTCATTTTTTAGGAAGGTGAGGAAAGATTAGGCCTCTAGATAACCTCCCAGACATCTCCACATCAAACTTCTACAAAGGTACCTACTCTCTACCTTTCTTCATTCTAGCATCTATATATGTGTTGTTTCCCCATTGGGATACAAGTTTCTCAATAGCAGTGGCTGCCTTACTTTCTTGTATTCACTTTCACAGGGCCTGGTTTATGTACTTGGATAATACTCTATCTCTCTATCATCTCTCTATCTCTTTGCCTTTCTATTATTAATCCATTTGTCACATATCTATGTATTGATCATCTACCACCTATTTTCTTATCATCCTTAAATCTGTAACTATATATCTATGTATGCTTTATTTGTCAATCACCTATTTATAGCTTTATCATCTATCCATTTATCATCATGTATCAATAAATCTATTATCCACCTACCATTTATTTATGTACCTGTTTGTCTTTCTATTATTTGTTAGTCTATAGATCAGTTATCTTGTTGTTGTACAGTCATTTTAGTCATGTCTGACCTTTTGTGAACTGATTTGGTGTTTTCTTGGAAAAGATTACAGAGTGCTTTACATTTTCCTTCTCAAGATCATTTTACAGATGAGAAAACTGAGGCAAAAGGATTAAGTGACTTGCACAGGGTCACAAAACTAATAAGTGTCTGAGGCCAGATTTGAACTCAAGAAGATAAGCATTCCTGGTTTCAAGCTTTCAAGCCCATTCTCTAACCACTTGGCTACCCATCTATTACCTTCCATATGCCATCTATCTATCTATCTATCTATCTATCTATCTATCTATCTATCTATCNTCCATATGCCATCTATCTATCTATCTATCTATCTATCTATCTATCTATCTATCTATCTATCTATCTGTCTGTCTGTCTGTCTGTCTGTCTGTCTGAATATCTACCTGCCTATCTATATAAGTAAAATATATATCTATCTATCTAATACATATATATTTGTGTCTATTATCTATTATCTTACCATCATCTTTTTTTGTTTCTCATCTTTCTATTATATCTATCCATCTCTCATCCAGACACATTCTATTCCATCATCTATTTTTATCATTTACATATATTTTTATTTATGTATCCACCTACCATATATATGTATAAATATATATATCATATATTTACCTAGTCATCCTATGTATTATTTATTGTTTTTAAAAAATAACAAAACTATATCATTTAAAAATTACTTGATACTGCTGCTGTTATTCAATCTTTCTTCTATGTTTGAAATTTTTCCTGACTTTATAGACCCAAATGACCATGGGGTTTTCTTGACCAATACTGAAGTGGTTAGTCATTTCCTTCTCCATTGGATCAAGGAAAACAGAGTTTAAGCTATTTGCCCAGGATTATACAGCTATTAACTGTCAGAGGTCAGATTTGAACTCAGGTCTACTTGACTCCAGGACCACACTCTAGCAACTGAATGACCCAGCTAACTACTTTGATGGGATTTGATGTAGAAGAAAACAATTTAAAATTGTGTATTTTTCTGATATTTTTATGCCTCAAGCTCTATGTTGCAATAGATTTTTCTCCCATCTTTGTTCAAGGTAAGACTGAGTCATTCTGTTTCTTAATCAGGAAAGGGTACAACAAATGTCGACATTTTCAACACCTTTTCCTGAGCTATTTAAAATCTGTTTTTCAGTATCTCTTCACTATGTGAGTCACAAATTACAAAGCAACAAAATAATACCATCTTTTAGTTACTTCTTAAACTTACAAGGATAATTTTTGGATAATCTTTGGAAAATCATAATGATAGTCATCGCTTTATTTTTAGTGTGGATCTGTGATTTTATTGGGACTTTTGGAATGGAAATGCACTTAAACTCTTCTCTAATTTAGTTTTAGTCAATTTCTTGGGGTCACTGGGAGCTTAAGTGACTTGCCCAGGGCAATACAGCAATAGTATTTTAAATTTTTTTTATTTTTATTAATTACATGTAGAAACAATTTTTAAACAATTATTATCTGCCATTTGGTGATTCAGATTCTCTCCCTCTCCCTAACCAAAGGTAGTAAATAGTCTGATATTAGTTATACCTGTGCTGTCATGGCAATGTATATTTCCATATTCCTCATGCTGTGAAAAAAGACACATATTAAACATATAACTAACATACAATTAAAGACTTATGGAGGAAATAAAGTAGAAAATGACATGTTTGATATGTAATCAAACTCCAATAGTTCATTCTGTGACTTGTGGATAGCATTTTTCATCATGATCCCTTGAGGTTATTTTGGAACCTTGCTTTGCTGATAATCATTGATTAATCATTGTACAACATTTCTACTACTGTATACAGTGTTCACTGGCTTCTGCTTATTTCGCTTTGCATCAATTCATAAAGATTTTCCAGGTTTTCTGAACTCATCCTGTTTGTCATTTCTTCATCATATTCACCACTGTTTAATCTTTCCATATTTCAAGGATAGAACACTATAACAATCTCCATTAGTCAACAGTCCATAAGTCCTACAATTTACTTAAAGTAGACAGGTTAAAATCTTGAAATAACTTTTTATTTCCAGAAAATATGACCACCCTTTTGGGATAACTCATGTCTTAGAACTATGATGTGTGTACAATGAGAAATAGAAAGGACTATATGTCTGATGAAAAACAGTCCCAAAAACATAAAATGAAGCGGATTCCTTATCCATTTCCTCTAATTAAGTATTCCTTCCTTATTAAAAATTTAAAATGAAATTGAAAATAAATTAATAATTATTTTAGTGTCAAACTAAAACTATCATGTTTCCTAACTATTCAATGTATTTTTAAAAACACAAACCCAATCAGTCATGAAATAATAACATCTGTATAACATAATCTGCAAATAAGCATGAAAAATCTGCATTAAAAAAACATTACCAATAGGAAACAGACACCATTTTTCATTATGCTATCAATTGTAATATTAATAAGCTACCAATTAGGGGTTTCATTCAAAAGGTAAGATTTATGGTCTCACATCACAGAAGATGCCCCAAATTGTAAAGCTTTCCCATGATTAAAGAATAGTTCCTCAATCAGCTGAAAAAATGTT
The DNA here is from genome assembly GCF_016433145.1 of Gracilinanus agilis. Taxonomy (NCBI): domain Eukaryota; kingdom Metazoa; phylum Chordata; class Mammalia; order Didelphimorphia; family Didelphidae; genus Gracilinanus; species Gracilinanus agilis. The sequence goes on from NC_058131.1 coordinate 101,254,955, forward strand.
CTGGCAAAATGCTAGGGAGATTCTGGGGAAGAAATTTTATTTAAGTAATGTTCTCTTTATGTTCACAAGGATTTTCATCCTTTAGCTAGGACATTGAGACTCATAATAATCATTGCAGAAGTGTCAAAGGCATCTACTTATCACATCCTGAAGCAATAAATATCTGCCATTTTAAATTTGCAAACTGCTTCAATTATAACTTGAAAAACCACTACAACAAAAAATACAATCTTGGTTGAGCCTCACAACTCTGTGAGTTTGATTTGTGTACTCTCCACTTTATAAATGAGTAAATTGAGGCTCAGAGAAAAAGGAAAAAAAATTACTTGGCCAGGATCAGGCAGTTAGAGTCAGAGATGGAATGCAAATCCAGATGTCTCCTTGTTCCAAGTCTAGTAGTTCATGTCTCACTATGCCATATTGCCTTTCCTTATGGAAAATTTTTACATGAATTTTACATAATTGTAGTTTCACAAAATGAAAGGAATTTTACTTACTTTATAAAATCAATTATGACATCTTTTTCCTTCTATTTATAAAGAAAAAAATACAACAGGGGCCCATATCCATGGGCAGGGAGGTATGTTCAACACCCCACCCTGGATGGCTAAAATCTCTAATATAAGTAAATACTTGCTGACCACATGCAATATTGTTTATTATTATATAGTACTAAAAATATTGTTCTAAGAACTCCAGCGGATGCCTGAAACCTCAAAGAGTACCCAACCCAATAAAGACAGTTTTCACTTCAACATTTAACATCTATGTTAAATTTATTGTATTACTGTATTGTTACTTTGTTGTACCGTTGTACTGTATTGTTACTATATTGCACTTTGCTCTCTCTCTTCACTCTTGCCCCTTAGCTTAGGTCCTTCTTGCCCCCCCAAAATTACCTCCCCCCCAAAAAAATCTCCAAGTGAAAACAGAAGAACTGAAGAGCAGAGACCACTCCACTAGGAGAGGAACTTTCTTTGTATGCAGAAAGAAGAGACCTTTGCTCCACTCCAACCACCTGGCCAGCTGCTTGCCCTAGTGTCTGTTTTCTGTCTCTCTGTGCTTGCATCTGAAATTTCATGTTTCCTTGAATCCTTTTCCAGTCCTCTTTCTGTCTCTTTTCTTCTGCTGGAATTCACAGTTGACCATGGGTAACTAAAAACACCCAAAGAGAAACCATGGATAAGAGAAAAAGCCTTTTCTATAAGAGAAATGACAGTAGTTATTAAATATATGCCTATGTATGTATGAATTTGCATATATTTATCTTTCTATGTCTACTACTAATTATCTACCTACCTATCTGCCTATCTGCTTATCTCTGTCTCTCTCTCTTGCTTTCTCTGTGTCATAGCCATTTAAGGTTTTTAGCTGCTTTACCTGTATTATCTCATTTGATACCACAAACCTGTGAGGTTGGTGCTAACTATGAATATTTTGAAACTGAGACAGAGAGGTCAAGAGCCACATAGACAATAATTATTTGAGTCAGGATTTAAATGCAAGTTTTCTTGTTCTCATACTTTATATTTTACATTATCTAACTACCTAACTATTCTCCAGTACTGCCTAGGAGACCTGAAGACATCACAATTATTTCTATCTTCCAGAGATAAACAGGTTTCAGCATCAGTGATAACTTCCTTTATCAGCATTTCTTCTCTCTTCCCTAGATCCTCGCCAAAATGATCCTCTCTACATCTCTCTTTATCATAAGACCACCTTTCAAATTACTTTTAAAATGAGGCACTATTGACTTTTCACCCAGATGGGACATGTTTTTGTCTACTAAGTAGGGTGATTACCACCACCACCATCTTGTGGAGATAATCATTCCTGGAAGCAGAATGCTACTCGAATTTTGAAGTACTGCAGTCCTCTGTCCCATAGATACCCTAATTATACCAAAAACTTCCTTATTTCTGAGTAGAGAGATTAAAAGCAAGGGAATGAAGACAGCTGGTTTGACACATTTCTGCCTTTTTTTTCTTCATCTACATTTATATAGTTATCTTAGTGCACAAAATTTAGCATAAACAAAACTATTTTCAGCACCCAGAACAAAAAGCCATTATTGTAGTCAACACAAGGCTGCCCTTAGCACTAGTCATCATATCTTCACCAACCAGGCCATATGTACGCCCCTCATCTTTTCATGAGGCTTCTGTCACCAAAGATATTTAAACATGTAGACAGAAGAAGCAGGTCTAGTATAACAACACAATAATAATCTAGCCTTTGTGAAGTAAACAGCTCCCTGGCATACATGAAATCTCAAAGTTGTGCACAGTAACAAGACATGAAACATACAAATTAAGTGGATTATCCTCTTTTCTTCTCTGAAGGATTTGATGGAATTTTGAAACCTAGAAAAATGCTGGCTGAACTCACACAATTTAAATAGAGGATTTTAATTTATTTTTTTTTGTCTTAAAATTTCAAATCTCATGGTTAGGAATCACCAATTTCATCACAAAAGGAATGAGGAAGAATTTTCAAAGACCAAGGTGGAAAATAACTAAACATATGGAAAAATATAATGTAATAGATAAGTACAGAACAAAGACTCAGTACACATAAGGTATGATCCCAGCTTGACACTCATATTCTGGGTTGTATGATATTGGGCAAAACACTTTAATTTTCTAACTCATAGTTTCCTTACTTGAAATTGGGGGAAATGTTCAGCTTTTTGATCTCACAAGACTGCTATGAGAATTAAGTAAAGAAAAAAATATATAAGTGCCTGGTATATCATATATTTCTTTTGAGGAAGGCAGTATGGGATACTGTAAATAATACAAGATTGGGATTAAAGAGGACTGGGTTCTAGTAATTATTATGTCATGAATATATGACAGAAAAACCACACTTTATGAGTTTCTGAGATTAGGGAACTGGAGAGGATGATTTCTAAGAGTATTTTTGATGATTTTTTGATTATTATATAATTTGAAATTTATTTACTTATCTTGTTATTAAGAGACAAATTTATGTCAATATCCATTGATTAAGGGTCTGCTTGGTATAAAGCAGTATTTTTGTCATTGCTCAGTCATTTCAATCATGTCCATCTCTTTGTAATTCCATTTAGAGTTTTCTCAGCAAACATACTAGAGTAGTTTGCCATTTCCTTACATAGCTTATTTTAAAGATGAGGAACAGAGGCAAAAAGGGTTGTGACTTGTCCAGTCACACAGATAGTAAGTAGCTAAGAGAAGACCTGAAAGTAATGAATTTTTATTCCAAAAGCTTGGAACTTTATATTTGTCAAACACAATCATCTTCTACAACTTGGTTGTATGTGTATACTGTTTCACTGATCTATTTTTCTATTCCAGATAATTTTAATAATTACTGCTTTATATAATGTAGTTTAAAATCTGGAACCACAGATGTCCTTTTCTTTTTTTTTATTTTCATAATGTTGACTTTTTTATTTTCTGAATATATTTTGTTATTACTTTTCTAGTTTAATAAAATATTTTTGGTAATTTAAAGAAAATGGCATTGAATAAATAGATGAGATAGATAGGATTATTTTAATTATATTGGCTCTACTCACCTGAGAACAATGAATATTTCTCTGATTATTTAAATCTGACTGTATTTGTAAAAAAATATAATTATGTTCATATAGTTTCTGAGTTTGCTTTAGAAGATATACTACTTGGTACTTTATTCTAATTATGGTTAAATTAAATTGGTTATTTCTTATTTCCTCTTCTTTCAGGACATTGTTAGTGATAAATAGAAATTCTAATGATTTACATGGGTTTATTTTATAATCTTTAACTTTACTAAAATTGTTGATAGTTTCAATTAATTTTAGTTGAATGTTAAGAATTATATATATATACATACATACATACATATATATATATATATCATCTGTGAAAAGTTTTATTACTTCTTTGCCCATCCTGATATTTTCAATTTCTGCTTTTCTGAAATTATAATTTTTATATCAATATACAGCCAGCTTTTTTCTAAAAGTACCATGTGCCACTGAAAAAAGGCATATTCTTTCTATCCCTATTCAATTTTCTCCATATATATATTATATATATTACATATATCTTCTTTAAGAGTTTTTTCATTTTTACTTTTTCTTTCTTCCTTTCTTTTTTTTCTTTGTTGCTTTTTCTTTTTTATTGCTAGATTTATCCCTTTCTGAAAGGGGAAGTTTTAAGTACCCCAAAATTATGTTTTTTTATCTATTTCCAACTATAACTACTTTAAAAATTCCTTTTGATGCTATAACATTTGGTGCATATATGTTTAGTATTAAAAGTGCTTTATTATGTATGGTACCTTTTAACATAGTGTAGTGTCCTTATTTGTCTCTTTTAATTAGACCTATCTCAGCTTTAATTTTATTTGATATCATTATTGCTTTGACTGCCTTTTTTTGCCAGCTGAAGCAGAGTATATTCTTCTCCATCCCTTAATTTTTACTCTATGTGTGTCCAACATTTTTAAATGTTTCTTCTAAACAATACATTGTTGGAATTTTATTTTTAATCCATTCTGCCATCTATTCTGTTTTATGTGTGAATTCATCCCATTCATATTCAAAGTTATAATTATTAATTGTGTATTTCCCTCCATTCAATTTTTTCCATAATTTTTCCCATTTTTGTCTTTTTATCTTATTAATCTTCACAAATATTTTTTCTAACCACTGCTTTCCTAATTTCCACTCTTTCCTCAGAACTACTTTTATTTTCCTCTCCAGACCTTCTAAGATTTTCTCCCTTTTCTTCTCCCATTATCCTCTTTATTCCTAATCTATTTACCGTTCTGAGACCCTTAATCCTACTCTTACTCTCTTATTTGTTCATATCAATGACCTCTATAGTTTCCTTCCTTGTCTTATCTCCTTTCTTTCATTTTTCTTAATACATATACTCTTCTAAGATTTACTCTTTTAATCTTTATCCTTTACCCTCTCATCTCCTTATGAGTTAAGAAAAAATAACCTTATCTATGTATGTATTATTTCTTCTTTTACGCAGATCCATTGAGAATAAGGTACTATTATTACTATCCCTCCATCCCCTCCTCTTCATTGTAGCATTTCTCTCATTTACCTCTTTTTTATGTGAGATGATTATTCCAATTTGTCTCTCTCCATTCAATTTTATTTTATATTTAACTTATTGTATTATATTAAATCAAACTTAAAGCTTGTGTATATAAATGCTCCTTCAAACCACTCAATTAATGACAGATTCTCAAGGTTTAAACATATGATTTACCTATACAAAAAGTAAACATTTTGACTGTACTAAATCCTTTATAATTGGTCTTTCATGTTATGTTTCTTCTCATTCTTGTATATCAATTTTTCCATTCAATTCTGATGTTTTTTCTAGAGTATTTAACGTGTTTTATATCTTTAAATTATTTTGCTGGGTAGGTTATTCCTAGCTATAAAAGCAGCTCCACTATCCTTTGACTGTATGCCATGCCCCTCATTATTTTAATGTAAAAGCTACTAGATCTTGTGTTATCTTTATTGTAGCTCCACAGTATTCAAACTGATTTTTTAGTTGCTTATAAGTACCTTCTCCTTGATCTGGTAGTTACATAAATTAGCTATAAAGTTCCTATAGGGTTTTCTTTGTTCCTTTGTTTGTTTTTGTTTTTGTTTTTTCCTTTGGGATTTCTTACACATGGTAAAAATTCTTTCAAGGTCTACTATATATTCTATTTCCAAGGCTTCAGGGCAATTTTTAATGCTTTTTTTGAAGGATCAGGTTTAAATTTTTTTTCATCATTTTCAAGTAGGTTAAGAATTTTAGATTGTCTTTTCTCAATCTATTTTCTAGATCAGTTACTTTTGAAATAAACTTTTCCATCTTCTATTTTTTCATTTATTTATTATTATTTCTAGTTGTCTTTAAAAGTTATCAGCTTCTCTTGCCCAATTCTAATTTTTAATGAATTATTTTCTAATTGCTGACCTTTCTTTCATAAATTTCTACATTTTCTTGTATAATTTTATTTTTTTTCTAATTTTTTCTCAACCTCTCTCAATTGGTTTTTAAAGTAATTTTAAGCTCTTCAAAGAACTCTTTTTTATCTTGTTACCATTTTATTTTTCCCTCCAAAGTGTTAGAAGTGGATGCTTTAATTTCACTTTATTCTGAATTTGAATTCCAATAGATATTTCCAAAGAAACTGTCTGTGTTTGGGTTCTTTGTCTCTTATCTACCCATTTAAAAATTTGTTTGTGGTCTATTTCTTAATTGTTAATTTTATGCAAATATCAGGTTCTTTTTCCTGTGTGGAGAGGAAAGTGTATCAGGGTTTAGTTTTGTTTTCATTTTCTGAGCTCTCTAAGGGTCTTTAATCAACTTGAATGATCCTATCCACTATAGTTTCTCCAGAGACTGTAAGCATTTTTTCCCCTCTGTCCTAAGGCTGTAATCAGAAATTTAATTTTTTCAGGGTTCACACATGTGTGTATTCTTTCCTTTTTTCTGTAATCACAGTATCTAGTCAGCACAAGGTAAACCCTGAAGTTTTCTCAGTCAATCTCCTTCTATAATTAGTTGGTTGAAGCTGAGGCTACAACCTACACAGCTGCCTATAGGCCAAGACATCACTTTATTTAGACATTAGACAACCACCTAGAACCATTCCAACTTCTTCTCAAGTTGTCAGATGTTGGGCAACTATTTCTCCCTAATTCTTAGCCACTTTTACCACTTAGGAACATTATTTTTATTCATTTGTGAGGGAATTTATTGTGACATAATCTTTTTCTCCTAAGAAAGATCTCTCATAAAAGTGTTAGTTAGGAAAAGAATATCTATTATAATAATGCTTTCATGTTCTGAAGAAGAGAGTGTATATATGATCCTTATTTTTCAGATGAGGAATCCAAGGCTTAGAAAGATCATGCCACTCATCCTAGTTATACAGCTAATAAATATCTGAGCTACTTGCAGATAGGAAACAGAGAGATTTCAACACAAAGATCTAAATTCACTTTCTTAGAGATCATGCCAGGACTTCTCTATGCTTGATATACCATCTTAAACTTTGTTCTCTTGTTCCACCTGTCATCCTTTTAATCTTCTCTGAATGAGATTTAAGCTTCCACTGCTGTCTGGGAATATTGCCCTGAAATATACAAAATCTGGTTTATCCCTAATAAAATAATATTAGTCTCATAAATGGAAGAAAAAGAAAAAATAAAGTCATATAAACAATTCTAACAAATCAGCAAAGGAATTTAAGGAGAATCAACTTATTTACTTCCTAATAGGATTCCTCTTTGTTTCCAAAATTGGCACTCTTAGGATTATAGGGCAGTTAATGTAGCCTAATTCACTAATATTTTCTGAATGTTTAGGCCATTTATGATTGAACCTGATGTAGGGAATGAGAAAAGTCATTTCAAAATCCAAATAGCATAATTCTAATGAACAGTCATAAATCACAACCAGAAAGTTGTTTGGCTGAACATTTTATTCAGAATTCTAATATTTCTAGAATGAAGCTATTTACATCATTAAAAAAAGACAAACAACGACCAAAACGAACAAATAAATCACAATTTAAATGGAAGCTGACTTAAAATTTTTATGTTTACAGTTTGAAGCAGGTCCTTTCTGGCATCTTGTGATGTTGTTCAGACACACATTCCTGACTCAGTGAAAGGGGAAGAATGAGGGCTAAAAAAGAGAGTTTTCTCTGGATTTCTACTCACAAATAAAAATAGAACAATCCATACCATGTAATTTTATTCATAGCATATTAGAGTTGGCCAACTGGTTCAGACCTTTTATTTTACAATTCAGCAACATTAGGCTTAGATTATATATCATTATTATTTATAATTAGGTAATATATAGATCCTTAAGGTTTGCAAAGTACTTTACAAATAGATCACTTTCTCTATAGAACAGTTCTGGGAGGTAGGTTGTTTTATAAGCTCTGTTTTACAGAAGAGGAAATGGAGGCAGACAGTGGTTAAATGTCTTGCCTGAAATCTCTCAGATGATAAGTATCTGAAGGTGGATTTGTACATATGACTTTCTGAACTCAAGGTCCAGGCTCTATGTACTGTCCCTTCTAGCTGTCACTAATCAAATAATCGTTAGTTATCTTGCCATAAAACATCCAAAAATTAGTCACAAAAACCTGAGAACTGCCTTTACTGTCTCAATTCTGTGCCCTTTTGGCTTGTTGCTTCTTGTTTCCTCTGTCCAACAATGAACTTTAAGCTTTAAGTACATTTTACTTTCATCATGTCTGGAAGAAACAGTTTCATGGGTCATGTTCATATTCAGTATTCTATGTGAACAAGTTGTATATCCAGATATACAAAGGTGAAAATTTCAAAAGACTATTAGAGGCAGATCTTCACTACCATAATCAATGACACAATATTTCAATTTTTAATTTTTTTCCTTAGTATTATTTTCAGATTTTAATGTCCTGCCCAAGGTTCCATCAAATAGTTTTATCTGCATGTAATATTTCTCTATTCATCATTAATTATCTTTGAAAATTATATATATATATATATATGAGTTTCACCAAGGGGAAGTTGGACTAAACCTAAATTTCCTCTGATGCCAATGGCTATTTTATTTAAATAATCAATCTGTGAACAATAATAATGTACCTGAACACGGTATAATTTTAGAAATAAAACAGCTTAGAAATGTCAGTATTCAATAAGAAGAGTCTAATAGAACACTGAAATACTAATATTATATAATTTTCTTATTTTCCATTAAGAAAGTTGTCATCATCATCACAATAACTATTTTCATCATCAATATCATCATCATAAGAACCAATATTTATATAAAGCTTTAAGGTTTGAAAAGTGCTCTTAAAATCCAATTTCATTTTGTCTTCACAACAACCATGACAGATAGACATTATTATCTCCATTAAGGCAAAAAGGATGCTTTGCCAAGGATCATGCAGCTAGTAAGTGTCTAAGTTTGGACTTGAATTCAGATCATTTTAACTCTAGATCTAGCATTCTATTCATTATGCTGCATGTAACAATAAAAACAATGATCATAACAATAAAAAACAAAATATATATATGTATATATATATATGGTTACAATGTTGGCAAGGTACATTTATTATTTCTTTGGGTCCTCAAAAAACCCCTATAGATTCTACATAAATAATTGTTATTGTTGTAATTTAGTATGTTGAGTAGTTTCAGTCACATCTGACTATACATAATCCCATTCTGGGGTTTTCTTTGCAAAATTTTTTATGTAGTTTGCCATTTCCTTCTCCAGCTCATTTTAAAGATAAGGAAATTGGGCTAAGTGACTTGCCTGAGGTCACACAGCTAGTAACTGTCTAAGGCTGGATTTGAATTTATGAAAATGAGTCTTTCTGATTCCAATCTCAGTGCTCTATCCATATTATCATCTAATTTCTCCACAGTAGTAATTACCTCCATTTTAAAGACGAGGGTCACAAAGCAGGTCTCGGTGAAGCACTTCTCCCAATACTCTCCTGCCTGATATCTGGACATCAGCCTCCCCCCTCATTCCTTACTAGAGCACTTTTCAATCATTCCCCTCATTCCAGGCGTCGTTATTCCTTGTCCACCTCCCAGTATACTAGAACCTCTTTTCTTCTCCTCTATAATACTTCACTTGTGACTTCATTAGTTCCTATGGATTTAATTACCTTCTCTATGCAGACAATTTTCAGATCTGCTTATCCTGTCCCAGTCTTCCTGCTGGCCTTTAGACTTGTATCTATAACTGTTTTTCAGGCATCTCAAATTGGACATCCAATAGACATGGCAAATTAAAAATGACCAAAATGGAATTCTTTTCCCCACAGTTCTTCTCCATCCCCACCCTATCTTAGATTCCCTGTTGTAGAGGACAATACCATCCTTCCAAGTCCCTCATGCTCATAACTGAGGTATTATCCTAGACTCCTCATTATCTCTCATGTTTACACACACACATATCCAATTCCCTCAATAAACACCAGTGGCTTCCTGTTGTCTTCAGGAGCAGACACAACATTCACTATTTGACATACAAAACCCTGTCCAACATGCCTTTCCTATCTTTCGAGTTTTCCTATGCCCCACTCCCCAAAACATAATCTTTGTACTCCTTGATCCAACCACCCTACTCCAAGCTGTTCCACAAATAAGACATTCCATCTCTGGCTGTCCCCCATACCCAGAACTCTCTTCCTTCTCCACTCTGATGACTGATATTCCTGGTTTCCATTAAGTACCAACTAAACTCCTAACTTCTAGAGGAAGCTATCCTTGACCCCTCTTAATTCCAGGGCCTTCCTTGGTTAATTATTTCCTATTTATTCTGTAGATAGCTTAGTTTGTATATATTTGTTTGCATGTTATATTATGTTATAAGCTCCTTGAAGTCGGGCTATTTTTTGCCTCTTTTTGTATCCTCAGTGCTTAGCACAGTGAATGGTATATAGTAGCCACATAATTATTATTTATTGATTGACTGAAGTTTTTTAAACTCTTATTCGCTCCCCCTGGAAACTACTACTCATATCTCAATTATAAGTGCTCCTTATTAATATTCTATTTATTTGACTACCTCCTCCAGGAATTTTTTTTCTATATCTCCCAGCTAGATGTTAACCTTAAACTTGAAGTACCCCAAAACACTCATCTGGAATGGTATCCTTTATTAGAAACTTTTTTTTATCTGAACAGCCTGCATGAAAAAGCTCTCTGGGTATTAAGGTAGGCATAAAGATATCATCCTTCTCATCTCATTTCCCAGTGGATTTTTTTTGCTACCTTCATGAATTCAACATATTCTGTATTTACAAATGCACAAGTCTTATAATCTTAAATGTTACAGATGAAAGAGGCTGTACATGGATTAGAAGAATAGGGAATTCATTCATTTACTCATTCAACAAACCCTTATTAAAATCTATTATTTTCTAAAGCACTGTACTATTGTCATTGAGGCTACAAAAAGAGTCAATTTTACCTTCCCTCAAGAAGCTTACATTCTAACAAATGACAAAATGCAAAGAGATGCTCTTGTAGAATTTGATGTTGACTATGTCTGAACCTTAGGAATTGCAGACCTCAGCATAGTGTAGATTCTATTTATTACCAAGAGGTAGAAGTGATTTTAGGTATTCATGGAAGCAAAAGAAGGATAATATTTTGGAGAATGAGACCACAAGGCAAGTAATGTAGACCAGGAAGAAGCATATCAAGTTTCATTACTGTCTATTTTGAGGATTTTTTTTCACATTATTGCCAGTTTCATTCTCAGCCTTTAAGTCAAACAAGGGGATTATGCAAATAATATTAACTTTCTTTGTTATAATAGGAATGCTAGACATATTTATTTTAACAGACTCCTTAAGGATATTCACCAATTTTCAGAGAAACATCTGCATAAGGTAGCCAGTTATTTCTACTTAAAATCTGTCTTCATGGTTCTTAACTTTAAGTTTCTGCTGAGAGTTAAGGAAGAAAAGGAGATACAACTGAGCCATAAGGTCAACAAACCAAAAAGAGTATCTAAAGGCACAGTTTGAATAAGGCCAAAAACATGCAGCTCATTTATTGGAACATTACCTGAATTATATGAAACTCTGAAATATACAACATGGATTTAGATTTTTTTTAAGTTAGAGATTGTTTGATGTTAACATTACTTGCTTCACATACAACTCTCAAGAGTACAAAATTAAGGTGGAAATTTCTATGATTTCTATCAAGTTAGAAATTGAGTCCAGTGCTATTTCTGATGCTACATTAAAATACTGGTGCTGTAGCTGAGTTGTGGGATGGATTGGGGGTTAGACAGATCAAGTGGATGAAAGGGATGACAGTCAGGAAATAAACAGAAGTCCCAGACTTGAAAAGTAAGCAGTTGGATGAAAATCATGGAAGTATAAAAGCAGAAAGCAGAATCTGAATCACTGTGGCTGTATTTTGAAGGCAAGAGTTTGAGTTCCTAGTGTAGAATAACATGATCAAGACTGGTCTTCAGCGCCAGAGAAACAAGTATACAAAAGAGGATGCCAAAAAAGGACCTTAGTCATGAGGAGATGGTCCAGAGACCTGGGAATAGTATGATACTAGCAGCAATAATGATAATTATTGATATGATAATAAGCTTAATAATAAGCTGCCTCTGCTCATGGCTTATTCATTAAAATATCATAGATTTAGAACTAGAAAGGCTATAAAAGATCATCTTATCCAAGCCTTTCAGTTTATAGATAATGAAAGTGAAGTTCAGGGTCACATAGGTGTTAAATACCAGGGCAAGAATCAGCTTTGTCTAAGGGTTGGTTAGCTGCTTAAGTCTGGGTTTTGATTGAGTTTACAGGTGATTAAAGCATTGCCAGGTATAGAATGGTAAGATTCAATTACCTCAGGAGGTCAGACTGGTCATTACAGATATCCTTCATCCAAATATATTTTTGTATGTATGGAATAAGTTCCAGTTTCCATCAGGCATGCTGTTTTGAAAAATTGACTATATTTCTAACTTTGCACATGATGCTCAATAAATGGGTCTGTTATAAATAATAATCTATTATTATTCACTGCAGAGGTTCCAGGATATCTTCACTTTCTCCTGATATATAAGATAGAAGCAGAAAACTTGGGCTATCTACTTATTCTAACTTTCACCAAATGATAAATTCATCTTTTCTTGATATCATATATGATAATTCACCAATGGCATCTTTTCTCATTGATTGTATTTCATTAACCACATATTTCTTATGCTCCTCTCTTCTGTATGATATCAATGTTCCATTTGAAAATGTTATGTTCCATGTTTTAGACCTATATGACAATACTGAGAGAAGGACTAGAAAGCTGCATTTTTCTTTCTAGAAGTAGTTTAGAGTCATGAAAATTTTTTTTCTAATTTATTTATGGCAATCTAGGCTACTTTCTCATACTCCTCTATCATTCTGACCCAACTCATCTATTTTTCATGCCTGTCACTAGACCACATGGCATTATCTGCTCAATAGATATTTTGATCTATTTTGTGCATAAAGAACCTTATTTTGGCAAAGGCAAGAGAAATGGACTGGATGGCATAAAATAAGGGAATTTGTTGGGATGACTAATAATAAATAGTATAGCAAGTGGTAAAATGGCCACGAATCAGATGATAGCCTTGTTATGGAAAGGAATCTTATATGAGAGAGACACTGTTGAATTAGAAATGACAGGGTTTAGTAACATAAAATGAAGAAAGTTAGGGTAGACTAAGGAATCAAAGATGACTGAAGATTTACATATAGGTGCCTGGGAGAATTCCAGTGCCATTAATAGAAAAACATTGTAGAGAGGGAACTGGTTTCTTTTTGTTTTTTTGTTTGTAGGGGAAGAACATGAGGGATTTTGGCTTTATTATGTGCCATGTAAGATGCTGGTGAAATATCTGGGGTGATATGTTCAATATATAGCTAGATATGCAAATTTAGACATCAAGAAAGAAGTTAAGGTTGAATACATAGATTGGTACCCAGGTTCTGTGCTTTACACCTTATTATATTCTCCAAAGAACCTAGTACAATGTTTTGCAGATAAATTTTTATTGAGTAGAATATTTAACATCATTCTGCTGTATGCATCTCATAATACATGATGAGGTCAATAAATCTAATTCTTAACTTGTTTGGTTATGGCAAGAAGGATGATATTATTTCAATAAATAATTCATTTCAAAATTGTTTTGCATTATTTTTGTCACTTCAAATAATAAATACACTTACTATCAACTCAACTCTATAAGTATAAAGAAACATAGGACAAATGAAAGAGAAAACAGTCTCCACTTTCAAGGCATTTACAATTGCGTTAGGAGAAAAAAATTCCATATACATACATATTTGTATATGTATGTATATGACAACTCTAGAGGACTATTTTGTTGTTGTCATTGTTCTTTAGTCATTTCTATAGAAAGACAATAGTACCTTTCTAATGTTGTTTTATATTACTCTCTTAAACTCTACCAAGACTTATCTTGCTATTTTTAATACGCAGCACTCTATCTCCAGGCCTTTTCACTAGCTGTCTCCTAAAAGTAGAATATATTACCTTTTTACTTCCAACTGTTAGAATCTATTTTTCCTTTAAAAAAAACCCACAACTTTATAATGAACCTGTTCCACATCACCCAATGTACTAATGTAGTCTCCCTACAAATTAAGTATTATTTATTTTGTCTTTATTTATATGTGAACATGTTATTTTCCCTGCTAGAATATAAGGTCCCAAGTGGGTACAGAAATGTTTAATTTTCATATTTTTCCCCATTGCCTCACAAAGTGCTAGCACATAGTAGGTGCTTTATATATGCTTTCTAAATGATTGATTGCAGTTATGCTATTTATAGAATGCAAATTCATGTATGTCTTCTCTCTAAGAATCTTTATTGGTTGAAAAAGCAATTCGTATCTTGGGGTAAATAAATGTTTGATGAACATTTTATCATGAAATCCCTGAATTCCCCCCAATTTTATTGCTACCATGTAAAATGGATAATTTAAATAAGAAAAACACAATCATCCTACCCTAATCAGCATACAGCAACAGCTAACCACCCCAAGTAATGGAAAAGTGAAAAATTCAGTCAGCTATATCTGCATGATGGATGTCAGTCAGCCAGCTGGATTGATTTATTTTCCATTGGACTAGTTCCTTGACATCACAGTATTTTAGAGTTGAAAGGCACAATAGGTGTCACCTATCTGAATGCTTCATTTTTGAATATGAGGAAACTGAGGCTTAGACAGGGTAATGAGATATTAACTGAGTTGACAGTTATTGCACAACAAATTCCAGAGATAGCATTTATAAAAAGATTCTATGACTCCAAATACAGGGTTTTTTTCCACAGTATCATAGTATAGATAGACAAAAATGATGGATGATTGGTGTTATTCTTTCTTCCAAATATCAACATATTTCTGATATATAGTAACGACTTGTATCCACATATCATCTATTTCAGTGGTAATACATTTATAATGTTTTTTTCCATGCTTAAAATGGTCATGTTCCTCACTTTTGATTTATTTTCCCTGGATTTCTTAAAGACTCAGTTCAAAGGCCACCTGCTTTAAGAGTCCTTCCCCTGTCTATCCTTCCCTTCTTCCCCAACCACTCAAGCTTTCTTTTCTGTTACCTCTTTTATTTTTTTAATTCAAAGATATTTTACTTTCCCAATCATATATAATAATAATTTTCAATATACATTTTCCAAAATTACAAGATCCAAACCATTTCCCTTTTTCCTTCCCCTCCCCTTACTCAGAGATGATAAGCAATTTGATCTAGACCATGCATCTAAAAGGTTAATTCTTTTCTACTCTATATCTATCATGTATTGCCTACTGATTTATATGTTGTCTCCTGTATTCCTATATAAGGCAGGTAAATGTTTTTTCTTCTTTTTGATATCCCTAGAACTTAGACCAATGCCTAGCATATAGTAAATGCTTACTGACTGACAGAGTTAAATATACTATTAATAATCTTGCTAACATTTTTATAGTTATTTGAGGTTTACAAAGCAATTTATATATTCAGTGTAACCCAGAAATATTATTGCTATTATAAGTTTTAAAAGCTTAAATAACATTTAATCCTTACTAATACCCTATGAGATAAGTGTCATTTTTATCCCCATTTCAAATGAGGAACCTGAGACTATGACTTGGTCAGGATCAAAGCTTGTCTGAAGGAGAATTCAAACTCAAGATCTCTTGACAGATTTTCTACCCATTAGGCCAACTACATGCCCATCATAATAGATACTTATATATTATTTTACAGGTATTATGTAATTTACCTCTCCTTACCACCATAGGAGTTAGCTACTTAAACATGATTGGCCCCACTTTACAAATAATACAACTATTGAAACATGGAGAGTTTAGATGTCTTATTCATGGTCACCTAAGTAACGAGGTAGCCAAAGGTATTCCTTTAACCAAATCTTCCCTATTCCAAATACAGAATTTTATCCATTACACCTGTCCTTTGGTAAGAAACCAAGCTAAAAGTGATTCTAAAGAGAAAGCTGGTTGCTTTAACAAAAATGTGGTTCCATTTAAATAAAGCAAAGTTAGCTTTTATAATCACCAATGGCTTCCTTTCTTTTAAGACTTCAAAATGCAATGCTCTCACAAAGCAGTGCAAGTCAGCCTACATTTCCTAATGGGAGAAAAATCCTTAGATTCAATCTGAACTGCAAAGCAGTAACCTCCCTCACTCAATTAAAAGAAGGAATTGTTAGATAGCAGAAGATACTGTCATCTGTGGTGATTTAAATAATAATAAAAAGAAAACACTCAAGTTGTGAGACTGAAAATTGCTTAATTTATAGTCATGATGATGTATGCTTACTTAGCGTTTTGGAAAAAAAGATTTTATTACTTTCTAAAAGCAGTCCTATTATTAAACCCACAAATTAGCTTCTGTTCTGTTGGAATCTAATTATCTGTTATGTAGGGTAACAGTCCAGCCAGTCAGGGGCAAAGCTTTACCTTTCTGAATGAAAGCTTGAGTGGGGAAAGTGATGGACTACTCAGAGAGACAATATTTACTGCCCTGCTGAGAATGGGGTGAGGAGGTGGGAACACAGCCAGACTACCTGATATCATCTCAGGGGCAGAGAAATAGAAAGAACCAGGCCACTTATTCCCTCGTTTGGGGTATCGCTTTATTCCTTCCTGAAATGTCGTCAGTGACATATGATTGTGTTTTTTACTTCTCTTTGGCTGTCCAATTTTGAGTCTGACAGCCCATTTAGCTGTCACTTCTACGCAGACTTTTGGTTAAGATGAGCCCTTATATCCTCTCTCTAGCAACTCTATCTGCTCTGAGTAGAGAACTATTTCAATAGTTTAACCATCCTTGTTCTTTTACTTCTTTGAACTATGATTGAGTGTGTTTATCTTCACCAAATTCACCAGCAGAAAATGGATAAGGATGAAGAGGGGGACAAATTTTCTGCTAGAACATGGCTTGGTTACAGATGCTTTGAGTTATCTAGGCTGAGAAGTTCCCCATGATCAGTTTTTAGAAAAGCATTCAAAATATCTTCATATCAGAAATCAATAACTCATTGGAGTGGCAAAAATATGGAAGGGGAGGGGCAAGAGTATATGACGTGCATTCACATTAGTGAGACCATGCATACATTTGAACATTCAAATTTGCTTTGTAAGTGTCCCTTCTTTTCATCATTTATTCATCCAAAGTCACAGTTAAGACAAATGGAAAGGGTTGTATTTCCTGATTCTTAGCTGAATTTATGCCAGTCAGCAAATAAAGAAGGTAGGATCCTTTATTTTCTTAATTGAATACAGAGGCTATTTCTTAATCCTACACTTCCATTTCATATATATACATACCGTCCATACGTAATCCCATATTAAGGACAGTCCTCAAAGATATATTCCAGAGTAACAAAGTAACAAAATATATATATTTGAGGACTGTCCATAATTGCTTTGTTACTCTGGAAGCTGTTAATTATGTTCTCCTGAAATCTCTGCCCTCATCGTTTTTATGACAATATTCTCTCTTGTTTTTTTTTTCCTTTTAATGATGTAGCTGCTTGTCTACACCCTCAGTCTCCTTTAAAGGATCATCATTGATGCCCAGATCTTAACTGTGTCATTGAAATGATCATTTCCCCCTCTTCTTCCCCTTCCCTCTCTTGCTCCACTCTCTCCATTCTCCCTTTGCCTTTCTCCAATGTTCCCATTAGCTCCCATGGCATCAGATATGATCTTTAAGCTGGTGGTTATGATATCTTAATATCCAGCTATAGTTTTTACCCAGAGCTTAAGACTTACATCACCAAGTGCCTTTCTAGGTGGATGCTCTAAAGGCATCTCAAATTCAATATGTCCCCAAAAGAACTCAAAATGTTCCCTAAAACTCACCTTTAATATCTGACTGCTGACTCATCTTCAGACCTCATAGATAATAAATTTCAGTAGATTCAATGTCCGTAGTCCCTCTTGTATTTGTCCTTTTATCTCTATTCACTTGGCCATGAATCAAAGATCCAGAACAATTCTGAGGGACTTATGAGAAAGAATGCTATCCACATTCATGTTCTTGTCATCTTTCAGCTTTAGTATTATAGTAGCTTCCCCTCTGTCTCCTATCTTTCCTATATCTACTTTCCACAAAGCTGCATTTTCTTGCCAATGATAAGATTTTCTCCTTTAAAATCAACAATTAGCAGTGTTTCTTCTCTAAATTCATCTTCTTTCTCCTCTTTTATCAGAGGGTCAATAGTCAAAAGGCATGACATTTTGCTAGGAGCTCAGAATACCAAAAATAAAGGAAGTTCCTACCCTCAAGGTTCTCTAAGTGGAGAGAAAATATACAAACTATGAAATATTAAGCTACACAAAAGATAAATCAGATGTAATAAAAACAAGTAAAATACTAGAATTAAGAGGAAGTAGGAACAGATGAAGAGGAACAGCATTCAAAATACTGGTATAAGAAAGTGAAAGTCTAAGAGAAACATCAATGGATTCAGTAAACTGGATGGAAAAATATGTGTGGGGAGGAGAAGAAAGCAAAGGGGATATAATGCAATTAGAAGATGGGAAAGAAGTAGCACTGAGAGGCTAGAATATGAAGGATTTTAAATGTCAGAAGATTCTATATTCAATCCTGGAGGTCATAGGGAGCCCTTGAAGTTTATTGAATAGAGGTAAGACAACATCAAGTCCGGTCTAACTTCAAGAAGCCTGTGCTTGGAATAGCTGGCTGGTCACTTTAATATTCTCCTCCCCTCCCTCTACTCCCCCCAGGATTAATTAGACTCCTTCATATCAACAGATTATTGGTTCTTAGCATTTTACCTTTTCTTTTTAAAAATACTTTCCATTGTACTTCATTGCAAATTGGAGAAGGTTAGCTTCTATATGTTATATCCACTGAAACAATTCTAAAAGCCATTGAAGTATACTCTTTATATGCTAGAATTTTTCTTTAGAATAATATCAATTTTCTGAAGACTGACACAGATTTTTTTGTTTTATTTTTCTTGTTTTTTGTTTGAGTTTTCTTTTTTAATTATTATTTTATTTAGAATATTTTCCCCATGGTTACACGATTCATGTTCTTTCCCTCCCCCTCAAGCCCCTGACTCCCCAAAGCCAACATGCAATTACACTGGGTTTTACATATATCACTGATCAAGACCGATTTCCATATTGTTGATGGTTGCAATAGGGTGATGATTTAGTGTCTACATCCCCAATAATATACGCATCAACTTATGTGTTCAAGCAGTTGTTTTTCTTCTCTATTTCTACTCCCACATTTCTTCCTCTGTATGTGCAGCTCAGAATTGTTCTGGATGTTTGCACTGCAGCTAGTAGAGAAGTCCATTATTTTGATTGTATCAAAGTGTATCAATGTCTGTGTTCTGCTTCTTTCACTCTACATTGATTCCTGGAGGTCACTCCAGTTCACATGGAATTCCTCCAGTTCATTATTCCTTTTAGCACAATAGTATTCCATTACCAGCAGATATCACAATTTGTTCAGCCATTCCCCAATTGAAGGACATTCCCCGTTTTCCAATTTTTTGCCACCACAAAGAGCATGACAATAAATATGTTTGTACAAGTCTTTTTCCCTGTAATCTCTTTTGCATATAAACCCAGCAGTGGTGTGGTTGAATCAAAGGGCAGACAGTCTCTTATAGCCCTTTGGGCATAGTTCCAAATTGCCATCTAGAATGGTTGGATCAATTCACAAATCCACCAGCAATGCATTAATGTCCCAATTTTTTTTAAAACAGCATGCTGTTTATTTTTTTTTATGACCAATATATTATTTATTTACCTCAATTATATATTTTCTTTTTCTTTTTTAACATTTAATAATTTTTATTTTTTAGAAAAGTTAACATGGTTACATGATTCATGCTCTTACTTTCCCCTTCACCCCCTGAGGTCACCCCCTCCCCCATGGCCAATGCACTTTCCACTGGTTTTAACATGTGTCATTGATCAAGACCTATTTCCAAATTGTTGATAGCTGCATTGGTGAGGGTAGTTTCAGGTCTATATCCCCAATCATGTCCTCCTCAACCCATGTGTTCAAGCAGTTGCTTTTCTTCTGTGCAGTTCTTCCTCTGAATGTGGGTAGCGTTCTTTTCCATAAATCCCTCAGAATTGTCCTGGGTCATTGCATTACTGCTAGTACAGAAGTCCATTACATTCTATTTTACCACAGTGTATCAGTCTCTGTGTACAATGTTCTTCTGGCTATAATGGAGGATTGCCAGGGAAAGGTGCCTTATACAGTAACCAGGTGGGTGTGTGGGAGACAGGAATGACAGAAAGGTGCCCAACAAGTAGGGAGACTAAAGTTTAACAGCAAAGGGGTGTCTGTTACTGAATTAGTTGTTAGGTCCAACTGCCACTCTGAAGCACCAAGACTAGGCCTATGATAATCAGCAGAGTAAAGGCAGGAGTTTATAAGTTAAGGCAACACATTTAATCAAGGACAAACTAAGATTAAGGATGGGAATAGGGTTTACTACACGTAAAAGCTAAGGGCAAACCATGGGGTTAGGGGAAGGACTTGATTACACTAAACTAAGACCTAAGCCAGGCAGGGCCCTGAGAATAACAGGACTAGAGTGGGAATCCTCACAGTAGAATCCAGAGATGTTTTCAGGATGCCAGGAACCAACTCCTCTAGAACTGATGGTCCAAAGAAGCCCAGTAGGGAGAGGAGACTATAAACTGTCCACCACATCACAGATCACTCCCTACTCAGTGCTGTTGTGCAGGATAGATATCCTCTGCTTCCAACCTTCACTACACTCCAGGATCCCAGGGAATCAGGGTGCAACTCCACAAGCTCTGAGGTCTCCCAGGGAATCAGTTACTGCTTGTAACTCCCACCATGAAGTCCTTCTCAGAGAGGGCAAGCAACTTCCTGCTTCCCCATTCCATGTGGAATTATCCAGCCCTTCCTGCTAGGTCCATATTAACTATATATAAACTAATACCTAAATAATCCTTACAACATGGCTCTGCTCCTTTCACTCTGCATCAATTCCTGGAGGTCTTTCCAGTTCACATGGAATTCCTCCAGTTTATTATTCCTTTGAGCACAGTAGTATTCCATCACCAGCATATACCACAATTTGTTCAGCCATTCCCCAATTGAAGGGCATACCCTCATTTTCCAGTTTTTTTGCCACCACAAAAAGTGCGGCTATAAATATTTTCATACAAGTCTGTTTATCTATGATCTCTTTGGGGTACAAACCCCAAAATGGTAAGGCTGGATCGAGGGGCAAGCATTCTTTAATAGCTTTTTGAGCATAGTTCCAAATTGCCTTCTAGAATGGTTGGATCAGTTCACAACTCCACCAATAATGCATTAATGTCCCAATTTTGCCACATCCCCTCCAACATTCATTACTCTCTCCTACTATTATTTTAGCCAATCTGCTAGGTGTGAGATGATACCTCAGCATTGTTTTGATCTGCATTTCTCTAATTATAAGAGATTTAGAATATGTTTTCATGTGTTTTCTGATAGCTTTCATTTCTTCATCTAAAAATTGCCTATTGTAATACAGGGGATTTTTAGGATGTAATAAGGGAATCTGCAGGATGTAATTTGGACTAAAGCTAGGGGTAATAGCTGGTAGGAATAGGGAATAAGGCAATGCAAAGGACCTCAAGGCTGGAGGTAATTAAGGGAATAGACTAAGTAGTAGGGAAATTAAGGCAATATGGTGGATGAGGAAGGTACAATGATAAAGGTTGGCAGTTGAGGTAGTAGGAGAAATAAGGGAATGTCTGAGTTTAGGGAGTATAACACTGAGGTAACAAGGGTTGCAAGGGAGAGGATTAGTTCATCTAAGGCAGGCAACAGCAGGAGGGAAATACAGACTGGGACCCAGGTTAGAGACAAACACTGAAGGGAAATAGACTGAGCCCTTCAAATAAAAGGACACTTATGCAGAGCAAGGTTAGAGCCAGCCACAGCCAGCTTGAAACTGACTTGAGGTTTTAGTCAGTTTCACAGGAAGGGACTGGAAGGAAATATTGAAGTTACACTTCCTTCAAAATGGATACCCTCTGCTTCCCTCAAACTCCAGAGAGTATGTTATTCCTTTCTCTCTTCCTCCCTCTATTACTAATCAATTAATGAAGTAGCCAAATGGTTTTGATTAAATACAAATGGGGTTTATTGTCTTCTAGGATAGATTAGCAGGGTAGAGAATACAAGGTAGCCCTAACAGCCACTTAGAGAAACTTCAGGTGGGGGAAGGGAAGCAAGAACGTGAGACTGAGAAAGGACCTGCCTTAACTCAGCTCTCAGATGGGTTTGTAATCATTGGGGTTAGGAAAGTTGGATACAATGATTCAATAGGTAAATTGTTGCAAGGGTAAGCCCTATTTGACTATTTAAAATATCAAGTTTAAACTAACACTCCAAACTACCCTCCTTTCAAACCCTCACAGGAATTCAGGCAGGGAAAATGAAGGTGGGAATGAGGTAGGGTAGGGAGATTCAAAGGAATTAGCTAAATTAACAAATCTCAAAAGAAAAACTGCAAAATATAGGCCAGGTTTCAATCTAAAGAAGGAGCTCAGATGGACGCTGGTACTCTCCATGAGTTCCCAGGACCAACTGAACTTTTCCCAAGATTCTAAACTCCTTAACTGACAGAAGAACTCTGCAAATCAGTTATGCCTCCTCTCTTCACCACATTATTCATGTCCCTTACCCATTAATCAATTGGGGAATGGCTTGACTTTTTGTACAACTAATTTAGTTCCTTATATATTTGAGTAATTAGACCTTTGTCAGAGTTTTTTCTTATAAATATTTTTTCCCAATTTGTTGCTTCCCTTCTAATTTTGGTTGCATTGGTTTTATTTGTACAAAACCTTTTTAATTTAATATAATCAAAACTATTTGTTTTACATTTTGTAATTTTTTCTTACTCTTGCTTGGTTTTAAATTCTTTCCTTTCCCAAATATCTGACAAGTATACTATTCTGTGGTGACCTAATTTTTTTTCTTTCTTTTTCTTTTTTTATTTTAAACCCTTAACTTCTATGTTTTGACGTATAGGTGGAAGAGTGGTAAGGGTAGGCAATGGGGGTCAAGTGACCTGCCCAGGGTCACATAGCTGGGAAGTGTCTGAGGCTGGATTTGAACCTAGGACCTCCCGTCTCTAGGCCTGGCTCTCAATCCACTGAGCTACCCAGCTGACCCTGTGCTGACCTAATTTACTTATAGTTTCCTTCTTTATATTCAAGTCATTCATCCATTATGAATTTATCTTGGCAAAGGGTGTGAAATGTTGATCTCGATCCAGTCTCTCCCATACATTTATCTAATTTTCCAAGCAGTTTTTGTTAAATAGTGGGGTTTTGTTCAAAAGCTGTGCTCTTGGGTTTATCATAGACTGTCTTGCTGAGGTCACTTATCCCAAGTCTATTTCACTGACCCAACCTTCTATCTCTTCACCAGAACCATACTGTTTTGATTATCAATTCCTTATAGTATAGTTTAAGATCTGGTACTGCTGGGCCACAATTGTTCACATTTTTTTCATTATTTCCTTTGATATTCCTGACCTTTTGTTCTTCCAAATGAACTTTGTTATAGTTTTTTCTTATTTAGTAAAAAGTTTTTTGGTAGTATGATAGGTATGGCACTAAATAAATAAATTAATTTGGGTAGGATGGTCATTTTTATTATGTTAGCTCATCGTACCCATGAGCAATAAATGTTTTTCCAATTGTTTAGATCTAGTTGTAATTGTGTGGAAAGTGTTTTGTAGTTGTGTTCATATAATTCCCGCGTTTGTCTTGGCAGATAGATTCCTAAGTATTTAATATTGTCTAGGGTGATTTTAAGTGGAGTTTCTCTTTCTAACTCTTACTGCTGAGATGTATTGGAAATGTATAGAATCCTGATGATTTGTGTGAATTTTTGTTGTATCCTGCAACTTTGCTAAAGTTGTTTATTATTTCCACTAGCTTTTTAGTTGAGTCTCTGGGATTTTTTAAGTAGACCATCATATCATCTGCAAAGAGTGATAGCTTGGTATCCTCACTGCCTATTTTATTACCATTAATTTCTTTTTCTTCTCTAATTGCTACTGTTAGTGTTTCTAGTACAATGTTAAATAATAGAGGTGATAGTGGGCATCCTTCTTTCATGCCTAATCTTATTGGAAAGGCTTCTAATTTATCCTCATTGCAGATGATGATTGTTGATGTTTTAAGATATATACTGTTTATTATTTTTAAGAAAGGCACTTCTATTCCTATACTTTCTAGTGTTTTCAATAGGAATGGGTATTGTATTTTGTCAAAGGCTTTTTCAGCATCTATTGAGATAATCATTTGGGTTTTTTTTGGTTTGCTTGTTGACATGGTCAATTATGTGAATGGTTTTTCCTAATATTGAAACATCATTGCATTCCTGGTATAAGTCCCACCTGATCATAATGAATAACCCTCGTGATCACTTGCTGGAGTCTTTTTGCTAGTATTCTATTTAAGATTTTTGCATCTATGTTCATTAAAGAGATTGGTCTGTAGTTTCTTTCTGGTTTTGTTCTACCTGGCTTTGGGATAAGTACCATATTTATGTCATTAAAGGAATTTGGTAGAACTCCTTCTTTGCTTTTTATGTCAAATAGTTTGTATAGTATTGGGATTAGTTGTTCTTTGAAGGTTTGATAGGATTCACCTGTGAATCCATCTGGTCCTGGGGATTTTTTCTTAGGGAGTTCTTGAATGGTTTGTTCAATTTCTTTTTCTGATATTGGATTATTTGAGTATTCTATTTCTTCTTCTGTTAAACTAGGCAATTTATATTTTGTAAATATTCATCTATATCACCTAGATTGCTATATTTATTGTCCAATAATTGGGCAAAATAGTTTTTAATGCTTGCCTTGATTTCTTCATTAGAGGTGAGGTCTCCCTCTTCATCTTTGATACTTTTAATTTGGTTTTCTTCTTTCCTTTTTTTATTAGATTGACCAGTACTTTGTCAATTTTATTTGTTTTTTCAAAGCATCAGCTTCTGATCTTGTGTATTAATTCAATAGTTCTTTTACTTTCAATTTTATTAAATTCTCCTTTAATATTTATGTTCTCTAATTTAGTTTTCATCTGGGGATTTTTAATTTGTTCTCTTTCTAGTTTTTTTTTTATTTGCATGCACAATAAATTGATCTCTGCCCTCTCTAAGTTGTTAATATATCCACTCAAGGATATGAATTTCACCCTGAATATTGCTTTGGCTGTATCCCACAGATTTTGGTAGGATGTCTAATCATTTCCATTCTCTTCAATGAAACTTTTAATTGTTTCTATGATTTGTTCTTTAACTGATTATGGAGATTCATATCATTTAATTTCCAATTAATTTTTGATTTTCCTATTCATGTACCCTTACTAATTAATATTTTTTATTGCATTATGATCTGAAATGGTTACATTTATTATTTTTGCTCTTTTGCATTTGTTTGCCATGTTTCTATGCCTTAGTACATGGTTGATCTTTGTGAATGTAGGATGTCGTGCTGAAAAGAAAGTATATTCCTTTTTGTTCATATATATATATATATAAACTCTATTTTTTCTAGGATTTCATTCACTTCACTTACCTCTTTCTTATTCATTTTTTGATTTGATTTATCTACAACTAATAGAGGAAGATTCAGTTCTCCCACTATACTACAAATAGATAGTAAGACTATACTATAGTCTTACTATTTCTTCCTTGAGCTCTGCCAGTTTCTCCTTTAGAAATTTAGATGTTGCACCATTTGGTGTATACATGTTGAGTACTAATATTTCCTCATTGTCTATATTGCCTTTTATCAGGATGTATTTTCTTTCCCTATCTTTTTTAATCAGATCTATTTTTACTTTGGCTTTAACAGATATCATAATTGCAATTTTTGCCTTCTTTTTCAGCGTTGAAGCCCAAAAGATTTTGTCCAGTCTTTTACCTTGACCCTGTGTATGTCCACCTGTCTCATGTGTGTTTCTTGTAGACAACATATGGTAGGATTTTTTTTTCCTAATCCACTCTGACATATGCTTCCATTTTATGGGCAAGTTCATCCCATTCACATTTAGAGTTATGATTGTCAGCTGTGTATTCCCCAACATTTTGATATCCTTTCCTAATTCTGCTATTTCTTGTTTGGCTACTTTTAAACCAGTAGTTTACTTTTAATCAATCCCCTTTATCTTCTTGCTTAGTTTACTTCCCTTTCCATCACCTTCCTTTTTGATCCCCTCTTATTATTTTTAAGACCTATTAAATTCCCTCCCCCCTCTCTATCCCTCCCTTTTTGTACTCCCCTCCCCAATACCCCTCTTAGTTTTTCCCTTCTGACTTTCCCCAGTAATATAGAATTTGATATCTCAAAAAATCTAGTTGCTCTGACCCTCTCAGAACTGATTACACTAACAGTAAGGTTTAAATATTTCTTATTAATGCTCTCTTCCTCTCCTTCTTATAATAGTGTTCATCCCTTTCCTTTCCCATGTACCTCTTTGTGTGGTATAGATTATCCTATTTTTCTTATTCCTTCAAGTTTCTCTTGGTGCCCTGTTCTATCCCCCCCTTTTCTTTTTTGCATATCATCTTAGATCATTTAGTACTCTAACCTCTCCCTATGAATAATCCTTCTAATTAATATAATAGTGAATACAATTTTTGAGAGTTACACATAACATTTCTCCATATAGGAATAAAAATAATTTGATCTTATTGGAGCCCTTAAAGAAGGAAATAGAAAAAAGAAAAATTTTTCTTTTCCCTCTCTTATTTACATTTTCATGTTTCGATTGGTTTTTGTGATTGGACATCAAACTTTCCACTTTGTTCATGTCTTTTCTTTACAAATACTTGGAAACCTTCTATTTTGTTGGATGCCCATACTTTCCCCTGTAAGTATATAGTCAGTTTTGATGTGTAGGTGATCCTCTGTTGTTGACCCAATTCTCTTACCTTTCTGAATGTCATATTCCAAGTCTTGTGGTCTTTTAGTGGGGAGGCTGCTAGATCCTGTGTAATCCTGATTGGTACTCCTTAATATCTGAATTGTCTCTTTCTGGCTTCTTGTAATATTTTCTCCTTAACTTTGAAATGCTTGAATTTAGTGATTATATTCCTTTGAGTTGTCTTTTGAGGATTTAGGGTAGAGGATGATCTATACATTCTTTCAATGTCTATTTTGTCCTCTTCTTCAAGAACATCAGGGCAGTTTTGTTGGATAATTTCTTGTAGTATGGAGTCTAAATTTCTATTGATTTCTGCTTTTTCAAGAAGACCAATGATCCTCAAATTGTCTCTTCTAGACCTGTTTTCTTGGTCTGGCATTTTGTCCGTGAGATTTTTCATGTTTCCTTCTATTTTGTCATTCTTTTGACTTTGCTTTATTAGTCTTTGAGGTCTTGTGATCATTGGCTTCTACTTGCCCAATTCTGATTTTTAGAGACTGATTTTTCTGCTATAATCTTTTGATTTTCCTTTTTGGTTTGGTCTATCCTGTTTTTCATGATTTCAAACTGTTTAATTTTGGCCTGCAATTTGCTTATCATTTCATTTGATATTGGGTCATCTTTCTCTAATTGAGAGTTTCTGCCTTTTAAACTATTGATTTCCTTTTGAGCTATTTCCCACTTTTCTTGCCAAATCTCTTCCATCTTTCTCATGATCTCAGATTTGAATTCTCCAGTAGCTTGTGGTGAATTTTAATTTTGGGGGGAAGGGTTGGAAATAAAATATGTAAAAATGTAAAGAATAATATCCATTATCAAAAAACACAGCATTTTAAAGAGAATATGAGCAATGTAGTAAGTATGAATAGAGAAATTCAAACACTTGATTGAAAGAAAATTAAGTAAAAGTGGGAAAAATCCTGTCAATACAGTTTAATCTAGGGCAAATTTCAGGTTCAAGTAGCACTAGAAACATACACATAAAAATTGTTTCCAAAATATAAAATCATATCAAGATTATTGTTATTTCCAAATAACATGGCATGACATGAGTTCTACAACTTTATTTTCTTGGGAAACACTACTGATGGAAGGCTGAATATAAGAGAAATAACCTAGAATTAGCTATCAGAAAACTTGAATATAAGTCTTTGCTCTACTACTTGCTGAGGGTCATCCTGTAAGCTATTATTAATCTTTATAATATAAATTATGGCCTCTATAGAAATGTATCTCCCAATCATACTTATTTTCCTTAGAGGACAATATTTATCTTCTTTCTCAAATGAGATTTTTCTTTTATCTTATGTTTATGTAAAAATAATTCATGATATTCAGTAGTTTATGATTTCAGGAGCAGCAGAAAGAATACCCCATCTAAAAATATACCTCTTGATTTCTAAAATATAATTGAGAAAGACAAATGCTTTTCACATCACACTGAGAAGAGTAAGGAATAAGAAGGGGTTTTGGTTGGGTGAATATTAAAAGGTTTGGTCACCAGGGAACTGAATAATTATCAATTCCTAATTAAAAATAACCTCTAGTCAAAATGACTTTTATGGAAGTTTATTTACAAATGAAAAGATGAAGAGAAAATAAGAAAACAAGAAAGAGGATAAGTAATCTAACACACTAAGTAATTTTCTCTGGCCCCCTAGTTTAACCTAGGCAGATATAATTAGTCATCAACCTAAGGAGGCTCAGCCTTGAGCTCAAGGCCAGAGGGTCCCAGAGGTGAATAAAGCAGAAGCTTCAGTCACAGAGTCTCTTTTGAAGGAACAGTTCCTTTAAAGAAGTCCAGGAAGGTTTAGTCTTTATACTTACCACATGTATTTCCAGAGGAGATATTGACAGTAGTCTCACTTGGTACAAGGTCTCAGCCAGTGGTCAGAGCTCCTCCAGGTCCTAATCAACCACTACACAAAGAAGCAAGCAGCCAAAAGCCAAAAGGGCACATCCCTGAAGTTCTTTCAATTTTTCCAGGCCATTTCATTCATCACTTCCTGTGCCTCCCTTCCAGTTTTACATGTTCAATCACAACAGACACTTTTCTTAGGACTGCCTAGGGGCAGTCAGTCAATTCTGATTTGTTACCCATTCTTGCACACATGGGTCACAGACCTCCCCACTTGAGAGTTAAGAGGAGTTGTTTATACATCTGGTGATTAAATTTGAGAATGGGAAAGGTAGATTGAATCTCATTGTCACAGAAAGAAGTCTCAAAATGAAAATAATCTTGGAATAGAAATATAATAACTGAAATAATATTTTTCCCATGCATGACAGATCTTTTTTGAAGAGTAGGCTCATAAAATAAAAGACTTGGAATTTGAAAGGATCTTAGATGTCATTTAATGGAACACTCTGATATTACTGGAGTTCACATATGGCCTCAGAAATTGACTAGCTATGAGACCATGTCAAATAATTTAAACATCCTGCCTCAGTTTCTTCATATATATAATAGGGGTGAATAATAATATATGATTCAAATTAAATAATATTTTCAAAGCACTTAGTACATTGTATTGCAAATAGTAAGCACTAAATAATTTTAATTATTATATGAAGATAAATGAAGCTCAAAGTGGTAGTGGTTAAATGTCAAGGCCACCCAATAGTAAGCAGCAATGCCAAGATTTAAGTACATGGGATCTGACTCTAATCTTTGTAGTTTTCTCTGTTTGTAAAATTAAGTTAACTCTTCAGGAATTGTGTTTTTGAAAGCATCAAGGTGAATGAAAGGACCTTCAAAAAGTAGAAGTTGAAAACTATTAAAATCAATGTCCCTGACCAACATTTTGGATGCTCATTCATTAGTCTTCTAGAGTAACTTGAAGAATGATATGAAACTCCCTTGCAAATGATGTTTGGTTAAAGCTAAGTTTTCTGCCCTAATAGAATGAAAAAATGTTGAAACAATGCAAAATATGCAAGTAGAAAAAAATAAAAGGGAGATTGAATTCTGTGCTGGCAGTTATTTCAAGTCAACATATTCAATGTATCCAAATCAATCTTTGGCAAAAGATTTAGAATTGAAAAATAAGGTGAAAAGAAAATATCAGCACCATTTCTTCATTTTCCTACTTTAAAAAACTGCACGGGCAAGATATTTTTAATTCATAATTTTTCTCTTACATTGATATCTATGGATATTTGACCTCTTAGTCAGAACCCTGACTCCAGAACCATTCTCACATTTTGGAGAATGAAACTCTCTGAACTTTAAGGATTTGACTCGCAAATGATTCCATTAGCAAAGTATTTGCATTGTGTCTACCCATATGATTTCTCTATATTTGCTATTTAGGGGAATATAAATATTATCAGAAATCAAATTTTGTTTGTTTTTCCTTCCTCTCAAGTTTTTAGCCTCAGGGAAGATTAAGAAGTAAGATTAATCCAATCAATACAGGATTAATCCCAAGAATTGGACAGACATGAAGTCTTCAGAGGGCAGAGAAAGTAACTACAAAACTCCATTGCCAGCTGAGGGAAGATCTTTCATCAAACATCATTAAATACATCTGCTCAAACTAGCAGAACAAGGAAGGAAAAAATATTAGTAAGCAACATAAAAAGAGAAAAGAAATGATAATTGACAGCTTCTTTCAAGGAAGTGAAAAGAGAGGAAATGAAATAGAAATAGAAGAAGAGGAAGTACTTCCAGCCAACTGGACACAGGCTTTGGAAGAACTCAAAATTCAATTAACTCAAGAATTTAAAATTCAATTAACTCAAGAACTTCAGGAACTCAAAAAGCAATCAAGAGAGGCTAGAGAGGCTGAAAACAATTTGATAAAAGGAAATACGTGAACTAAAACAAGAAAATAAAGTCTTAAAAGCCAGAATTGGCCAGCTTGAAAATGAAGCAAAGAAGGCAAAAGATGATCTACAAAGAAAATCAGATAAGAAGGAGAAGGATGACCAAAAAGCCAGGGATGAAATTGTCTTAAAAAAAACAGAACTCAACAACTAGAAGCAAATAACTTCACAAGGCAGCAAGAATATATTAAACAAAATTTAAAAAATGCAAAATTTGAGAATATGAAACACCTAATTGATTCAACCAAAGATCTGAAGAACAGAGCTAGAAGAGACAACTTAAGAATTATTGGTTTACCAGAACATCATGACAAAAGAAAAAGTTTATATAGCATCTTACAAGAAATTATCAGAGAAAATTGCCCTGAAGTTCTCGAACAAGAGGGAAAAGTGGAAATTGAAAGAATCCACAGATCACCTCCTACATTTAATCCACAACTGGCAACTTCCAGAAATATTACAGCCAAATTCAAAAACTACCAGACCAAGGAAAAAATATTACAAGCTGCTAAAAAGAAGTCATTCAGATATCAGGGAACCACAATTAGAATAACACAGGATCTGGCTACATCTACATTGAAGGACTGGAAGGCATGGAACACAATATTCCAGAAAGCAAGAGAACTGGTTCTACAACCAAGAATCAACTATCCAGCAAAACTAACTATATTATATCAGGGGAAAGTAAGGTCATTCAATAAAATTGAGGACTTCCAAACATTTATCAAGAAAAAACCAGACTTAAACAGAGAGTTTGCTGCCCAAACCCAGAACTCAAGAGAATCAACATAAGGTAATTAAGAGAATGGGGGGAGGAGAAAAAATTCTTTTCTTTAAGGGACACAATGAGTTCAATCAATTTCTATCCCAAGAAGAAAAGAAGATATTGGAAAATATTAAAAATTGTTATTAACAACAGGGTAACTAGAAGAAGTTTGCATAGAGGGAACAGGGACAAACTGTATAGGATGAAATGTCAAGATATATATATATATATATATGTATGTATAAATATGTACAAAAACTGGGGGGGAGAAGAAGGTAATAATAAGAAAAATAGGAAAACAAACAAAAAGGAATCAATTTATATACCATAAAGAAGATCATGGGACCAACAGGGAAAAATAGCAATACACTGTAAGGGTGAAGAGGTTAGAGAGAGGAAATATTCAATACTTAAGTGCATTGAAATGAACTTAAAGAGAGAAGAACAATCAGATCCATAGGGGCAGAGAATTGATTCATGCCCTATAGAGAAGTAGAAGGGTAACAAACAGGTTGGTGGAGAGGGAAGCAATACTAGGGATGGAGAGGGCTTGGGGGGAGCATGGCTTAGCTTTAAAGAACAATAAGAGGGGAATAAGAAGGGATGGGGGAGAAAGGGAAGTACAACAAGGTAGGGGATTCTAGGAACTGATTAAAAACAAAATACTGGTATAGAAGGAAACAGTGAAAGAAGAAAGGACAGGACTAGGAGAGAGAATCAAAATGTCTGGAAATGCACAGTTGATAATTATAACTCTGAATGTGAATGGGATGAATTCACCCATAAATCGAAAGCAAATAACAGAGTAGATTAGAAACCAAAATCCTACCATATGTTGTCTACAAGAAACCTGAGGCAGACAGACAGACATAGAGTGAAAATGAGAGGATGGAGCAAAATCTATTGGGCTTTAAATGAAAAAAAGAAGGCAGGGGTTGTTATCATGAACTCTGACAGAGCCAAAGTAAAAATGCTTAAGGTTAAAAGACATAGGGAAGGGGGCAGCTGGGTAGCTCAGTGGAGTGAGAGTCAGGAATTCCATATAAACTGGAAGGATCTTCAGGAATTGATGCAGAGTGAAAGGAGCAGAGCCAGAAGAACATTGTACACAGAGAATGATACATTGTGGTAAAATAGAACATAATGGACTTCTGTACTAGCAGCAATGCAATGACCCAGGACAATTCTGAGGGATTTATGGAAAAGAATGCTACCCACATTCAGAGGAAAAACTACAGAATTGGAAACACAGAAGAAAAATAACTTCTTGAACAAATGGGTTGATAAGGACATGATTGGGGATGTAGACCCAAAAAGATCACACACCAATGCAACTATCAATAATATGTAAGTAAGTCTTGATTGATAACATATGTTAAAACCAGTGGAAATGGGAGTTAGCTATGGGGGGGAGTTGGGGAGGTGATGGGAAAGTAAGAACATGAATCATATAATTTTCTAAAAATAAAACAATAAAAAAAAGAAATCAAACCCCTAATGTTTGATTCCAAAAAGCTCATCACTCCCCCATCCCTAAAGAAATCTCTAGCATTCTATACAGGTGTTTTAACTCCTGTCTGTTTAATCCTGTGTACACCAAACTAATTATCGAATCCTCCATTTTAGTCTCTTCTGGCACCCAAGTAAATAACTTTCATAGATCAGAAAAGAATTATGCTTGATCTTAATTGATAAATATAATATTTTTGATTTTCTGTTTGTCTTGACACATACTTAGAGTACTCACTTAAAATTATTTCACTTACATAGAAGACACAAGCACATGTGAATGTGGAATACTGGAGTTTTAGAGCATATATAGACATTGTATATTGGCCTACTAAGTGAATGAGACCCAGAGCAGTTGGTGTCTCTGAAACAACCTGACAATATCTTTGCGTGTGTGTTTGTGTGTGTGTGTGTGTGTGTGTTTGTGTGTTTGTACATGCACATGTTTTCTGCATTCACATCTGAAGGTGAAGGCAGATTCAGAGATGCTCTAGTCCTACAGTTTCTCCTGTGCAGCTTCTCTAGCATCTTCCCCTAGACAATGCTATGTTAAGTGGTCTAGATATGCACCAAAGCCTCATTACAATAAGAAAGAAAGAAATCATTAAGGAAACAACTTTGAAAAGCTATAGAAAGTTAGAGGAACACTTGCCCAAAAGCAGCCAGCACTATCACTCATTACTTGTCTTCTGTGAGAGTTCTTTGTTTTAGAGAGGGATACTTACCTCCCAGATATAGCAAGGAATGCAGAAACTCTAGCCTGTAGCTTTAAGGGCTTTTCTCTCCTATCAGCATTAAATGGTTAGCAACTCTTGTTCCACTTGCAAATTCTACCTCTCACTGATAGAAAGAGTAATCCTTTGCTTTAGACAAAAATAAATAGGAAAAAATGTACCATTTTGTCTTTTTCCTATCTTAACAATATTGGCTGGCAAGATTCTTTCTAGAGCATACCTTTCATCTCCCATTGGACAGCTGTAGATATGTGACCTCTTGGTTTGCATCCATCACTACTCCCTTACTGGAAAATGGACCACTGCTTCTGCCATCAGTGGATCCATCTGAGTCCAACACTCCTCAGTTTCTGGTGCCAGTGGAAACTAATCTCATAAATGCAGTCACCACCTCTTCTCTTTGGCCATGATCTGGTTTGAAACAAAAACAAAACAAACAAACAAAAAATCCCAGTGCAGTAGAAGTCTGTCATTGGCTTGAAGCTTTCAATAATTTCAATACTTTCCAAAGTGAGAAGATAATGTTTTCTTTCTCAGACAGAATTCTGAGAACAGAATTCAATCAGATTTTAGACCTTTTTCCTTACCCACAGAGAAATTTCTCAGAATATTTGGTTACAATAACAACAGTAACTTCGTATACTTCTCTTCAAATTTTTTGTTTGTTTGTTTTTCTACTGCTCTGTTTATAATTCTTCCATTATTATTACCCTATGTTTTTCATGAGCTTCTTTGCTTGATTTTGACTTCAGGAACATCATGCTCCCACTCAGGTAAGCTTATTATCTGAAATCTTATCAACATTGAGATTGATTCAGCTATAATCTCACAGGGTCTCCTCCCTGATTGGAGAGAGAGACAGTAGAACAATAAAAGCATCCCAAAGCCTTCTTTTATATATGACTCAGAACTTTCCACCTAGAACTTTTCAGTTTTTAGCAACTGCTTTGGTTGGTTTCAATTCCATACACATAAGGCCCCTCTACAAGGTAATCTCTGTGTCCTCCCCCACCTTTTCAACTCCTTTTGTGTGTCTTCTGTAATTAGAGTGTGAACTTGTTGAAGGCAAAAACTAACTCTTTTGTCTTATTTTTATATCTAGGACTTAATATAGCATGGCACAGAGTAGATACTTCATAAATGTATATTCTATACCATAAATACTATCTAGGTTTATCTAGTTTAAAAGTATGATGATAATACTGGGGAGGGGATTAAGGAAAGATAAACAAAGATAAAGCAAGAAAAGAGCAATCACAGTAGATTCCAGAGGATTTTATGAGTGAAACAAACAAACAAACAAAAAATATACCTTTGGCAAATGATCTCAGATAGGTGTGTGGTTGTTGGTCTCAGTCCTCTGTCATTTTATTTTTCAAGATTACCCATCCATAAAATGCAACTCTCAAGAAAATTGTTTAAACTAATCAAAACAAGAGAATGCCCTTCCTTACTTTGACAGTATTCTTTTTTCTCTTTATTTTTGCATTTGCAATGCTGTTATAGAATTGCTGTGCAATGTTAGAAGACTGATGAACACACAAGACATTTTTTTCAAAGGGCTATTCAATTTATCTTCTGCTGGATGGGAGCAATACTGAGATCAATTTTCTATATCTGCTAGGTTAGCAATCACATTCTTATTTTCTATTTCTGCAGAATTGATTAATTTTCCCTTTTGCTATTTGGATGAATATTCATAATTCCTTTGCCCTGTGAAGTTTTTAGAATGGGCTCTGATCTTCTAGTAAATAACAATCATCTATGTAATAAGCATAAGTTTAAAAGTAGGTGTGTAAGCAGGCTAGGAAAAACCTTAGCTGGAGGTCATGGACATTCTGAATGGAATGCAGGGGAAGGAGGAAGTGGCTTGTGCCTGAGAGGGACTCCATGGGAGTTGGGACAAAAACTGTGGCTGACCCTGGGAGATCTCAGAGCTGGGGGAGTTGAATCTAGATTCCCTGGGATCCTGAGAGTGGTGAAGGCTTACAGCAGAGGACATCAGACCTGCAGAGCAGCACCGAGTAGGGAGTGGTTTGTGATCTGATGGACAGCTGTCCATTTTGCTGTCCATTTCCATGATTAAAGCCATTATTCCAGTTATTTCCCCTATACCCATCTTTGTCCCTATGAGTAACTTGGCTTCACCCAGAGATTTTTATGAATGACCTGGGGTGGGGGGTGAGCAGTTCTGAGTAGCTCACTACTGGCTGAGAACTTTCAGCTCAGAACCAATGGCTGAACCCCCTTCCCCTGCCCCCCCCCAATGTTCAGAGCTTCTCAGTTTCCAGTGTAGCTTTGGCTGCCCAAGAGACACTTCCTGTCCACCTACCTGTTACCCAGCCATCTGGGGTGTCAAAATGTTAAGGGAGAAACCAGGGAAAGGTGCCTTAAACAGTAAATATGGGTCCAGGCGGGTGTGTGGGAGACAGGAATGACAGGAAGGGGTCCAACAAGTAGGGAGACTGGGTTATAAAGGCTGTTTGGATGTCTGTAACAGAAATGGCTGGTGGCCTCCAACTGCCACCCAGCATCAACAAGACAGAGCCTATGGAAGCTGATAAGTAAAGGCAAGAGTTTAACAACACATTTTAATCAGGGACAAACTAAGGTAAAGGATGGGAAGAGGGTTTTTCTACACTAACAGACTAAGGGCAAACCACAGGGTCTAGGGAAAAGGACTTAACTACACTCTTCTAAGATCTAAGCCAGGCAGGGCCCCAAGAAAGCAGTACTAGAGTCACAAGGGGAAAGTTCCTTCCAACCTGGTTCTAGCCAGGTTTGGTCAGCTTAGCTGAGGACCTGAGGGTGGCTTTACTTGGGATCTCACGGCTAATCCAGGGATGGTTTCAGGATGCCAGGAGTCAACTCCACCAGAACAGGTGATCCAAGGTATCCAGGTAGGGAAAGTTTGCAATGCTGTCCACCAGATCACAAACCACTTCACTACTCGGTGCTGCTCTGCAGGTCTGATGTCCTCTGCTATAAGCCTTCACCACTCTCAGGATTCCAGGGAATCTGGATACAACTCCCCCAGCTCTGAGATCTCCCAGGGTCAGCCACAGTTTGTGCCAACCACCATGGAGTCCTTCTCAGGCACAAGTTACTCCCTCCTTCCCCTGCATTCCATTCAGAATGCCCATGACCTCCAGCTAAGGCTTTTCCTAGCCTGCTTACACACCTACTTTTAAACTTATGCCTATTATACCTAAGGGGACAACAGATTATACCTATGGTAAAACCATTAACATTTTTTAGCACAAATTTTTCTAAGTCCTTGGACTGCTTAATCTACCTTAGATTTTACTATTAAAAGATTTCTTTCCTGTATAAAAACTGAGTAGCCCTCACTATGATATTGAAATATATATATATATATTTTAACCTTTCCAGCTGAAATTGACTGAGAATATCTGAGGAGAGAATTGATTTCCCAGAAACTACTCAGATAGTGTTGATTGTCATTTCAATGTGTATGAACTGAATGAAAGCTAAAAAAATGTTCAGATAGTTTCATGCCCATATCTTTCAAAAATCTCTTTTGTTGACTCCACCTTGATATAAATCTAATAGCAAGAAACCAAAAGAACAAGGAATTCTCTACACAATGAAGCCAAGCCCTATCACATCTGGAGGGCTTATTAATAGTCCTCTCAAGCTAGGACTTGCATTTGTTATATGTGCTCAATAAAGAAGGGAGGGCTTTGTGCACATTAGAATATTAATGAGTATGCAGAAGTGTGATGATAATAATTATCTCTAATAATAGCTTATATTTATATAGTCAAAGAACTTCTGGCCAAAGAACCCTGTCAAGTGCCAGTATTACTCTTCCCATTTTCCAGATGAAAATTTTCTACATAGGAATGACCTTTTGAAGAGGCAGAAAAGGCCATCTATATTACAAGATTTAAATTACTCTGAAAACATCTTCCCTGCTTCTGTGACGATTTCTAAAATTTCTAGTATTAGAGTTAGTTTGAACTCATTTTCGTTTCATTTCTCAGGTCTCTTGTCAAATCCACATAGCTTACTGAGAGGACTAAACTATTAACCCATTGAATTCCTTTGGGGAGAGAGAGAGAGAGAGAGAGAGAGAGAGAGAGAGAGAGAGAGAGAGAGAGAGAGAGAGAGAGAGAAACAGAGAGAGAGAGAGAGAGAAA
>NC_058131.1:101307864-101341443 GCF_016433145.1 Gracilinanus agilis
CATCCCTTGTACTTTTTGGCCAAGATGCAACCACAAAACTCTCTTCTTAGGAGGGATCAAACAGAAGAGTTCCTTTTTCTTCTTTACCATGCAAACTGGATTTTTTAAGATTAGCATATGTGGGGAAAAAGGGATGGGTGAATGCAAATAGAATGTGCTTAAAACACATTAGATAAACTATGGTTAGTTCAGAAAGAAGGGACTGCAATGTCTATGATCAAATAACCTTTTATACCTTTGTAATTAGTCACCTCAGGACAGGAGTCGAAATGTGGTATAATTTTTCAGATCTGAAGTTGATAAGTTGTAGTCTTAGTTCCATCATTCCTTACAGGTGATATGAAAAGATTTTCTAGAAAAAATACTTTGTAAGGTAACACAAAATAATTGGGGAGGGGGGTTATTCTTCTACTTCCCCAAAAAAGATCTTACTGCTCAAATGAAAAATTCAGATTCTCAGTCAGTCAAAATGATCCTTCTCTTTATTAAATTGTTAGCTTTCTAATGGGGCTATTTGTCTCGAGCCAAGTTTCTTTATACTACAGTTTATACAAAACATATTTGTTTTCAATATAAATGGCAAAACACAAGCACTAATGAATGTGCCATAGAGCCCTGTAATTTTTTATCTGAAGAGTGTCTGAAACATTAAAATTCAACAAAAGCAGCTTACTGCTTAAGGTGGGCTGCAGATTTCACTCATCATTTTATTATTTCTATCCTAATTAGAAAATTGTCTTTCCTCTAAGAGAATAGTTGATTTTAGGTCAGTTTTAATGGGGTGTAATTTAGGTCCTAATGGCAAGCAAATAACAATCTAGAAACAATATTATTTTTTTAATTGTATGTGATAATGAAATCAAATCCAACCTCCTCTGTTTGTACAAAAGAAGCTAAAAGACCATAGATTTAGAGTCTGAAGAGACCAAAGAGCTGACTCCCATCTTGTTTTACAGACAAGGAAACTGAGGCCAAGAAAAGTTTAGGAATTTACCTAAGTTCAGAGAAATGCCATCACCAGGATTTAGATCCAGATAATTAATCTTTATTTTAGTGGGGGAGAGGGACATTATATATAATAATTAGGATACTTGCTTTTTCAAGCAAATATACTCAAATATAAATAACATATAAATTAGAATTAATAATAATAATAGTTTTCTGCTTTTTATATGTTAACATTCTGCTATATTGTAAGACCTTCATTGGTTTGTGGAGAAGTAGAACAAGAATGCTGATTATCATTCCTTTTATTTATTTATAGTATGAGAAGTGCCAGCTATGGTGATGATGCAAGAAAAGAAAGCTAAACTGAAAGAATATATAAGTATATAGAAGGGACAGGAGATCCGATTGGATGATGCCAAAGTAGTGTAAAAAGGGATCAGAGATCATATAGGGTACTGGAGTATGGGAAGATTGCTAGAGATAGTTGGGTGACAAAGAAATGAGTTCAAATCTGACATTAGACATTTAGTTCTGTGACTCTGGGCAAATCACTTAACCTCTACTTCACATCTGCAGTTCTGATTGGTTTGGACTCCATGGAACATGATGCCCCCACTCTGCATATATGCTAGTGTCCTCTCACCCCTCTCAGCTTCCTTTTTATACAGAATCTATTTGGTGGAGTCATAGGAATAATAGTAGCTCCTTGCTGGAAAAAAAGATAATCTAATTTTAGAG
The DNA here is from genome assembly GCF_016433145.1 of Gracilinanus agilis. NCBI lineage: Eukaryota > Metazoa > Chordata > Mammalia > Didelphimorphia > Didelphidae > Gracilinanus > Gracilinanus agilis. The sequence goes on from NC_058131.1 coordinate 101,309,551, forward strand.
ACAAGTTATATACACACAGAGGCAACAAAAATATAGATTAATAAATATATTCAGTCCCTCACTTGAAGTCTGGAGATCATTGTTGGGTGGGAGAGGTGAGAGTGGGCAGAAATAAAAGGAAAGAAAACCAAGTTTTGTAGGGAATTTCTGTTCAAAGTCCAGAAAAAAGGGAGCTGGAAGTGCTAGTAATATTTTGATCTGATTGATTATTATTCATATCCTTTCTCTGCCAGATATTCCAAAGAATGGCAGGAGAGAACACTGTCTATAGGTTTGAGCCATGCACTCTAGTTCTCTGTTATATATCTGAAAAATGGCAGGCTGTGGCCTTATCTTCCCAATATATGGCTCCCTAAGAATATTTCTGTTTTTTTGACATTTTTATTTTATTTTTCCCAATTATGTGTAAAAACAGTTTCCAACATTTTTTGAAGAATTTGGAGTCTCTAATTCTCACCCTCCCTCCCACCTCCACTTTGAGATGGTACGCAATCTCATATAGATTTTCCATGTGCAATCATGTAAAACATTTTCTAATTATAATTATTTTTTTGAAGAAAACTCTAATAGAAAAAAATTAAGATAGTGAAAAAAAGTTTGCTATAGTCTAGATTCAGACAGTTCTTTTTCTCTGGAAGTACATGACATTTTTTAGCATGAGCCCTTTGGGATATTTTTGTATTGCTGAGAATAGCTGTTATTTACAATTATTTATTGTAAAATATTCCTGTCACTATCCAATGATCTCCTAGTTCTGCTTATTTCACTCTGCTTCACTTCATAAAAGTTTTTCTATGTTTTTCTAAGCTCCTCCTGCTTTTCATTTCTTAAAGAATAATAGTATTTCATTGTATAGTTATATACTATATGGCTATATATAAATAAGTTATATACTATAACTTATTTAGCCATTCCCCAATTGATGGGTATACCCTCACTTTCCAAATATTTGCCCTCCTAAAGAGCTGTTTTAAATATTTTTTGGATATACATATATAAAATCTTTTTGGAATTTAAACCAAATAATGGTATTGCTAAGTCAAAGGATATGTACTGTTTGGGCACAGCTCCAAAATGCTCTCCTGAATGATTAAATCAGTTCACAACTCCCCCAACAGTGCATTCCTGTCCCAACTTTCCCATATTTCCTCCAAGTTTTGTCATTTTCCTTTTTTGTCATAATAGCCAGTCTGATAGGTGTGTGTGGGGGTGTACCTCAGAGTTGCTTTAAATTGTATCTCTCCAATTAATAGTGATTTGGAGCATAATTTGATTGACCTTACAGAGCTTTAATTACTTTGTTTAAGAACTGCCTGTTTAAATCTCCTAATCATTTATCATTCACAGAATGACATATTTTTATATTTTCTACTCATTTCTCTATATTTTTGAGAAATGAAGCCTTTACTAGACAGACATAACAATTTTTGCACCATAATGATTGCTATATATTACTTTCTATCCTATTTGCCCCATTTAGTTTCTGACCTCCCTGTTCTGCAATATGACCTCTTTTGTATTAGTTTCACCCCCTTTCTTTTATCCCCTCTCCCTCCTTTTTTCCTGTAGGATAAGTTTTATTTCCATATCCAATTGACTGTGTACTTGCCTCATTGAGCCAATTTTGATGAGAGTAAGGTTCACATGCTCTCTTTCCTATTTTCTCCATCTTCTCCTCTGTGAATGTTCTTACATGCCTCTTTGATATGCAATAATTTACCCCATTCTATATTTCCCTTTTCCCTTCTCCCAATATATTGAATTTTTATATCATCCCATAATATTCAACTCACACTCTAACCCTCTCTCTATGTATACTCCTTCTCATTTCTCTAATAATGACTAAGTTCTTTAGTGTTACAAAAATTATCTCTTCATGTTGTGTGTTTTTTAAGGTATTAATTTCTTTTGTATTTTTATGACTCTTTTACAAAGCTGTTGACTCTTTTTTCATGATTCTTCTATATCACTCTCATTTTTCTTCAATTTTTATTTTGCCTCTCTCATTTGATTTTTAAAATCCTTTTTGAGCTTCTCTATTAATTTATTTTAGGCTTGATAACAATATTTTCCTTAGATGTTTTGGATGCAGCAGCATTGTCTTCTTCTCAGTATGAATCTATTCTGTCACTAAAATAACTTTCTACATTGAATTTCCTTTTTTGTTCTTTTCTTAATTTTCTGTTTTTTTTCTTTTCTTTTAGTTTAAAAAAACTGTTAAATTTGGACTGTAACTGTGGTGAAGGAATCACTGTTTCAAGTTTTACATTCTTTGTGCAGCTACCTTCAGAGCTGGCACTGGGGATCAATCTGCTTTGAGTTCTTCCAAGGTGGTATGATGAAAAGAGAAATGTGTTTAATATTCTCCTAGCCTGTGTTCTGGTCTGTGAGTGTTACTCCTTGGTACTTTGACCAGGGTCACCCGCTCCTCTATGGCTAGAAGTGCTAGTACATGTTGATGCTCCTCTTCATCCTGGGGCTGAGTCCCAGGACTAAGACCTGGTTATGTTTATGGGAAATGTAACAAGAATCTGTACCCCCTCACCAGCAAAGAGACCCTTGAAATCTCCTCCCGAACAGTGATCCAATCACCCCTCATCCTCTGTGGTTGAGAGTTTTGGAAGCGTTGGCTGCTGCATAAGGTGCACCCAAAGGCTGTTGGCTGGATAGCACCTGCCCTGCCATGCTGGGCTCTTTTAATCTCTGAGAATATTTCAAATCCAATTCAATTCAAGAAGTCCTTGTTGAAATGAGTGCCATGTGTAAGCTTTCTGTGATAAGCACTGCGATACAAAGACAAAAACAAAAAGTACCCAAAAAATCTAGCCACAATCTTGTCTTCTGAAAGAATATAACACATGCAAAGATGAATACAAATACTGTGAGGACAGAGAACAGTAACAACAGAATCAAGAAATATTTTTTACTCAAAGAATTCTGAAAACAATACAGTCATTAATAATAATATCTTGCATTTCTCAATGCTCTGAGATGTACAAATCATTTTTATAAATATTATCTGGTTTTATTCTCTTTCCTTAGGCAGTAGGAACTATTACTATCATTATTTTGACAATGAGGAAATTGAGGCAGATAGAGGTTAATCAACTTGTACCATCACATTGGAGGAAGTGTCAGAGCCCTGAAAGAAATTCAGGTCTTTGGAACTCCACATTCAGGGTTCTACCTTTTTATCCAGATATTTCCCTTGCAATATAAACAGAAAAATGGAAAATTAAATGAGAATTAATCTCGCATAATAATAATAGCCACTTTTTATCCTCAGAGAAAAATTAAGAAAATATACCTTTCCTTTTTTCTTGAAAAATTCAGGGACTAGAGATACTGTATATATACTGGAAAACAATAAATATATTGTTTGATTTTGCTGATTTCCCCCTCATATTTCCCTTTTAATCTCTTTTTGTTAAACAGCAGCTCTGCAAATAGAAAGAAAATATCATCAGAAATTAATGTGAGATAAAAATAAGTCATCACCAAAAGTTTGATTAATTTTTAAGACACTTTACTAAGTGATCCTGAAAGAAATATCTTCTGGCTATAAGTATGGTCAAAAAGCAATATAATTTACCAGGTTGCAGAGAAGATGAACTAGCTGAATAATCAGTATGTTGAGGACCTGCTGAGAATATTCGTTCAGATCCCATTAAAGGTGATCCTACTGTGGATTGATGTCTTCAGGGAATATGGTAAGGAGGAAATAAAAGGTGAATTGGATCTTGACATATAGGTAGGCTTTGACTAAGTAAAGGGTAATTAATAAGGCATTATAACCAGAAAAAAAATCAGCAATGGTAAAATTTGCATGAAATGTTCAGGGAACAGCAGACACCATGATCTGTTTGTAGAAGAAGGTTCATACTTGGGGAGCAGAAGAATAAAAGATTGAAAATGTAGGTTGGTATCAGATTATCAGAACATCAAAATACTCCAATGTATCATGTAATGGTGGAGGCACCAGGGATGTTATTATTATTATTAACATGTAACTAAATGGTTTGTGGGTTCACACTGGGTTGGAGAGACAGGACCAACCAGGAGAGGGAGACCAGGGCTCACTGCCTAGCTTTTAACTGACACAGGAATGGCAGTTGGCCCAACAGTCCCCCAGCTCACCATAGGCCAGGGTCTATGGAAGCAGCAGGCAAAAGTAAAGTTTATACAGTTTAATTGAGGGAAATAATAATGAAGGATGGGAATAAGGGATTCTATACTTAAAACCTAAGGGCAAACTGCAGGGGCAGGGAAGGACTTAACTACTCTATCCTATTGACCTAAGCCAGGCAGGGCCCAAAGGAGCAGTACTGGAGTCACAGGGAGGCTCCTTCAAACCTGGTTCCAGCCAGGTTTGGTCAGCTCAGCTAAAGGGCAATCGGGGTCTCATGGTAATCCAAAGATGGTCACAGGATGCCAAGAGCCAACTCCACCAGGTGATCCAAGGTACCCAGGTAGGGAGAGTGAGTTTGAAATGCTGTCCACCAGATCCCAAACCACTTCCCACTTGGTGCAGCTCTGCAGGTCTTGTCCACTTGCTGAAAGCCTCCAACTCTCAGGATCCCAGAGAATCTGGATGCAGTTTTTCCCTAACTCTGAGATCTCCCAGGGCTAGCAACAGTTGTGTCCAACCCCTAATGGAGTCTCTCTCAGAGCACAAGCCCTACTTCCTGCTCCTTCATTCCATCTTGGAATCCTCCAGCCCTTCCTGTTAAGTCCAACACTAATGCTAAATAAATTGCTAAATAACCCTCACAACAATCAAATATAAATATCAAAAGAATATAAGATAGAATACCAAAATATCAAATATCAAAAGAGTAATGAATGTCAAATTGATATCAAAATATCAATATGAAGTTATCAAACTATTGAACATAAAAAGAGCAATAAAATAATTTCTACATTGACTTGAAGCAACAATAACTTGATATTGTTAAGTTGTCATTTGTCTTCTTGTTATTCCATTGAATCAATAATTCTAAACCTGAGCAGAGAATCAGGATGTTTTGACAAAATATCATACTAAATATTAGTTTATGTAAAAGCAAGTAATGAGAACATGTTAATAATTAGAAATCTACTTTTCCCTGAGACATATTATAAAAGGGAATCTTTTTTTCAACAATTCTCAATAAACAATATAAAATCTACCATCACAATAATTTAAACATTAGAGGAATACATTTACAAGTGACCTTCAGTTCTCAAAAAAAATCTGACCTAGGTGCTATAATTATCCCCAAATTAGAAAAGGTATGACATTATAAAATTTAAAGAATTTGAGATAAGGGGAAACAGACTGACAGAAAGAAATATAGAGACAAAGAGACAGAGACAGATAGAAATAGAAACAGAAAGAGATTGGAGGTAAGAGAGGAAGAGACAGAGACAGAGATAAAAAGAAAGACAAAGAGAGAGAGAGACAGAGAAAGATAGGGATAGAAAGAGAGAGTGAGAGAAAAGCATAATACTGTCATCAAGATCAAGGCCATGACATTAGTTTCTTTTATTATGTCTTGATCTCTTGGGTTTATCATATTATACAGAGATTTGTGCTGCTATAAAAAGCCCTTAATGGTTCTTTATGTTTTTAGAGTCAAGACCAGATTACAAATCCTTAGAGTGCATCTCCAGCTACACTTGGACCCTACTGTTTTGCCCTAAAAGAAGGGATTAATTTGTAGGATATGATTTGTGTGTCTGAAGTAGCTGCCTTCAGACAGTCCAGGAAAAAAAAAGATCACTCTTGGGATTCTTATAATATCTCTAATTAATCCCAATGTGTTTTAGCAGACAATTTATGAGACAGTAATAGATCCTAGCAACCTTGCCATTATACAGATTGGGTGGGGGTAGCCAGTTGGACTTTGAATTACTGATCTATTTTGTTTTCTTAAAGAAGGATAACACCTTTAAGTGTTTGGTTTTAAATTAATATACATTATTTACCCTGAAAATAAGAAAATAAGTTATGTTTATGTAATATCTTGGTTACTGATTAAAAAATGAAAGTCTGTTGCCTTTCCTATATTATAATCAAACCCTTAGACCCTTAGACTGGTAGAGGCTTTGGTTGGTGGAAATTTTGTATTTCTTCAGTAACAGAAGAGACTTACTTCCTAGATTTCTAGTGCCATGAATATATAGCTTTGCTCTGCTACAGACCCTTATATTAACATTTCATTTAGAAAAAGTAAGAATGGTTTTGGAAGGCCATTCCTAAACAGACTAGAGTTAAATGTCATTCCAGAGACCCCCAAATTAGCTTAGTGTCACCAGCTCTTATACTTTGTTTTGGACTCTCCAAAGCCAAAGATCAAGACTCTAGAAAATGAGGTATGCCATTTTAGCATATTCTTCTGTTTTTTTTTTATTAGTTACTTGTTATTTTTCCATGTATAGTTGCAATTTTGGAATACAGAGAGAGGTCTTATGACATTTACATACAAAAGTAATCTCAAAGTCTCAAGATGCTTTGGAGGTTAAAGCCTTATTAGTTCAAATAATGAATTTACAATGCACATTTCCATTGTTCTGGAACCAATCGCCATATTTTACATAATTATAACTTTAAATACTATCATTTGAATTCATACAACTAGAATTTATCAATCAGGACCTAGCTGAATCTAATGAATGACTCAAAACAGGACTATATATGAATTTTAGGGAAAAAAACATATGCACACAGTTCATACTGTTTTTATTGAATTTTTAAAGCTAGAAGAGAACTTATATAGTCCAGTCCCTTTCAATTCACAAATGTGGAAAATAGGGTTGCAAGATGTAAAGAGCTTATCCAAGATCTCATCACTAGTAAGTGGTATAGTAAGAAAGTAAGCTCAGGTATCCTGACTTCAAATCCAGTGTTCATTCTACTATATTCCTGATTATCCATATATTGAGATGTTAAGATGAATCTTAAATCCAGTTCTCCTCCACAGTGGAAAAAAATACTATGTTGCAAATTTAGTCTTGTATTTGGTTTCTTTTATTAGATATGAATAAATTACAATTAAATAATAAACTATAGAAGCCAAACCTATGTATAAACCAAAGCAAAAATGGTGATATTTTCCTTAGAGGTTAGAGGCCATATTAATAAGTTTTATCACATGCAGTTTAGATTTCTAAGAGAGAATGGAACTCCATCAACACACTCCCAATTTAAATAAGATTAGATATTTAATTATCTTGGTCTATATACTCTGAGTCAAGATGAATTGGATTTTCAGGGGAAAAAGTAATTATTTTACCTATTATCTTCCCTTTTGAGAAGATAAAACTCACTTTATTGCCCCTCCCTCTATACATTTCTTTTGGCATATTTTAATATATTTGTGTATTTTTCCCCTCATTCCACCTTGGCATCATATCATATAACATTCAGTTGATCAGTAGGTCTAGGATTAGAAGCTCATATGCTTTTCACTTTTTAATCCATGTTATTGTTATTTTTTTTAATTTTTAAACATTTATTAATAATAATTTTTAACATAGTTACATTATTCATGCTCATATTTTCCCCTTCACCCCCCCACCACACCCACCCATGGCCAACTCACATTTCCACTGGTTTTATCATGTGTCATTGATCAAGACCTATTTCCAAATTGTTGATAGTTGCATTGTTGTGGTAGTTTTGAGTCTACAATCCCCAGTCATGTCCTCCTCAACCCATGTGTTCAAGCAGTTGTTTATCTTCTATGTTTCCTCTCCTGTAGTCCTTCCTCTGGGTTTATCATACACTGTCTTGCTGACGTCATTAACCCCAAGTCTATTCCATTGATCCCTTCTATCTCTTAGCCAGTACCATATTGTTTTGATGACTGCTGCTTTATAATATAGTTTAATATGTGGTACTGGTAGGCCCCCTTCCTTCACATTTTTTTCATTATTTCCCTTGATATTCTTGATCTTTTATTATTCCAAATGAAATTTGTTATAGTTTTTCCTAATTCAGTAAAGAAGTTTTTTGGAAATTTGATAGGTATGGTGCTAAATAGGTAAATTAATTTGGGTAGAATGGTCATTTTTATTATGTTATCTTGTCCTACCCAGGAACAATTAATGGCTTTCTAATTGATGAGATCCAGTTTTATTTGTTTGGAAAGTGTTTTGTAGTTGTTTTCGTATAATTGCTGTGTTTGTTTTGGTAGATAGATTCCTAAGTATTTTATATTGTCTAGGGTGATTTTAAATGGTGTTTCTCTTTCTACCTCTTGCTGCTCTGATGTGTTGGAAATATATAGAAATGCTGATGATTTATGTGCATTTATTTTGTATCCTGCAACTTTACTAAAGTTGTTGATTATTTCTACCAGCTTCTTAGTTGATTCTCTAGGATTTTTTAAGTAGACCAGATCCTGTGTGATACTGATTGGTGCTCCTTGATATTTGAATTGTCTCTTTCTGGCTTCTTGTAAGATTTTTTTCTTTTACTTGGAAGCTCTTGAATTTGGCTATTATATTCCTGGGTGTTGTCCTTTCTGGATCTAGTGTAGAGGGTGATCTATGGATCCTTTCAATGTCTATATTGCCCTCTTGTTGTAGAACTTAAGGGCAATTTTGCTGAATAATTTCTTTTAGTATGGAGTCCAAGTTTCTATTAATTTCTGCTTTTTTCTGGAAGACCAATGATTCTCAAATTGTCTCTTCTAGACCTGTTTTCTTGGTCTGCCACTTTCTCATTGAGATATTTCATGTTTCCTTCTAATTTATCAGTCTTTTGACTTTGTTTTATTTGTTCTTGTTGTCTTGAGAGATCATTGGCTTCTAATTGCTCAATTTTAGTCTTTAGGGACTGGTTTTGGGCTATAATCTTTTGGTTTTCAGCTATGATCTTTTGGTTTTCCTTTTCATTCTTGTCATTTCTGGTGTTCAATTTGGTTATCAGTTCATTTGATTTCTGAGCCTCACTTTCCAATTGCAAAATTCTGCCTTTTAAACTGTTATTTTCTTGTCAGATCCCTTCCATCTTTTTCATCATCTCAGATTTGAACTCTTCAATAGCTTGTGACCAGTTTTCATTGTTTTGGGAAGGCTTGGATATGATTTCTTGTTTGTCCTCCTCTGTTGTCTGGATTTTCTCTGTGTAAAAGTTGTCGAGTGTTCCAGAGTTCTTCTTGATAATCTTTTTCCTCTGGGCTTCCCAATTTTGGTTTGCCATTATTGTTAGCCCAGTGCCTTCTGAGCTTTATTCTCACACTCAGGGTCTGTCTGCTCTCTCTAAGCTCCCGAGGTCTCAGATCTCGTTCTTGAGGTCAAGCCTCCTGGTTGTCCCTGGTCTGCCCCTCTGCCTGAGGCTCCTTCAGCAGTCTCAGGGCACTGCTTCCACAGCCTCACTCCCATCTGCACAGGGACCCCACTCGCGGATCAAGCCTGAGCTGGAGATCCTTGTCCACGCCTAGGGCACTGCCTTCACCCGTGCAGATGCTCAAGAAAGTCTGTGTGCATTCTTAAGCCTCTTGGGGTCCTAAGTCTTGCTGCTCTCAGGAATAAGCCCTGCTGCTGCCAGTGGCTTAATGGGTACCCCAAACCTGCTTTAACTCTTGTGCGCTGGCCTCTAAGCTATACTTGTTTTGAGGGCAGGAGAGGTGCTTCTTCCTCTCGCATTTTAGTGAGACCTGTTTCACCCTTTTATAGTGTGGAAATGCCCCAATTCCACGTACCTTCAATGCTGGGTCCTGTTGTGGGGTCCCTTCGTTCCTCTGGATTCATTTTTTTTGTTCCCTTGATGAGTCCTGTATGCTTCGGTTAGGAGAGATCAAGCTGCTGCTCCTTACTCTGCCGCCATCTTAACCTGAAGTCTCCATGTTATTGTTATTGTGAAACAGAAATAAAGTCCAAAATAACTCCCAACATTTTGATAGAATAAAATATGGAAATCTCCTGATGTCCTAACAGAATAAAAACTTCAACCACTGTTGAAGGAGGAATGAAATATAATTATGCAAAGACATGGTAGAATAGGTGATCCCATTCACTGTTGTAAGAATGATTTGTTGTAGGGGCAGCTGGGTGGTTCAGTGATTAGAGAGGAAGGGCTAGAGACAGAAGGTCCTATGTTCAAATCTGGCCTCAGACAATTCCTAGATGTTTGACCCTGGGCAAGTCTCTTAATCCCCCTTGCCCCACTCTTATTGCTTTTCTGCCTTGGAACCAAAATACAGCATTGATTCTAAGACAAAAAGAAAGGATTTTTTAAAAAAGAATGATTTGCTGTCCTTGGAGAAGAGATGCCTGCTGTTTTGTTTGAATGGACTTTAATCATTGTAAAAGTATTTTGTCATTTCCCTTTGTCGGCTGTCCTTGAATAGGGAATGTTTTAGCATTCCAATAATAAATTCTGCCAGTTGCATTCCAAATATTATCCATTTCTTTCCTGAATCATCTACCCACATCTATCTCTATTCCTCTCTCTTTTTCTTATGAAATACTTATTATCTATTCTAAGTTGCTGCAAAATGTTACATGTCAGTTCTGTACTCTGAGAAATAGAAAAGTTATAAAAAACAAAACAAAACAATATATATCCAAGGAGCATTAAGCTATTAGCAGTGGGCAGGTAGGTAATATAATACATAGAATGCTGTGCCTGGAGTCAGTAAGACTCAGTTCTTGAGTTCAAATCTGGACTTAGACACTTATTAGCTATTTGACCTGGGCAAGTCACTTAATTGTTTGCCTCATTTCCTCATCATAAAATGAGCTAGAGAAGGAAAAGGCAAACTACTCTACTATCTTTGCAAAGAAAACCCCAAATGAGCTTGCAAGAATTGTGATGTGGGCTGCCATGAAAAGATGTGTCCCACTATGCCTTCCAATTAGCCTTCCAATTGTCAAAAATATAGAAACAATAAAATGTTGATTAGCAGGGGACCACCTTTCAGAGAAGATATATGGATTGCTTAGATTTACAATTATGACAAAACTCTTTATGTCCAACTTTAGATATAACTGTAGGTCCTTGGATAAGGGTCTCTCAACAGTCAGTACCCATGGTTCAGTTTTCTAGCTACACAAGACTAGATTTAGATAATACCCAATTCCCATAGTCATTGCCTTCCTTTAAGCCTGGGCAGAAAGAGCAAAATTTGACTTAAAGTGGCCCAGGCTGTTTAACATATTATCATCCCGTTTATGATATAGTTTTCATACTCACACACCGCCACCCCCCCCCCAAAAAAAAAGAACTGGGAGAACCATGTGGGTAAAGTGATCTCAGTACCTTAGAGACAGCCACACTTCTCCTACCCAAACCATTAGGTTCTTCCCTGACAACCAATCAAGACTAGGATTCTTGAAAACACCTCACCCACAGGACACACAACACACCCCACTATCTAATGCCACTCTATCACAATGTTGTCATTGCTATTGTTCCTTTGTCATGGAGTCCTCCTAAGCCATCACTTCCTTAGATGAGACCCTAATTTCACCTCCCAAATCAGTTGGACTCAACTGAAAGGACTGAGCAACAACGATAACAACAGCAATTCCTTAGCACACTAATAATGTCTGATTTCAGTTGTCTCTGATCTTTGACTAATAGTTATCCAACCATTAGCGCCAAAAGCTCTAGACCCCACCCCCACCAAAAAAAAAGGACCTTCTCAATGTGTGATTGGTCCATTTATAGACCAATCCCATACCAGGACCTAAGGGAATGGAACCCTGGGGAGAGCAGGGAGTGCTGGGGGATGTAGTCCCAGCATACAGTTTTGTTTTTTTTAAACACACACACACTTAATTACACCTTTACAAAGCCATCCCATTCTTCTCAATAGAATTCCTAACACAATCCTGGACAAGAGTACAGTTCGATTCAGCTAAGGTGACTCAATATTATCTTATATTTAATAGATTCCTTTCATTCAAATTAAGTATAAGAATTTAAGTTTAGGAGTTTATCAATTATAATATCTACCTGTAGTTAGTTGATAATAAGAGTTACCATTGTTATTTCAACAAATTACTAATGCTGATAATGTGATTTCCTCAGTATGAGATTCACCCTCAACTAAGGTGGATCATGACCCTTCTTGGTTTTACATGTGCCAAGTACTAGGGAGTACCTGAGGCACAGAGAGGAAGCATGGATTTCTGGATCAAAGTTCATCAATTTTAGAGTTAGAACCTTAAACATCTAGTACAAGCTGCTTTTTTTACAGGTAAGGAGACTGAGCCAAATGAGTTTAAGTGTTTTGACTAGAGCCACAAAGCTAAAGTTAGAAAGCAGAATTTGAACTTAAGTCTATCCTAAGTTGAGTACTATTCACTTTACCAAGGTGTGCCTTTCAAATATATTTACTAGTCAAACATATTGATTTTATGCATCACTTTTTTCTTACCTTGGATTTTAGTTGCCTTCTTGGATAAGTCTTCATTTGGTTCTTTTTTTCTCTAAAAATGTCCATTGTTTTTAAAGATTCATCTCAAAACTGGAACAAAACATTGCTTCATTTCACTGAAAACAAATTAAATCATTTCACCAAGAACTCACTCAAATGCTTTCCTTCATTATGCCTTTCTTTCTCCATCACACATAAATAGGTGACCTTTCTCTATCAAGATAAACTTCCACATATAGAAGGGATCTCATTCTACCCTGTTTTCTCCAATAGACTCTTTGATTTATTACTTCCAATTTCCCCTTAATTTTCAAATTCTTTTTTTTCTACTTACTATTTTCCTGCTTCATATAAACAGGTACCATTCTACAAAAAGAGTTTTATTTGATCTATCTATCACTAATAGTTACAATCCTCTTATAGCTAAACTCCTGAAAAGGTATCATGCAGGAGGCAGCTAGTTTGTTCAGTAGATTGAGGGTCAGGCCTAGAAAGAAAGATCTTGGGTTCAAATCTGGCCTCAGTCACTTCCTAGTTGTGTGACTCTGGACATGTCACTTAACCTTCATTTCCTAGTCTTTACCACTCTTCTGCCTTGAATTTAATATACAGTATTGATTCTAAGACAGAAGGTAAAGTTTTAATAAAAAAAAAAAGTATCTGCAATTGGTGATTCCATTTCCTTTCTTCTTGCTCTCACTGATAATATCTTTGCCTATAGGGCAAAGCATTGATCTTGATCAATGAGGAGAGAGTTGAATACTGATCAGCTTTGGAACTAGAGTTGCATTTTAATGACCAAATCTAATGATCTTTTCTCAATGCCCATTCTAATGACTTCTCTACAATCTTCAATACTATTGTTCACCCTCTTTTTGATTTTTTCTTCTCTTTAAGTTTTCCCAATACTATTCTCTCCTGTTCTATTCATACTTAATTTGACTATTCTTTATTGGTCTTCTTTACTAGACCTTCAACTAGGTCGCAGACAATAACCAAAGATTATTGTGACACTTTTCTCACCTGGTTATTCTCCTATCTAACATTTTTTTTCAATCTCTGTTGCTAGATGTATCCAGGATACTAACATTAACATTGAGTGTCCCCCAAATCTCTTTCCTGGCCTTACTTTTATTTTGTCCCTCTTTGTTATCACTGATCCTATCAGCTTCTTTGAATTCAGTTGTTATCTTTAAATAGATAATTCCCAGATTTATTTTTCTGGTCCAGACCTTTTTGTTGACCTACATTTTTGAGTCTCTGTCTATTGGACATCTTAAACTAGATCAAATATAGATACTTAAAATTACAAATAAAAAAAAGTCATTACCTTTTTCCCTAAAATGCTTCCCTTTTTTCCTGACTTCCCTATTATTGTCAAAGGCACCATTATATTACCAATAATAGCACCTAACAACCCAGGTGTTATCTTTGATTCTTCACTCTTTTTTATCCCTTTATCTGGTCTATTGCCATAGCTTATAAATTCTTGTTGACCTTTTTTCCTCCCTGTATTTGGATATCTCCTCCCTATATCAATGGAGGAGTCTTTTTACTTCTCCAAGTACAAGTTAACCTTTAAGGAAACACATTCCCTAAGCCTTTTCCAATGTAAGACCCTCATCATTCTTTTTCCATAAGAGTATTTGTAGTGGAACTATCTTCCACCTCCAAAAGTAAAGCCTCTTTCCTTTGAATCTCCCCTCAACCCCTGCCATTCCCTCTCTACCTCCCAAGCAACCAATCTCCTCTATGTTCTTCTTCTGAAATCACAAAAATTACATTCTTTTCATTGCCAGTCCTTGATTTAACACCACATCTCTCACTCCTCTAATGGCCCTATCTGCTCTTTCATTGCTAATCTCTATCAGATGTAACCTTGTCTACTTTTAGAACCGTCTCTTTATTCATCTTTCTATTGTTACCTTTTTGTTCTTGTTTTCTGCATTAATTCTCTCCTCCTACATTTCTGTAGTTTGGTGTGTTCAGGAAGCAAATAATCACTATTCTTTTGTTGTTTGGTTATTTTCTAAAAATGTTTTGTACTCTAGTTATTGAATGTCCATCTTTTATCCCACTTCAGATTTTCAAGATAGGTTATTCTGATCTGCATCCTGAGCCTCAATGCTCTTTAGAATTCATTACTCCATTCTCTCTTCTTTTTGGTAGTAGTTATGGAATAGTCTTTTATTGTTTTTCATTTGTTTTACCTGTGTCCAATTCTTGTGACCCCATTTGGGGTTTTCTTGGCAGAGATACTGGAATGGTTTGCCATTTCCTTCTCAAGTTCATTTTTTAGATGAGGAAATGGAGGCAAAAAGGATTAAATGATTTGCCCAGGGTCAAATAGTTAGTGTCTTAAGGCAGCATTTGAACTCAAATCTTCCCATCTCCAAGCCCACTTCTCTACCTACTGCCTTACCTAATTACATTATGGAATAATCTTTATTCCAATGTAATTTCTTCTGAATTTGAAAGTCTTCTTGTTAGCTTGGATAATTCATTGCATCTGAAATGAATTATTAAATCTTACTACTTGATGTCTTGGAATTTATAGCCTTAAGATTTTCTTCTAAAAGCAATTTGTGAATTCTTTTCACTGGAATTTCATTTTCTCTCTTCAGAAATTCTGAGTAGTTCTTTTCTATTATTTCCTTCCTTATGATCTTAATATTTTTATCCTTTCATGTTCTACTGAAAGACTTATAATCCCCTAGGTTGTCCTGTCATTGAGATCCATATGAATTTCTTGCATCATGAGGATATTTTCTTTTAATGTTTATATCTTTCTTTTTCTAGGTTGTCTTTCACTTCTGTGTATTTGCATTCTCAATCTGTTATTTGACTTTTTTCCTTTGATGAGGTTTATCATTACAGATTCAAGTTTTTTTTCCTATTCTTTTTATTATTTTTCCTGAATACAAAACAATTTATGGTCTCATGATTCTTATTTTTCTTTTACACCACTTAGGATGAATGTGTTATATGATTCCAAAGGATCTTCTGTTTCATCAAATATTTGATAATTTTCTTCCATATTCCAATATTTATTTATAGAGGCCTGAAATGATTCACTAGATATGGAGATCATATTCCCTTCTCTAGTTACCATTTTTTCTTATTGATTTTTCTGTTCCTATTCAAGTTCTTTGAGATTTTTTCTTCCTGCAATCTTTAGTTTTTCTAATCCTTTACTATTCCTCCTTATTTTCCTTATTGCTCACTTCTGACCCCTTCCTCTCTAACTATAGTTTCCTTGGTGGCCTGAATTGTCCTTCTCTCACATTGAGCAATCAGTGGTTCACCAGCCTACCTCTGTTCCTGTTCATTTTGGATGGTCAGAATTGGTCCAGAAGCATGTTCTGCTCTTCCCTCAGGATTAGTGGAGCACTAAACAGCTCCTCACATGGAAAGTGTACTATCCTGGTGTCCCATCACACTTGCTCTGTTCTTTAGTTCTCCAGCCCAGTACTGAAAGTTTAGAACCTGCCTTTTCTGGCACCAACAGATTCTGCTTTTGCCAGAGGCTGCTTTCCCAAGCACCAGCAGCAGAGCAGTACTTCCTGCTTTCAGACCATAGCAGACTTTTCCTAAGGGGATGTGGCCAAGGTAACTGTTGAGTCTCAAGGAAACTCTCTTAGTTTGGTGCCAGGGCTCTACAGTACTGAAAAGAGGATGGACAGGGACATAGTAGTGTGTTTTGATGCATGTCTATATGATGTCCTTTGGTCTTCTAGAGCAGCCTCACTGCAAGTAACACAGGAGGGCTAACTGTGAGTGTCAGTTTCTAGTTTTTTTCCTCCCTTTTCTTTTGAATCTTTCAAATTTTGGGTGTCCTTTGACAAGGGAAACAGTTGAATTTTCCTTGTTTTGGATGCATAATTTCTCTTCTGGAATGGTTTGATGGGTCATTTGGATCAGAGAAAATGTATTATTCTCCATATGGTCACTCAAGTGAACTCCATTCCAAATTCTAACAATTCTATCTTGGCATTCTCATATTTGCTCCCTTTTCTTTTACAAAACTGCCACTACCCAGTTCTAGGTCTTTATCATCTCATGCCTAGACCATTGCAAGTTCAATCTGGTTATTTTACCTGCCTAGAATGTCTCCTTACTCCATTCTATCATCCAGCTACTTCCTTATCAAAATGATCTTCCTAAATCCCAGATCTGCTCATGCTACTCTCTATTCATCTTCTTTTTTCTTTTTTTCCCCCTTTTTTTACTTAGAATATTTTTTCATGGTTACATGATTCATGACCCCCCGTCTCGGCCCCACTCTTTCCTCCCCCCTCCCAGAATTGACAAACAATTCCTCTGGGTTATACATGTATCATTGTTCAAAACCTATTTCCATGTTATTCATAATTGCAGTAGTCATCTTTTAACATTAAAACCTTAATCGGGGGGGGCAGCTGGGTAGCTCAGTGGATTGAGAGCCAGGCCTAGAGACGGGAGGTCCTAGGTTCAAATCTGGCCTCAGACACTTCCCAGCTGTGTGACCCTGGGCAAGTCACTTGGCCCCCATTGCCTACCCTTACCAATCTTCCACCTATAAGTCAATACACAGAAGTTAAGGGTTTAAAAATTAAAAAACAAACAAACAAACAAACAAACAAAAAACCTTAATCATTTCCATGTCGAACTACATGATCGATTGTGTTTTTCTTCTGTGTTCCTGTTCCCACAGTTCTTTCTCTGGATGTAATAGTGTTCTTTCTCCTAAGCCCCTCAGAATTGTCCTGGGTCATTGCATTGCTGCTAGTACAGAAGTCCATTATGTTCAATTGTGCCACAGTGTATCAGTCTCTGTGTATAAGGTTCTCATGGTTCTGCTCCTCTTGCTCTGCATCCATTTCTAGAGGTTGTTCCAGTTCACATGGAATTCCTCCAGTTCTTTACTCCTTTCAGCACAATAATATTCCATCCAACAAAAGATAGCACAGTTTATTCAGCCATTCCCCAATTGAAGGCCATCCCTTCATTTTCCAGTTTTTTGCTACCAGAAAGAGCTGGGCTATGAATATTGTCGTACAAGTCTTTTTCCTTCTTATCTCTTTGGGGTATAAACCCAACAGTGTGTGGATTTTAAAATTAATATTCAATATCTCCAAAGTATAATATTTATGGAGATTTAATAATATTTAACTAGAGAGCTAGAGAACATAGGGAGCGCTAACCATTCACTTCACGTGGAAGAGAGAGAGCTTGGCAGAGTGAACCCAAACTATATACAGACTGCAAAACCACACATGTATATGAAAGGCAAAAGGAATTGTGGGTAATATAGAAAGGAAGTTTGAGCAATGTAGTTTCAGGGGTTCAGGATTTATGGCTGGGTGAAAGGGCAGGCATTCATTTAACATTCTTTGGGCATAGTTCCAAATTGCCCTCCATAATGGTTGGACCAATTCCCAACTCCACTAGCAATGCATTAGAGTCCCAATTTTGCCACATCCCTTCCAACATTTATCACTTAAATCTGATGTCAATATTAAGCCTCCTTTTTTCTTTTCTTTTTTTTTTTGTTCAAACCAAAAGTCTGGGAATTTTTTTTTATTTGAAGAGGAAGAGGTTTATGGTCTTATAATAACCCAATAGCTGGTGAAATAGCCTAAGGGCTAATCAGATAGTTTTAGGCAGGGCCATTCTTCTTCTAACAATTCCAAAGTCTCCCTTATTGACTATATGATCAAATATAAATTTTTTTGGCTTCTATAGCCATTTATTATGTGACCCCTTCCTATTCTTCCATTTAACTCTTTGCCACATACTATATACTCTGGTGATACTGACCTGCTTGTTGTTGTTGTTTGTTTTATTGTTGTTTTGGTTTAGTCTTTTGCACAATATTTTCTCCCAACAAGATATCCCTGATTCTTGGAATGGTTTCTCTTTTGACTATCCTGCCCTCTTCAAGTTTCAAGTAAAATCCCACCTTTTACAATAAACCTTTCCTGGTTTCCTTCAATGTCCATGCTTTCTGTCTGCTATTATTTCCAATTGCCACCTGCTATTACTTTGAATAAAGAAGATATATAAAATCTTATTTGTATGTTATCTCTTCTCTACCCCCTCATACTAGATTGTGAGTTTCTAGAGGGCAAGAACTGCTTTTTACCATTGTCTCCTGAATGTTTAACATAGAATCTGGTGCATAGTAAGATCTAAATAAATGTTTATTAACTTGGCATCATTAGCCAAGTAAAGTCAATTTGACTTCAAAACTAACAGAATTTTAGATAAAAATAATACATTCATTATGTGAAAAAATTGTTTATGATAATATTGTCTTTTTGGTGCACTGGAATCATTCTAATATTTTCCACTTTTCTATTTATCATGGATAGATAAAGCTTAGTTTCCAGTAGTCTGTTATTGAAAAATAATTGAATGAAATAAAGGAATGATGATATATTCTTTTACTTGGTGCTTTTGACTTGTTTTTTTTGTTTCTGTTGGTTGTTTTGTATTATTTGTTTATTTGTTTCTTGTTTATGCCTTTTTTTTACAGGCTGAAGGGATAGAGAACAAGCAACTTTCAGGGTAGTCTAATCCAAACAGTTTGCAGACTTGATCTTTCATTTAAATGCAAATAGTTTTTCTCTTCCTGAAATGTTCACTTTTCATTTCATAGGCAATTACAGACTATGTGAAGTTGTATCCCACCCCTCAATTGTCATTAATGTGACTTTTCAGTTACAGAAGCCTTTCTTCTTGAACATTTATTACCCCTACAATTTCTTGGTTGTATTTGTATCATCATCTTCCATTTCACAGGCTTCACTGCATTTCAAAGGCAATTGGCTTTGTGACTGAAGCAGATTATTTGCTTGAAGGTAAGTTCTAGGTATGGAACTGTGCTACTGAATCTTCCATGCATACTTCTCTGATTTTCTTACTACCTCTCATTAACCGCCCCCTCCCCATGCCTGGCTGCCATCCAGCTTGCTTCTGCATTTATTTCTCCTTTTGGTTACTTTGGAAATGTCTAGCCTGAGTTATTAGTTAATTATTTTGATTGACTTTTTTCAGGTGAGGAGTCTGTTATATAAGTTTTAAATCTTTATCATAGAATTATTCCTGTTTCATAGTTTAGGTCAAAAGTCAGACTTGAACCCACTTCTAGAGTTTATTTATCTACCACATCAGGTGCCTATTATTCTATTAGTACAAGCTTTCTTCACTGAGCTCTCTGTGAAGACCAGGGATAGCCTTTCCCCCCTCCATCATATAAAAATGTTTTTCTTTTCCTCTCTTTCTCTCTATCTCTAGACATTGTGCCTCTCTGTGTTTTGGGTAGTTTGAAATATTTCACTTTCTTCTTCTTTCCATCACAAACATTCAATCATATAGAAGGCAAAAGAATTGTTAAATGAATGGAACCAATAAGAAAAGAAGAGGGAAAAAAAGCACACACACACACACACACACACACACACACACACACACACACACACACACACAAGTCAAAGAGGCATCAGAATATCATGGAAGCCAAACCTTTGGGCACCATTTCGGTAGTAAGATTATTCAGGACCTTAAGCCTCCAATGGTACCAAAATTACATGAAATTGCATCTTTTCTGTGATAGCATCTTGTTTTCTCCCAGTGATTAACTTTCAGCTGCTTCCTTTGTTCCTGCATCATCAAGATGATTCCCCACTCTGTTATAGATATGCAAACAACATTTAAAGGGGAAATGGCAATCATAATGAAATGCACAAAATCATGGAATAATATTAACTTTTGATATTCCCTTCCTAGATATTCCTTTCATCCACTTACTAAAGATGGGATATTTATTAGATGGAGTCAGCTCAAAAGTCATTAGACCTTTTACTCAGTAGGGAAACTTCCTGACAGGATTTACTGAATTGTTTATATGTTTTCTTCACCATGAGAATATATGCTCTTTGAGTGTAGGACTGTGTATTTGCCTTTTCTTTGAATCTTCAGTACATAGCAAAGTACCCGGAACATAGTAGGCACTTGATAAATGCCTCTGAAGACGGCATTGATGATGAATAATTTACTAAGAAGAGGATTCAATTAAATATGGGGTTGGGGGAAGAGTTTGCTTATTTGCTTCAAGTTAAAAGCTTACATCCAGGGAAATGAAAAATTTCTTTGTCATTATAGAGAAACAGAGAATTGCTGCTTCTCTTTAGATTCTTTAGGGCACTGAAGCAATAATTTAGTACATTTTTTTTCAGCTCTGTCTGCATCCATGCTTGGCTTCTAGAGTTGAGCAGTTGAATAGCAACTGATACACTCCCACAGGCAGATGTGAATTTTAAAGCCTGGCTTATTGAAGGGCACAAGTCATGGATGGAATCCCAGAGTTACAAAGCAAACTCCTCTCTTAGAGTTGACAGTAGAAGGAGAAACCATTTTCTATTTCAATGACTAAGTGATATTGTCAAAAATGGGTGTCAGGCACCATTCCCACAACACAAACTATTTTGTTTATGTCCTTTACCAATTGAACTATTCAAATTTTAGTTTAGACAATAAGCAGTTAAATTAGAAAGTCCTTATGATGAAAACAAAAAAGATGGAATTGATTATATGACTTGTGGACTGTAGGAATCCCTAAAACCAAGGCTATAAGGTTCCTGAAAAAAATTCATAGGAGATAAAAATCAATTTAGTCAATTCATAGGAGATAAAAATCAATTTAGTCTTGAGATCATCAGGGCTTCCACTTTTGAAAGAAGAGAGGATACTTGAACCAGTCATGTAAGATGAATAGCATTAGGAAAGACTGAAAGGAAAGTTGAGGTCCTTTTAGGTCTAGAGAATGAAGGAAGGAAGATATGAAAAGTAAATAAAGACCATAATTTAGTTAGTGTACTGTGAGACAATAATCTGAATTATTCCTCTTATTATTGTTTATATATATACATATATATACTTATAAACAAATATATTTTCTACATCATTGCTGTCTTTATCATTTAACAACTTTGTAACCTGAAATTGGTTGTTGTTCAGTCATTTTTCAATCACATCCAACTTTTCATGATCCCATTTGGGATTTCTTGGCAGATATACTGAAATGGTTTGCTATTTCCTTCTCTAATTAATTTTATAGATGAGGAGTCTGAGGCAAATAAAGGTAAGGGTTAAACAACTAAGTGTCTGAGATCAGATTTGAATTAAGGTCTTCCTTGTTCTAGACCTATAAAGCTTTATCCATTGTTCCACCTACCTGCCCATATTCAGAAATAGAGAATAAATATTAGAGAAAAATGAGGGCCTATACATAGAATAGTTTCATATAGTAGATTTATGGAAGCCAGACAGTATTTTATCTTATCTTATCTATCTATCTCCCTACCTATTCAAAACCAAGAATTTTTATTATATAATTTGCCTTTAATTTTTAAAAATGTAATAATGTCAACATGTAATTTCTTAAATTGTATTTTATTTGTATTAATTAGTGAAATCTTTTTTTACCTGACTGCCTCAGAGTTCCTCCTCTCCACAAAATGAGAACACAAAAAAATTAAAATCCAATGCAAACATGTTCATCAACCAAAACAAATTTTTATATTATCCATTAAAAAGTCTTATTCTGCATTTTGAGTCTTTTCCATATTTATCAGGAGATGGGTAGGATATTTTATCATATCCTATAATTTATATTGGTTATTATCCTTATAAAATTTCAGCACAGAAGAATTCTATCTCATTAGTATACCCTAACTTCTTCATCTATACCCAAATTCATGGGCACTCTCTCTCAGATTCCCATTCTTTACTATCTCAAAAAGAGCTATAAATAGTTTTATGCATCTTTATAGTTTGTTCTACTTAAAACTAACCCCTCCCTTCACAGAACAACTTGGAGAGATGACAAGAAAGACATATCACACTGGGGTACAAGTAGAAAGCACTGAACAAGTCTCAGAGAAATTCAGAGGAAATACAGTAAAAGCAGCAGGGGAGAGAACACAGCCAGGTCAGTTCCAGCCTCAGCATGGTAAGAGCAGCAGTGGGAAGAAAGCATCCCTGCACAGCCCAACCAGAACAGAGCATGACCCAGCACAGGCAACAGGGAAAGGAATTTAGCCCAAAGTCCAACCTCTGTGGGATTAGGTAGAATTCAACTTGAACAAGCTAAACTGAATAGCTGTAAACCTCCATACAACAGACCAATTAGGCTGCTTCTGAGTGCTCAACTGAAACAAAGACAGCTGAGGCAATCCATGTACAATACAAGCACACAGTACTCCCTCTACCCAAAGAATGGAGCTAAACTTCAGCATATAAATGAAATCAAGGGAAATAATAGCCCCATATAAGCAGAAGACAGAGAAAGAGCCTGATACAAAAAGAAAGAAAGATGACCAAAATACAAACTCAGAAGATGATAGAAATATAAACATGAAAATGTGCCAAATCTCAAAGGAAAATGTGAAAGAATATAAAATCTGAAATGAACCTCTGGAAGAACTCCAAAAAAGGATAAAACATAAAAAATTTAGAAGAAAAATTGGGAAATAAAACAATCGAAAAAATCAGAGGCTTAGAACAAAAAGTTACTGAAGAAAATACTCTAAAAAAAAGGATATCCAATACCTTACATAGGAAAACAATTCTCTAGGAAAAGAAGTACAAAGCGTGAAAGAAGAAAATACTACCCTCCTAAAAATTAGATTTGGACAAATGGAAGCTGGCAACATCATGAGACAGTTGGAAACAATAAAACATATTCAAAAGAATGAAAAAAAAACAGAAGAAAATTTCAAATCTCTCATTGGAAAAACAATCAACATTGAAAATATATCCAGAAAAGATAATCTAAAAATCATTGGATTGCCTGAAAGGTATAAGCAAAAAAATAACCTGGATACCATATTGAAAGAAATTATCAGCAGAAAGGTCCAGATGTTCTTGGACAAAAAGGGAAAATAAAAATTGAAAGAATTCACCAATCCCTTTCTGAATGGAATATCAACTTAAAAAATCCCAATTAGTATAGCCAAATTACAAAGAGAAAATACTTTATGTACTCAGGAAAAACAAGACAAAATAAACCAATTCAAATATTGTGGAACCTCAATCAGGATTACACAGTTCCCACCAGTTTCTATTGAATTAATGAAATATGATATTCCACAAGGAAAAAAAAATCTAGTTCTGCAACCAAAAATAACTTACCCAGCAAAACTAAACAAAATACTCAATGGGAGGAAATGCCTATTTAATGAAATAGAGGAATCCCAGGCATTACTGACGAAAGGACCAAAGTTAAAAATAAGATCTGATGATCAAATTTAATACTCAAAAGAATCATAGAAAGCTAAACTCGAAACAAAAATCAAAAACAAAAACAAGGGAACAAATGGAATTAACTAATCATATCCCTGCATGGAAAGTGGGAACTAGGATACTTAAGAATTCTATAATACAAGAAATACCTAGGGTATTTAATATACTTAAAGCAACCAAGGGAAACTCTGAAATTAAATTGATTACATTCCTATTAAGGTGATTACTAAGATGCTCAAGATATCTATGTTATTTGAAGTACCTAAGTATCTAAAAAAATTAGATACTTAGGGTGCTGAAGATATGTAAGAACTTTATCACTATTAGACAATAATTTGGTGTTTATATAGGCAGAAAGCATGGAGCAAGTTGAATATAATGGGATGAAATTCCAGAAATCAAAGGATAAAATGATGCATACACTGGAAAAAAGAGAAAAGGAGGAATATTTGGGGGTTTTCTGCATGTAAGGAGTTATGTAAGAATCAACATAGTGGAAAGGAAGAAGTAAGGTGTGGTGAGAGGCATACATAATCACTATTCTGATTTGAATTGGCACAAATTGAGAATAACATCAACTCTCAGGTGTATAAATTTATCTTACAACAAATTGGGAAAAATTTTTATTACAGGTTTCTCTGACAAAGGCTCCATTTCTAAAATATATAGAAAACTGAGTAAAATTTATAAGAATAAAAAGTATTTCCCAATTGCCAAATGATCAAAGGATAGAAATAGCCAATTTTCAAATGAAGAAAAACTAAAAACATCTTAATCATATGAAAAAATACTCCAAATTGCTATTGATCAGAGAAATGCAAATTAAAACAATTCTGAGATACCACCTCACATCCATCAGATTGCCCAATGTGACAAAAAGGGAAAATGATGAATGTTGAGGGGCATGCGGAAAACTTTGGATGCTACTGTTTTGCTGGTATAGCTACTTACAGATAGCTATGCCCCAAAAGCCATAAAACTGCACATACCTTTTGAACCCCTCAATATCACTATTACTGTATAGTTCTAATACTATCTGTATTCCAAAGAGATTAAAGATATGGTAAAATAATACACCTATAAAATATTTATATTAGTTCATTTTGTTGTGGCAAAGAACTGGAAACTGAAGGCATATCTATCAATTGGGGAATGGTTAAACAATTTGTGGTATATGCTTGTAATGTAATACTATTATGCCATAAAAATGACAAAAAAAGATGATCTCGAAAAATACTGGATACGTTTGATTTCTTTATCTGAAAATTGCCTATTCATGTCCCTTGCCCATTTATTAATTGGGGAATGGCTTGATTTTTTATACAATTGATTTAGCTCCTTGTATATTTGAGTAATTAGACCTCTGTCAGATTTTTTTGATATAAAGATTTTTCCCCAGTTTGTTGTTTCCCTTCTGATTTTGGTTGCATTGTTTTTCTTTGTACAAAACCTTTTTAATTTAGTATAATCAAAATTATTTATTTTACATTTTGTAATTTTCTCTAACTCTTGTTTGGTTTTAAAATCTTTCCTTTCCCAGAGATCTGACAAGTATACTATTCTGTGTTCACCTAATTTACTTACAGTTTCCTTCTTTATATTTAAGTCTTTCACCCATTCTGAATTTATCTTGGTGTACGGTGTGAGATGTTGATCTAAACCTAATCTCTCCCATATTGTTTTCCATTTTTCTCAGCAGTTTTTGTCAAATAGTGGATTTTTGTCCCAAAAGTTGGGTTCTTTGGGTTTATCATACACTGTCTTGCTGACATCACTTACCCCAAGTCTTTTCCACTGATCTTCCCTTCTATCTTTTAGCCAGTACCATATTGTTTTGATGACCACTGCTTTACAGTATAGCTTACTATCTGGTACTGCTAAGCCACCTTCCTTCATGTTATTTTTCATTATTTCCCTTGATATTCTTGATCTTTTGTTCTTCCAAATAAACTTTGTTACAGTTTTTATAGGCAATTTTCAGATAAAGAAATCAAAATAGTAACAATAAGCACCTGAGAAAGTGTTCTAAATCTCTAATAATTAAAGAGATGCAAATCAAAACAACTCTGAGATACCATCTTACACCAAGCAGATTGGTTAAAATGATAGCAGGGGAGAGTAATAAATGTTGGAGGGGATGTGGCAAAATTGGGATACTAATGCACTGCTGGTGGAGTTGTGAACTGATTCAACCATTATGGAGGGCAATTTGGAACTATGCCCAAAGAGGGATAAAAGAATGCCTGCCCTTTGATCCAGCAATACCATTGCTGGGATTGTACCCCAAAGAGATCATAGATAAACAGACTTGCACAAAAATATTTATAGCTGTGCTCTTTTGGGTGACAAAAAACTGGAAAGCAAGGGTATGCCCTTCAACTGGGGAATAACTGAACAAATTGTGGTATATGTTGGTGATGGAATACTATTGTGCTCAAAGAAATAATAAACTGGAGGAATTCCATGTGAACTGGAAAGACCTCCAGGAATTGATGCAGAGTGAAAGGAGCAGAGCCAGAAGAACATTGTACACAGAGACTGATATACTGTGGCAAAATCGAATGTAATGGACATCTGTGCTAGCAGCAATGAAATGACCCAAGACAATTCTGAGGGATTTATGGAAAGGAACACTACCCACATTCAGAGGAAGAACTACAGGAGTAGAAACACAGAAGAAAAACAACTGCTTGGACACTTGGGTTGATGAGGACACAATTGGGGATGTAGATCTGAAAAGACCACACCCATGTAACTATCAATAATGTGTAAATAAGTCTTGTCTGACCACACATATTAAAACCATTGAAAATGTGAATTAGCTACAGCAGAGTGGGGGAAGGGGGTTGAGGGGGTGAAGGGGAAAGTAAAAACATGACTTATGTAACCATGGAAAATTTTTATAAAAATAAAAAATTATTTAAAAAAAATAAAGACAATTACTATAAAAAATATTGGAAAGACTTCAAAGAAGTAATGCAAACTGAATTGAACAGAACTGTACTTTTTGCCATGAAAACAAGAGCATATAATGATCAATTGTGAATCACTGAACTATTATCAACAAGTTGAAGATTCAGGACAGCTCCATGAGACTCATGATAAAAAGGATATGAACCTCCACAGAAGGAACTGTGTTTCTGAATGCAAAATGAAACATACCATTCTTTACTTTATTTCTTCTAAGAACTGTAGTGCAAGATTACTGCAAGAATCTCTTGCACTTGCAAAACCGCCAGAAGCAATACTGGCAGTTAAGGAAACGGAATGTTGACCCAGCCTGGCCCTGGTCTCATGGCCAAAAACTGTTGGAGCTAGGACTATAAATATTCCTGGAGAACCAACTGTGGGACTGATTTCCTTGACCTGACCCAGACATCCTGCTATCTCTTGCATCTCCCCCCTGGGCCCTGGGAGGAGGGAATTTGGTGGAAGGAGAACATGGGAAATTAGTTTACTTAGGCAGGCAGGGATACCCCTAAACCAAGCCATTTCCCTCATCTGTTAACCTGCTAGACCACCCTACATCAGAGCAGTGAATTTATCCCTGGCTGAGGGATTGGTTCCCTCAGTCTAACCCTATCTTTTGAGACCCTCTCCCAGCACTGGCCTTCACCCTTAGCAACAATTCCCAGACCGTAACTCTCTTCCCTCAGCTTACCCTTGCTTTTAATAAACCCCTTGGCCTTATTCAAAGAGCTTCAGTTCATTCATTTATACTATCAACTAGGGCCAGGGCTGAAGAGGGAAAGATAACTTTCCCTTGTTTCCTAAGGGGCTAAACCAGGCATCCATCTTGCTTTTAGTTTCATCAGGAAGGGAGGGGCATCTCACACCTTACCTCAAGGAGCTTAGAGACAACAGAGAGACTGGCTTGAAACATTTCAGCTCAGGCTCATACAACCCTGACTGACCCAAATGAACCTATACTGAAGTTATAGTCTCCCTGCCTAGAAGACTTAGCTGGTACCATCCTGCCCTCTAATATTAGCCCATTTAGCCTCATTTATTCTTTTATTATTTACTTCTAACAGAATGTATCTTTAGTGGAGACAACATGTCTTCTTTCACAATGTGACAAACATGGAAATATATACTGTATGATATTATATGTACACATGATATCATATTGTTTGCCTTCTTAGGGTATAGTGAAGGGTGGAAATCAGAGAGCATGATTTATAAAAAGCCAACAAACATATTAAATAAATTATATTGACATTTGAGGTGGAAAAAGTTTATTATTTATATAAAAAAGAATCCATTCCTTAATATGTCTACTCTCTAAATTTCCCTTCCCCTTTACTTCTTTCCCTCATATTTTCTTTTTAGGTGAAATGAATACTTGTACTCAATTCTGTGTAGGATATTATGCGTTTTCTTCATTCCTTTAAGCATTTCAGATGAGGGCATGTTTAAGTGTCAGCTGCTGCCATTTCTCTCCTCCTTGTTTGTAAAGGTATAAACTTATGCAAGCTGATTATATGAGATATTTTTCATTTCCTCCTCAACTCATCCACCCTCCTAGGGCAATATATTCTTCTTTCCTTTTCCCTCCATTCTTCTCTTAAGATAATCAAGATACACGAGAATCAATTTCAGCTATTGTGAAAGTGGACTCCCCCTATGAACCCTGATAACAGGACTTAGAGGATATATATATATATATATATATATATATATATATATATATATATATATATATATATATCATCTCTCCATATTTGAATATAAACAATTAGTTATTATTTAGTCCTTTATTGTTGTTCATTTGTTTGCTTTTTTTTTCTTCACTCCTGTGTTTGAACTTCCAAGTTTCTATAGAGTTCTGATTTTTTTCATCAGGAACTATTGAAAGTCCTTTATCTTATTAAAAATCCATTTCCAATCCCTCTAGAATTATGTTTAGTTTTGCTGGGTAAATTACTTTTTGGATGTAAGTATTTGATTCTGATTATAATTCCCCAGTACTTTATTTTTTTCTTTCTGGCTGCTTAAAGTATTTTCTTCTTTGATCTGCAGTTCTGGATTCTGGTTATAATGTTTGTGGGAATTTTCATTTTGGATTTTTATTTTATTTTATTTAGGATTTGACTTGTGTTTTCTTTCTATTTCTACTTTGCTCTCTATCTCTAAAGATCTGGGCAATTTTTTATTAAGATTTTTTAAAATAGGAAGTCTAGGGTCTTTTTCTGGTCATGATTTCTAGGTAATTCAACAATTATTACTGTTTTTTTCTTCCTCCATATGTTTTTCAGTTCACTTAGTTTTGCTAATATTTCCTTACATTTTTTTCAGATCATTGACCTTGATTATTTTTTGTTGCCTCATAAAGTCAGTGACTTCCTTTTGGTCCATTTAAAATTTCAGGGAGTTATGTGGGTAATTATATCACATATAGAGGCACACAGGGAGGGGGAAATATTACAGCAGAGGGAGGATAAAGATAATGGGTAATACTTAAACTAAAATTCTCACTGGAATTGGCTCAGAAAGGTAAGAACAGCCAAATCCACTGGGGGGGTATAGAATCTGAACTTATTCTATAGAAAAGTAGAAGGGGAATAAAAAGGGTGGTAGTGACGGGAGTAATATAAGGGAGAGGGAATAGGGGGAGTGATTAAAAGCAAAATACTTATGCAGAGGGACAGAGTGAAAGAGAAAGGGCAGGATTAAAAGAGGGAAACTAAATGGAGAGTGATACACAGTTGGTAATCATAACTGTGAATATAAGTGGGAGAAACTCATCCATAAAAAAGAAGCAGATAGCAGAGGGATTAAAAACCATAATCCTAAAATATATCGTTTACAAGAATCCCATGTGAGGCAGGTAGACACACACACAGAGTAAAGGCAGGGGGATGGATCAGAATCTTTTGGGCTTCAATTGAGATAAAAAAAAACAGGAGTAGCAATCATGATCTCAGACAAAAATAAGGCAAAAATAGATCTAATTAAAAGAGATAAGGAAGGTATCTACAGCTTGATAAAAGGCAGTATAGACAATGAAGCAATATCAATACTTAACATATATGCAGCAAATGATATAGCACCCAGCTTTTTAAAAGAGAAATTTAAAAAGCTTAAGGAGTAAATAGACAGTAAAGTATATTAGTTGGGTACTTCAATCTTCCCTTATCAGAAATACTTAAATCTAGTAAAAAACTAAATAAGAATGAAATAAAGAAAGTAAATGAAATTTTAGAAAAGTTCGATTTAATAGATATTTGGAGAAAATTGAATAGGAATAAAATGAATATGCCTTATTTTCAGCAACACATGGTACATATACAAAAACTGTCCATGTACTAGTGCATAAAAACTTCACAGCCAAATGCAGGAAAGAAGAAATACTAAATGCAACTTTTTTTCAGATCTTAATACAATAAAAAATATAATCAATAAGGGTTCATGGAAAGGCAAATGAAAAATTAATTGGAAACTAAATAATCTAATCCCTCAAAGATGGATGAGTCAAAAAATAAATCATAGAAACAATCATTTGTTTCATAAAGGGAATGACAGCTAGGAGACAACATATCAAAAATTATGGGATACAGGACAATCCAGAGAAACTTGTGAGAAGGAATGTTATCCACATCCAGAGAAAGAAATGTGGAACCAGAAATGCATTAGAAAAAATATTTACGATTACGTAGTGCTATAGGGATGTTATTAGGGTTTTGATGTTGAAGGTTCACTCTACTGCAAATATGAATAACATAGAAATATGTTTTGAACACAACCCAATGGAACTGCTTATCAGTTTTAGGAGGGTGGAGGAGAGAATGGGGTAGAGGGGAATATGAATCAGGTAACCATGAAAAATATTCTAAATAAAAATTTCAAAAAAAAACCTTATGGAATAAAGCCAAAGCAGTACTCAGGGGAAAATTTATATCCCTGAATGCTTACATTAATAAAATAGAGAAAAATGCATCAATGAATTGGGCATGCAACTAAAAAGGCTTTCTAGTAAAGAACAAATTAAAAAAACAAATTAGAGACTAAATTGAAAATTATAAAAATCAAAGGAGAAATTTAAAAAAATTGAAAGTTAAAAAAGTTTTTAACTTAAAAAGAGTTGGTTCTATGAAAAAAATAAAATAGAGTACTGGTTAATTTGATATTTTGCTATAAGGAATGATGAACAGGATGATTACAGAAAGAGCTGGAAATGCCTACATGAACTTATACATAGTGAAATAAACCCAATTAGGAAAGCATTGTACATTGTAACAGCAATAATGTTGAATGATCAAGTGTCATAGCCATAGCTCCTTACTGCTTCAATTCAATGATATAGAAAAATTCTGAGGCACTTATGAAAGAGAATGTTATCCACCTCCAGAGAAAGAACTGTTGGAGTAGAAATACAAATGAAAGCATATGATTTTTCATTTGTTTACATGGGCATATGTTTTTGGGTTTGGGTTTTATAAGATTATTCACTTACCAAACTTTTTCTGTAGGGCATTGTTTATAGATGTTTTAGAGTTATTCTCCTGACATGCATTTGTGTCTTCAGCATCCCTGCCACCATAATGTGTTATAGGGGTATTCTTTTTTGGTACCCATTCTTTCCAACTTATTTCCAGAGTTTAGACTTAATATTAGGACTTGGGCTCCATCAAACTTCTATAGTGAAGGTGTGGGATGGTTATATAGCTGCTTTTGGGGGGTTTTGATGGTTATATTATTTCAGGATCTCAGGGACAGGCAAGGGTCTTGCAAGTTTTCAGTGCTTTCAAAATAATCTATTCTAGGATGAATTTTGATTGCTTCTGCCTGGTCTGAGCTCTGCAAGTTCCTGACCTGGGTTTTTATCTGAGTAAGAGTAGCTGAACTCTGGCCTTTTCAGCCATCTGGAAAGCACTGTTGATCCAAATTGACAGAATTGTAGGCTGCTCTTTGGTCTGTTTTCTGCCTGGATTATTCCTCTTCAGACTATGCTATAATGCTAGTAGTAAGATATTACTTTGCAACTGAGATCTGAGTCATTTATGCTGCCATTACTCCCAGCATCTGTATTTCCTCATTTCAATGTACACTGGGCTCCCCAATGCTTTCCCTTTCTCAATCTACTATGAATCTGTGAAACAGGACTGGATAGTAGTCTATACAGCTGCCAGTTGGCATCTGTTCTTTTTGTAGTGTCTCAGTGCCGGTCGGTCTGGATATATCCGGGTCTTCTTTTTATGTTGGTATGTAGTCTTTCACTGAGTGCTGAAGTGCT
>NC_058131.1:101341678-101392823 GCF_016433145.1 Gracilinanus agilis
AGAGAGAGAGAGAGAGAGAGAGAGAGAGAGAGAGAGAGAGAATCTCAAAGGAGTATTTTTAGGCTTGATACACTTGATCAATTTTGTACTATAAGAAAGCATGAATACTGCTAGCATGTGACTGATGTATTAGAATCAAATAAACAGATTAAAAATAAGTAGAAATAAGTATAATGTATATCTGTAAGAAGGGAAATATAGCTTTTAACCTTATGTATAAAACCCTACCAAAAGGGAAGTCAAGCTAGAATTGTCTCCCAAGGGCACTGGCAAAGGCCCCCATTGCCTCAGTTATTAAAAATAAACTTGGTTAAAACATTCCAGACAGTACAGTGAGATGTGATCCTGGGTTGTCAGGGAGACGAACAAGATGACCTAAAGGGTCTTTCCATCATTAAAACCTCTAGGATCTCCAGTTTCATGAGTATTTTTTCTCACCATTTTCATTCAGTAAGAATTGGCAGTGTCAAAGCTCTAAAGCTTATCTCTACATTCATATGCTTGATACAACCTTTGAATAACAATTACCTTTTATGTTATATTTCAAACGAGATTTGGCAATTGCTTCAAATAATATTTATTGTTATATTAAAATGCTATATAAGTAATATCAGATCAAATAATATTTGCAAAGTGCCTGGCATATAGTAGCTACTTAGCAAATGTTTGTTTATTTAAAATGCTGAACACAGTAACTGACACACAGTAGGTATTTGAAAAATGCTTATTCCTGCTCTTCTTCCCACTTTTCTAAGTGAATTCAAAAACTAAGGGGAGAAATTACCTATTTAGCATTTCGAATACAAGGTACCTTGTGATAATTCTTTAAATGTTTATAATTAAATCACATTCTGTGAATCAATGCCACACTCTTCTTCTTATCATCATCATATCTGATAATTATCAATTGCTCTGAGGCTCTTGGCCACTGTTCTGTAGTTCCACAGACATTTTTGGACTTCTAGGAATTTATTGTCTATCAAAAACACTTCTCCAACAAGAGCTAATTATCTGCAATGAATAGAGCTACAGATAAGGAATGAGATTAAATATTTGCTTTCTATCCAGGTTGAGAGTTGATACATTAACGTAAGCAAGTCAGGAGAGTTTTATGTTTAAATCAAATAGGTCTGGGAAGCTTATTTCTTCCTGCCTGCTGGACCTTTTTTTGGATAGCCATGACCTCTTCTGTCTGATACATTCACTACCTCTGTTGTTTAAAAATGCTGACCCAAGTGTTTCTGTAGAATACAACCTAAGCCAGAATGTTGAAAGACATCCAATGCATTCTCCCCATTTTGCAGACAAGCTTCTGGGTGCCATGAGGTTATAGCAGTATATGTGAAATGAATACGTTATCAAGCACCCTCAAATCTAATGGTAGATGAAGTCATAAAGATTCATATTTCCAAATGTAAATGTGTTAAGGGTCATAAAAATGACAGAATGCCCATGAGAACATCCCATTCAAATACAGAATTTAACCCCCCCTCTGCCCAAGTCTGGCATGACAATAAAACTGTAGTTGCCTCTGAATATTCCAACATTTTTTTGAAATATCTTTGCAGTTTCCTCTCTTTTGAAATTCATAGGCACTAGCAACTACTAATAACCAATGTAAAAATATTCATGATTTCTTAGCTTTCCCCACCCAACGTTTTCCTCAAAAATTCACATTATTATCCTTCATAAAGAATTTGCATTTCCCAGTTCTTTATAATCACAACCAGTTAGTTTATCAGAATTGTTGGAAGATAGACTTTCTCTGGGTCAGATGCACTGGCCAGTGTGAAGATTTTGGCTCTTCTAGCCTTCCACTTATTCTTTAAGGCCAACTTACTTTTTAGCAATTTTAAAATACTAAACTAACATTTTAAATATATCGATATTTCTTTCTTTATTAGAGCATTGCTTCCCCTTCCTTCATAAACAAAGCCAATAGTTTAGTTTCAATAGTAGGAGGCACATGGAGAGGGAGTTAGATATCTGTTTTTATGCACAAGATTTAAGTTTGAAAGTTGTAATTCATGTGCAAGTGTTGCTTTTCAACTTCAGATGAAAAATGAGGAAGCCACATCTTGTTTTTTTTCCCTCTTTCAAAAAAAAAAAGTTAACTGGTAAACCAAATGAAGATGGAATGAATTTTCACATACTTCACAGGCAGCTTTGAGTCTTATAAAAATAACCACCCCAGAAACGATCATTTTAACTATTTGTTAAGACTCATTTGCTTTTAATTGTTTTCTGCTGAATGATGAAAAGTAGAAAATAGGAAATACCATCTGCCAGTTCATATTTTCAAAAAATGATAAAGAGTTGCCTATCACCCTCTCTTCAGAGAGCTGCCCTCAGCTTTTAAACATCTATAGCTTCAGATTTGCATAGTCAGGAAAAGTATTGAAGATAAAAGGGGCACTTTAAATTGTTTTTCTCATTTTCTATTTTGCAATACGAACATTACAACATGAGTATCCCATCTTAATAAACTATGCTAACATTTATTTATAAATGTGTGTATATAACTCAAATGTCACCATGGCTTTGTACACTAAGTAGTTATTTGCTTAGTTATATACATGTGTATATATATATATATATATGCAAATATATAATGTAAGAAAGGGATTGTGAATATACTATATTTCTGCATATACTACTAAGCAAGTGTTGATTAATTTTGTTTCCACTTTTTGCATTCAGATATATAAAAATATAATAAATCAACAATTGTTCAAAATTATATTCAAGAATTGACTAATATACTTCTTCCTCTCCCAACACTGAAAGCATATGTCAGACAATTAGAGACAAATTAATTTAAATAAATCTGAATTTCTCAAGTTGATCCTTCCAATGCATACCATTAGAGGATGATTGCCTAAGCTGTGTGCCAGAGGACCAAGGGTTCAGCAAACCAGGTAAAAATATTTCAAATGAAGGGAGGGGGAAAAAGCAATTTCTATTTTTTTCCCTTTTCATCTAACCTTATAGTCATTTATTCTTTCAACTGTTTTTCTTACTGTCATTCTTTGACATTGCCTAGGTCTAGAGCAAATGCTCAAGTGTTCCCATGTATGACAAAGGGAGGATATCTCCCTATCCTGAAAATGACAACATCCCCACAATATCTGAAAAGCAAAAGCCCCTGTATTTAAAAATGAAGGTGAATGCCTTTGGAAGATAGACTGCTAAGGAAATGTCATTCAGGGGAAGGAAAAAAAATGATGCTAAATCAAGAAAAAAGTTCCACTGAAAATAGTGAGGCATAATCTGGTGGGTGAAATCAAATCAGTACCACTTCTCTGAGGAAAGTTAGTTTCCTCTTCTGATTTGTTAGTGGTCTGGAGAAGGCGGGATTGCTATTAAATACTCTTGATAAGGTTTCTCCTGACAAGAGGCTTCAAGAAAATAAGCATGATTGCATACTATGCCTATTCCTAGATTCAAAATGAGTTCTTGGTTAAGAGCACCTCATGTCCTTGCATTTCTTACAACTCAAACTGGAAATGAATTGAATGTAGAATCCTAATCTAGCAAAACCAGATTATTTCAATTCAGGCACTGCTTTCGTTATTCAGAGAAACTCCTTTCTGTCTTCACTGTCATCTCTCAATTATTCTATAGTTGTGACTATGAAGCAATTTCAGCACCTTGTCATATTTATAAAACAGGTCTTTGCATAGGAGAAGATGAAAAAAGGAGCAGTTCATAGCAAATGGGGTTGTGATCTGGAGAAAGCATGAAAAAAGGATTCCAAAGGGTTTCGCTTTTGGTAGTGTTTTTATCAGCATAGTCTAATGAGCTAATCTTAGAAAAATTAGACCAGTCTTTCTTTTAGCTCCCAACTTAACAAATGATACTCAATACTCTATCACTTGAAAATCATTATTTCATTGTTCCACAAATACAAGTATCTAATGTGTGAGAGCCATGAACTGGGCTTTGAGGTAGATCGAGGATTTAGATAAAATACAAGTAAGGAAGGGAAGATGTGATTCCTGTCACTTACACAGGTGATGGCGTCACAGAATGTCTGGAATGTATTCAGGAGTTGGAAAGAAGATATTTTAAGAAAGGGTTAAGGAGCTTTCTTATAATCTTACAAAAGTATGTGAAGCAACTTCTTTTTTTTTTTTTTTTAAACCCTTACCTTCCGTCTTGGAGTCGATACTGTGTATTGGCTCCAAGGCAGAAGAGCAGTAAGGGTAGGCAATGGGGGTCAAGTGACTTGCCCAGGGTCATGTGAAGCAACTTCTTAATTAACTTAAGAGCCTTATAGGTCCTTGACTATTGAATGATCCAAACTGAAACCACACAGAAAGTATTTTTGTATGTATGATTTTGAAACTTTGGCTAAATCAGTAATTTATGTAATGTATAGAAATAGCCATTTTCTGTAGGTGCAGAAAGTAGTTTACCCCTTTAGAACTCAGAAACTGGCAAAGCAGCCCTGGGCATGTGCCAATCTGACAGTTAGGAAAGGAGTATAAATTGGGGTGCACAGACCCTTCAACCCTATTTCTTCTTGGGTTGGGAGGCAGGAGGGTGTCTACTGTCCAAGCCCCGGGAGGAGGGAGATTTGTGTAGGCAAGCAGGCAGGTAGAATTTAAACCTATATTGCTAACTATATCAATCACCTTTGTATTGATAAAGCCACTGAGATGTTATTATCATACAAGATCATTTTGTCAAACCATCAAGAATCAACAACATCCTCTGACCCAGGGAGACTTCATAGTCTCTGGGCTCAGCATCAAACAGATTCCATATTAATTTCAGAGTCAAAGGGAGACTCCCAAAGTCCCTTTGAACTCTGCACCTAGGACATCTTTATATTTAAATATTATCATAACTTACTATACTTTAGGCAAGATTAATCAGGGTTCACCTACTTCCCTCTCTCCCATCTCCCAGTTTACCTTCCTGTCTAGTTACCGGAATAAACCCAATTAATCTACAAGCCTCTAATAGTCTTATTCAAGAGTTAGACCCACTTCCCTTTTGAAGACAACATCCTTTAGATAATGTAGTCAGATTATGGTAACAATTTAGCTGATCAAATTATATCTAGATCAAGCTGGTGCTAAACCCATAAACATTGTTAAGGTCCCAGGAAGTCAAGACCTACTTCTTCAATGGAGGACAAAAATATATGCTCCAGATAGACATGAAAAAGAGAGAAAAATCACCAAAAGGAAATGTAGTTTCCTCAAGGAAAGTAACTGCTAGTAGCAGAGAAGAGTTGGACTATGGAGAGAAGTAAGCATTGGGAATTCAGTTGGGATACCTCACCTATAATGATTCTGCACTAAAAAGGAAGAGACAAAAGTCTTTCGATTTCTATAGTACCAAGAATTATAATTTGCCACTGACCCATGTATATTTTATATATATGCCTTATTACCATAATATTTTAAGTTTGAGTATCCTATTCTCAAGGACACCACATCTTTGTGGAAGAATGTGCCCCAGGTTTCTGGGGGAAATGTTTTGTAGCTTTTGTTTTAAATCTGAGCCTAAATTAAATGAACAAACAAACAAACCAACAAATGGGTTTGCTAAGTCTATTGTCTAATTGTTTTTAATTTAAAATATTTTTCCAAGTATACATGATTCATGATTCCCTCCTTCTTTCCCCCTCCCCGTGCTGACAAGCAGTTCCACTGAG
This sequence comes from Gracilinanus agilis, assembly GCF_016433145.1. NCBI lineage: Eukaryota > Metazoa > Chordata > Mammalia > Didelphimorphia > Didelphidae > Gracilinanus > Gracilinanus agilis. The sequence goes on from NC_058131.1 coordinate 101,347,347, forward strand.
TTATACATGTATCATTGTTCAAAACCTATTTCCATGTTACTCATATTTGCAGTAGAGTGATCCTTTGACATCAAAACCCTAATCATATCTCTATCAAACTATGTGATCATTCATATGTTTTTCTTTTGCATTTCTGCTCCCACAGTTCTTTCTCATGAGTTCCTCTGGATTGTCCTGGGTCATTGCATTGCTGCTAGTAGAGAAGTTCATTACATGCGATTATGAACAGACTAATTGTTAAAGGAGAGTATGTAGGTTGGGTTTTCTTAACCATAGCATATGATTAACCATCTATAGTACAAGTTTAGGAGGATCTCAAAGAGGATGCTATACATGTTTCCTTAATGAAATATATAATCCAATGGTCATTTAAAGCACAAATTCAACCTTCATTTATTAGTATATTAAAGCATTATTTTTTAGTATTTTTTCATAGTAGCCACAATCAAGGGAATATCTTTTTTGTGGGCCATGATGAAATTATCATGGAAATGGACATTCAATCTATTTTTTTTACCCCTTGCTTCAAGGAAAAGGATATACATTGGAAAGCCACGTCAAAGCAAAGACCAGAACAATGTGCACAGCATGTACTTCTTACAGAAGATAGAGAGGGGGAGTACCTTGAAAGAGTTCACATTAAATCCCACTGTCTGGACGTCATCTTTCATCTTTCAGAGATAGCTCCCTGTTGTAGGGAATAAATCAAGAGTCACTGTGTCATTCCTGTAAGCCACATTTTCCTTAGTAAGAAACCAGAGCATATGTACAGTTTTATGAGAGGTGCTTCTATCCAGAAAAATCAGAGATTCTCCTAATCATTCCTGTTTTAATTGATTCACCATGACCAAATAATTAATCACTAGTGGCTAGTCTATTTGAGATATAATCTGTTCTTAGATAGTTTAGTTATTGGATTGAAGACAATTTACTGTTTTTTGCTTTAATTCTTTCAAGAGTGAGAGAAATTATTAGCGTTTGTGATCTATTAGAAGGGCTACTAAAACCCAGAAAAGATCTCTGTTCCTCAGAAAAGGCTGAAAATAAGGAACAAGTAAAATGGGAAAGGAAACCAAGTGTGACAACTTGGTGGAGGGAAAACAGGCAAGAGGAAGTGAGAGGATAATCCTGAACTGTTGCATATACTTACATGGGATATATATTGATGTGTAAAAACTTCAAATAAAATAAAAAGGAATATGTCCTAAGTATGTAAATAAAGGAATAGTAAAGAGGAAATTTTTATTCTAAAAAAATTAAAGCTTAAAAAATGCAACAAAGGAAAATCACACATACTATGCCTCATTGTCATTATTCAAATTGCAGTGATACCAATATGCAACCTAACAAATTTAACTCTTAGCAAAGTGTGTCATACAAATACAAAATATTTTATATTGCATAATAAAAAAATACAGCTATTTTTTTCTTCTGGAACATTTTTAGAAAATATTCTGACCTAGGATTTTTTTTTATTTGAAGACTAAGTAAAGATTGGGAACATATATTTAAAAATTATATTTTATTTTGTAAAATATATGTATAGGCCATTGAATTTTTTGTAATCAAAGGACAACTAAATATTTAAAAAATATACTTCACCATCAAAGAATTCAATTACAATAAAAATCCCCAAATTTCAACTCTCTTGATCAAAAGACATTTTTAAAACAACAGATTCACAAAAATTGTGACCACAGATAAGACTACATTGTCACACTGTCAAAGCACAGAAGCAAATGTTCATAGAGTTGGAAATATTTGGAAATGCTTAGATCATTTGATATGTTTGCAAGCCCTTACTCAGAAATGTGTGTACATTGAACTAGATTGATATATAGAAAGATAAATAAACAGACATAGTATATACCCATATACATGTGTATGTATGTGTATATTAGATAGATCGATAAACAGACGGTATAAACCCACATTTGTGTGTATGTATGTGCATATGCTTGTATATATAATTTAAAAAATTTTTGAAAATATAAGTATGTTCTCTTAATATGCAGTTTGATTTATTAGTGTTTATGTTGCTACTTGATAGAATTAAGCATATCAGTGTCATTTTGTTTAAAAATCAATAATTTAATAATAAATGTGAAAAAGGAAGAGTAAATCACATCATTGAAAAAGACAAAAATATGTGAAACATTTTTGGGCCCTAGTATTTTGTTCCATCTTCTTTTCCTTCCAATTGATCTTTGTCCTTTGAAAGAGACTATGAACATCCTGGGTCACCCCCAATCCCCATGAAAAAGGCACCAGAGCTGTCCCAGTGATATTATATGGCTATGCATCCTGGAAGACTTTAACTTCTAGGGCATAACATTACAACTGGCCCAAAAGACAATGATGTAAATGGTGCTTAGAAATAGCCTGTAGCCTATTTTCAGAGATGATCTGTGATCAGAATATTAGGAATAGGTGTATTGTTAAGGAAATATATATTCAGAAAAGGTGATGAATAGGCCACTTAGAGAGATTGAAGGATTGTAGATTGACATTCAAAATGCTCCACAGGTGCCCACAAAATATAAGATGATTAATAAGACCTCCAATGAGCTGTGTACAGATCAAAGGATTATTCATATAAATCCTGGAAGGAGCCTTAGGAGTTGTCTAATATTATCATTATTATTATTCCTATTGACTCCCAGAGGAGCATAGGGCCGCAACCATCTCACACCAACGGACTCTGTTCTGGGCAACTTCCCCCAACTGGGCATCTCACGCCAATGGACTCTGTTCTGGGCAACTTCCCCCAACTGGGCCCATGTCACTCCGATGGTCCCTGTCTCGTTCTCAGCATATCTCCGCCAGGTCTGCTTTGGCCCCTCCCTGGTGGGCTCCAGCTCAGTGCCTTTTTCAGCCGGGCTTGGGACCAACCTTGGCAGAGTTGTTGTCTAATATAGTATATCTTTATCATTTTATAGAAGAGGAAATTGAAGACCAGAAAAATTAAGTGATTGGCTCAGTGTTAGAGAGAAGATTTGAACCTAGGCCTTCCTGACTCCAAATACTTTCTACTTGTTATTTCATAATCTTGTTTGGATGGCTTGTGAGAATATGGACAAGAATCAAAAGGGATAAGAATGAACATCCTACATGCAACTGTATTATAAAACATTAGAACAAAGTCCCGTGAGCCCTAAGTCAGGAAATTCTTTTCAAGTGGTCTTGGGGATGTATAAAGTATGGAATAAGTTAGGGGAAAGATTTTTGGAGGGAGTCATATTTAAATTGGTCTAAAAGAAAGTAGGAATTTAGTAGGAAATAAGGGGAAGTGAGGGCATTGAAGGCAGTGGAAAGAATATTAGAAAAAGCTGGAAGTTTGGAAAGTGCAAGGCATATTTGTGCAACAGAGTTCAGCTTAACTGAGATATACTTATTAGAGAGGGGTTGTATTAGATAAGTTGAGGAAGGTGATATAGACTAAACAGGTATCCCCAAAGCCACTTAAAACTATACCAAGATTTATGAGATAGTCTTTTTAAATCTACAAATCTCTGGTGATGAAGTCTGAGATTTTCTAAGTACATAATGGAGAGTGATGAAAAATTTTGAATGGAATGTGAAATGACTAGATTTATGCATTATGATTATTAATCTAAAAGTAATATGAAGGATATATCCAAAGAGAAGAGAGGATGAGGATTCATACTTTTCTAAGATAATCATGTTTTTGTCTTCATTCCAATTCTTGGTGTTAATTATCTAAAGTTTTAGAGAGTCAGTGGTCAGATGCTGCCCATTCATATTTGTTTAGGTGGAATCATAGGTTTAGAGTTGGAAGAAGCCTTAAAAGTCACTCTTTCTAAACTCCTCATTTTATAGAAGAGAGAAATTGAGGACCAAAGACATTTAGTGTCTTGTCTAGGTATCTTGTTAGATGAGTCTGAGGCAGGTAGGCAGACTTCTTTATATCAAATTCTGTCTCAAACTCCAAATAAATAAGCAAATCATCCCTTTCTTCCTATTAGTCCATCTTTTTAAAATGTAATGAGAATGGTGTGATCAATGTATAGCAAAGCATGGAATAGACGCATACAAAGGAAACAAAATTAATTTAATGAAAATAGTTGGATTGACAAAAATAACAGATTTAAACTGAGTATTCCTTCCAATGATACAGATCCCAACTCATATATGCCTTATCATTATCTGTTATTATATATACTCTTGGATATATTATGTTACTATATTCAATTTGAAGTAAACAATTCTGAAGGAAATTGCATTCAAAAAAATAAAGCTATGTTAACTTTACAGTACTGTGTTCTCTCTCTTTGCTCCTGCCCTTTTCTCGGTGTATTCCCACTTCCACCCTCCACCCCAAAAATAATTGTAAAAAAAAAAAACTCTCTCAAGTGAAAGTAGGAGAAAGGATATCAAGAGAGATCACCACCGCTGCAGGATGGGGGTTCTGGCTTGAAATGTCAATACCCACAGGAAGTCCTTTGTCTGGCTCTGCCCATCTGCCCATGTTTTACCCCAACTCCTTTCCTAGAGGCTTTGGTAGGTGTGTATGTCCCTGACCCCAGTGTGTCACCTCTCCTCTCTGGTCTATGTCCACGTCTGGACCCACTGGTCTGTACCATCATCTTTTTTTTCTTCTTAGTTCCTGCCCAGGCCGCCAGGTGACTGATCTTTTGTTCTCCTCCTCTTGATCTCCCTTCTACATGTGTATTCCCCCTACAAACATGCCTTTCACTCCTGTGCTGGTCTTTTCTATCCCCGAGCCCTTCCTGTTGTTTACCTTCCCTTCTCCACCTAAGTGGGAAAATTCACATTCTATAAAAATCATTTTTCTAGTGGTCTGTGGGCTGATCCACTTTCTTAAAGCAAGAACTATAATAGCTAGATAGACAACAGACACATAGATAGACAGACAGACAGACAGACAGAGAGATGGATAGATGGATAGATAGATAGATAGATAGATAGATAGATAGATAGATAGATAGGTAGATAGGTGGATACATGGATCAATGCATGGTGAATGGGAAAAGGAAGTAGGGAAAGGAAACAGACATTTAATAAGTGCCTACTATGTGTTAGGAACTAAGTGAAGTGTTTTATAAATATTACGTTGTTTGATTGTAATTTCCTCTATAGTCCTTTCCAGCTCTGAATCTGTGATCAGATGATCCTATTTTTATATAACAGGAATATTGTCATTCTGTGACAGATTCTGCTGCCAGTATGCAAGCCTCACTATGGTCAGGAACAGTCATCATTAGTAAACTGACCACTAGGTTATAAATTCTTTGGTTACACAACACAGGAATCAAAGGAAAACATCAAGGGATTCTCAGTCCTGAAGCAGATACAGTATCATATCCTAAGTTACATGACTTGGGATCTGAATTCAGAATATATTTATTCTAAATTTCACTATGTGTTAAGAAGTATGATATGACACAAAGGAAATTTAATCGATTGTTCTTATTTTAAGGAGTTTATCAAATTATTAAAAAGAAAAGCTTAACACATGTAAAAATAAAATTTCAAGCTACAAGGCTGTGTTGGGTGCTATTTTGAATAATAATACAAGATAGCAATAAAAAGAAAAAAACTTATGAAAAGAATTACTATTATTAAATATATGTTATTATAGAGAAATGTTTCTCTACAAGATGGACATTTTATAGGAAACCAAGATCTTTATAGACTGAAGAAATGAAAAGTTTCATGGTTAAGATGAAAGTTGAGATTGGCTTTGAAGGATGCCTGGGACTTATGTAGATGGAGAAGTATGAGGTGAAATAAGAAACTGAAATACCAGGGTGGTATGAAAGGGATATTGGTAGGCTTGGGGAATGGGTATAAATGGTGACTCGGGGACAGTCATAGAAGATAACACAGGGTTATAGGTGACAGGCTAACAAATACAGTCCAGCCAGAGATAACAAACACAGGGATGGCTTGACTTGTTAAAACAAGGGAAAATAGGAAAGGGAATTTCAATAACCTTATCTAATATTCATTATCTAACCCTCCCAACAGATCTACAGGTGTTTCCTCATGGGAAGCCTTCAGAGAGATTGAGCTACACTGTCTACCTCTCTACCTGAAGTCCCAGTCCCTAATATAAATAAACTCCTCTAACCCCAAATCCCATCGGATGGTAACAGAGTTATTGAGGTTGGAAGCTAAGCAGGACAGGGCTCTGGGAGAGGGTCTCATGGGCAGATGTCTTAGAAGATCCAAGAAGCTCTTTAGATATATCACACCAGCCAACAGGAAACAGGAAGCCACAGGAACAGGTATGATGAGAAGATGTAGCAGAAAGAAAGCCACAGAAGAAAAGCCAAGCTCACTAGATCCATCCCAGGAGACAAGACTCAGATGCCAGTCTTAACTGACTGTTAGAAACAGCTCAGTCCCTTCTGCAGAATTCCAGAACCTTTTCTGCCTCTGCATCTTTCCCAGATCCTGCTCATATGCTCTTTCCTTATAAAAAGAGGAAGCCACTTCAGGGAGGAGGAAGGGGATGAGAATAAGTGCAGAGGCAAACAATATTGTTCATAAAATTGGAGCAATAGTAATAGGTTTATCTGTCTGTATGCCAGGGCTCATATAGGAAATTAGGGGAAATTAAGTTGGAAAGGTAGGTTATCATATTTGAACCCAGCTTACGAACCTTTAATATCAATGGGGTTAGTTTAAGGCAGGAGATAGAAATATTTCAAACTCTGAACAGTCCCATGAATGTGCAGTGGCTAGTGGATCAGTAGTTAGTAAATTGACCAAATATTCCATACTTGGGAAGCACATGGATTAAATGTAATAATATCTACAAAGCATTTAGCACAATGCCTGGCACATAGCCGGCATTTAAAAATGTTCGTCCATTGTCTTGTACTTGGAAAAGACAGGGGGCTGAGGAATACCTTTGTGGTAACTTCATATACATAGCTACACGTCTTATCTAAATATTTTTTTCTCCCTTAGAAGTTAGCCACAGTATTTTGAACCCAATGAGACATTAATATTTAACACACATGCATATTCACAAATATGAATAATACACACTCACATAGATGTATATTATATAATCCATGAAGGGGGTTTATATACTTCAGTCATTTGCAATTCATTGAAAGCTTTCCTTACAACAGATTTATGTTGTAGTCAGAGAATGAATTATTATTCACTTTATAGATGAAGAAACTGAGCATCAAAGAATCAAAACCACAAAACTAATGTTATGAATAAAAATTAATATTGGAGGCTTTATACTATATTTATAATTAAAGAAAAAAGGAGAGAAATAAGGTTTCCAACCTTTCTAACTAAAAGTAAGATCAGATCCTGGATTTCAGCCTGGAGAGGTTCCCTTCATTCTGCTCCTTGCCAGAGATGGTAAGCTAGATAGGAGCCACCAGGACAGCTTAGGAGAGAGAGAGGGGCAGAGCCAGGAGAGCAACAGAGCTTCCCAAGCAGGCTTTTCAAACCTCATCTAAACTCCTTCCCCGAATCCTTTGATTGGCCAATAGCCTTCATAGTCATATTTCTTGGCCTCTGTGAGGCTGCGTGCTGGCAGACACATGACTCTATGACTTCTGTGGTGAGTCTTTCTGGGTTTGAGATATTTAATTCACATACTAATGAATGAACTAAAAGTAAACACACACACAAACAATCTCATGCACATGTATCTGCTTCCAGCTCCAGGTTTCTTTCTAGCACTCCATAGTGTAAGGATGGAATCTGTGCAAGGGGGATGGGACAAAATTGTTGTTGTTGTTGTTGTTGTTGTTGTTGTTGTTGTTGTTGTTGTTGTTGTTGTTGTTGTTGTTGTTGTTGTTGTTGTTGTTGTTGTTGTTGTTGTTACAATAGTGTCTATTCATGATCTATGGAAAACTGATGATGAAAAGGCAACCAGATATTTTCTACCTGGAAAATATATATACCTAGTCCCATGTATTGTAAGAGGGAGATTTTAGGTATACTATAGATATATATTTAAAGTGTGGCCGCCAGGAATCAATAATTCAGATTGATTCCATAATTAAACTAGACCCAAATCAGGATCAGGTTTAAGATAGTTTATTTACAAATAGGAAGGGTAGAAGGTAGGAAAATAGACAGAGGGAGAGGCTAGTCAGGACCTGCAGAGGCCCAGACAGAGAGAGAGGGTTAAAAGGCTAATTAAACTAAATTACAAGCCACAAGACCTTAGCAATCAGAGAGGCTAGAAGCCTACTTAAGGTAGAGTCTGGAAAACTCCAAGGTAGGCCAAGGAAATCAGCCTAACTTACCCACGTGACAATTCAGAGTGGAAGCCACCTGAGGTCTCAGCAGAGATCCTTCAGCACCAAGTTCAAAGCAGGAACTGCCCCAACAGGAAGTAACCAACATACTTGAAGAGATCATGTCTCTCATCACTTCCCGTGGGTCCACCTCTAATTCAAGCAGACAAATGACAGCCTCTACATTGATTTGGACTGCCCAAAGGGCAGTCCCTTGTTCTTGATTTGTTACTTATTGTCACATGTGGGTAACTCATCTCCCCTCCCCACTAGGGGAGATGGGGATGATATCATCTTGGGTAAGTAGAGTTTTGACTATGAATGGGCTAGAGCTAATTCCATTTACACAGTATGCAATAGGAGGAGGCAGCAAGATTCAGTGAAGAGAAAAACACTAGTTCTGGATAAAAAACATCCTGAGTTAAAATATCACCTCTAAAATCTTCTACCTATTTGAAGTTGGATAAGTTGCTAACCTCCCTGGGCCTTAGTTTGCTCATCCATAAAATGAGGGCCATAAATCTAATTTTAAATCTTTGATCCTATGAAAAATTTAAAATAGACATGAAGAAGCAGTTTCAGGCAATGATAGCTGTCAATTCTAGAATAGTTTTTTTTAATGTTAATGGGATATTAAATAGATTCATTTCTCTTTATGGCAGATTAGATATAGTCTTCTCTAGAGGCGACTTTTGAAGATATTTTCAATATTAGAAATATATAAATTCACAGGATTTCAAATTCAGAAGCAAAGACTTAAAGGATTTGACTGTGTCTTTATGTGATACAGTACACTGGGCAAATCAAATAGGACACTTAGCTGTTGTAAAAGGAAAGTGGTAGAAAATTATTAGAAAAGGATGAATATGGGTTTGATTTAGTTTCTTTAGCTATCTGAAACTTTTTTCAAATAATCTAAAATCAATAGAACTACCAATGTCTTTTTCCAAGAATTATTCATTAGCGGATGGTTTTTAGGCTATGCTACTTTAAAAAATTGAATTAAAAAATATTTGTTTAGTTTGAAATCACTTTCATACTAGCTTTTTGCTGTCCCTTAACAGTGATTATACCAAATCACTTTTTAAAACAATTAATATCAGTCCATTTTATACCTTCCTAGGAAATATTGTTGCTAAATACCAAATTCAAAATGATTCAAAGTTCTCACCCTCCCTTTAGATCCTTGTTCCAGAGAAAGAAGCTCTCCTATTCCTGAGGTAGGGATGGTGGAGGAGAAACAATAAAGGAATCCATGTACCCATCTGCTTCCAGGTCTTTGTCTTGAGACTTTCATAAGGAAGAAATTGGTTTAAGCAGCTACAAATAAAAGGAAACAGTAAGATGTCATTTACATTTGATGACTTCTGCGACAAAACTCCAAGGTAGCATCCCTTGACTTTAGACCTTGAACATAAGGAGAATGTGTATTAAAACCAAATTAGAAAGAACTATTGCAATTAGAGACTGATTAAGAAATCCTGAGTCCCCAGATGTAAGGCTTCTACTAAATACCAACATTTTCATTTCAACAGTAGTCATGCCATCAGTGCTACTACTGGGATTTCCATTTAAAGTTCCATTTATCCAAAGCCTAGCCAATTTTCTCCACTCCATTCAGATAAACACAGGTTTTCCAAAACAAAAACAAAAACAACTTTACATAGCATTTAATCACCATACACGATGGAATTGAAATTACTATGGGTGACTCTTGTGTCAATTGGAGTGGCTTCCTGTTTATGTTTTTTAATTCAAATCTACAATCATTCTATTATGTTTATTTATCAAGAATCAAGGGGAGATTAATTCAATCATATATTGAAAGGTCATTTGAGATGAAAGGAGCCTTCCCTTCATATATGGTTATTATTATGTACATGTGCAAAATAGAGGCAGTACATACCTATGTGGTACTGGGAAACTTAACTACTTAATTACTCCATCTCAGTTTCCTCATTTATAAAATGGGGATAATAATACCACCTACTCCAGGTTTATTGTAAGAATAAATTGAGATAGTATTTGTAAAGGGTTAGAAATGCTAGCTCTTCTCATTATTTATGATTTGTATCATATTGAAACATTGCATGATTCATTACTTTAGTCATAATTTTGTTTCATATGGATTAAATTACCTTTATGATCTACTGAAGACTAATCCTTCCACCTAATAATTATCTAAATGTTTAAATGAAACAATTGGGAACTTCCTAAATCTTCTTTTCTCTGGGATAAATAACCCCAGTTCCTTTAGCTCATTTCAATATGGTATTATCTTCAAAGTCTTTACCATCCTAACTTTAATTTCTTCTAGAACTTCTCCAATTTATTACTGTTCTTCTGAAAATGACATACCCAAATCTAAACACAAAATTCTGAGCATGATATGACTAGGCAGAACACTGTGGAACTATCACCATCCTAGATCTTAATAATGACATTCTTAATGTAGGTTAAAATTGCCTTCACTTTCTTGGCTCCCATATTATAATGGCTTACAGTGAAACAGATTTAAGTCTATTAAAATCTCTGTATTTTTTTTTCAGATAAAGGGCTATTTAGTTATATATCCCACATGTTTAATTTATGAGGTTAATCTTTTAACCTAAATAAAAGACTTTATATGTTACTATCGAGTTTTATATTTTTAAATTATTTCCAAAGTAGAGCCCATTGGAAATTATTTTGGATCCAGATTCTGATGTTCACCCTGTCATCTATGGTTTTATCCAATTCATTAATGAACATGTTAATCGCAGAAGGCTTAACTATAGATACCATGAACTCTCCTCTAGGGTCTTGCATTCATAACATTGACCCTTTCATGACTCTTCATGACAACTAAATGTTAGTTAATCTAAAAGTACTATTATATAACCTGATTCTTTCATAAATATAAAACACGAGAAACTATCAAATTCTTTGCCAAACTACATGTAAACTATATGAGCATCATCTTTCTGGTCTACCAGTCTATTAATCTTGTTGAGGGGGGAAAAGAGAAAGAAATGAATTAATTTTATGTAAAAATGTCATGATTAATTCATTCTGGCTCTCTGTGATAACCACTTTCCTTCCTAGATATTCACAAAACAATACATTTTTCTACTTTATAAGGGATTGAATTTAAGATTTTTGGTTTAGAATTTGCAAACTATTCTCTTCCTTATTTGGGACCCTGACCATTCTTCAGTCTTAGAGTAATTCTCCTATTTCCCATGACATTAAAACAACAACAATGTTCACAATGGTTCAACAATGTTAAGGGTTTTAGTACCTGAGAATATAGATCATTTGGGCTCAGTGAAACAAATTAATCAAAAGTAGTGTTTTTTAAATTGTTTCCTTGTTTTCATTTATTTTAGTTATTAATTCTCTAGCAGTCATTTTTGTTCTGTGCACTCCAATCCAAAGATCAATCTTATTGGAAAAAAAACCCAGAAAAACAAGAATTAAAAAGCTGTGCTCTTTTCTCTAACATTAGCTATTATCATCCCATTCACATAGCGATATATTCTTTTTCCCTTGTCAAACTTTCTCTTTTGCCCAGTATTGACAAAATCCTTTTTTGTTGCTCATTTTCCTCACTGTAGTCAGCCGACACTGTTTTTAGATGATCAAATCAAATCTATTCTCTCTTACCTTTCTTTGCCCCATCTTTAATATGTTTATAAAAATAATTATTTTAACAACCACCACAACAAATCCAAGTTGGTTGATAACTTTCCTATTTACCCACATGAATCTCTTTTAACAGTTACTTTTTTCTACCATATCAGAATTTATCTTTCTGGTTGAAGCAACAACAACAACAAAATTACTTCTTCAGTGCTTTCTATGCCACCTAGTTTGACCCCCTTGTACAATGAATCAACTAAATCTTACCTGTTTTTCCTCTGAACTTTTTAAATGTCTGTTTTCCTCAAAATCTAAGGTGCTTAACAGACTTAACAGGTTAATTTACCTCTAACCACACATTTGTTTCCTAAAGCTGCCTTTCTTTTCTGAAGCACTTATCTTTGATTGGAAATAGTGGGGAAACCATTACCATTGTCTCTGGGGTCTTAAGTTTCTTGCCCAAGCCACTGTCATAAGTAACAATTCTTTTTAGATTCTTCCTGGCAGTCAGCATCATCATGCCTGCCCAGATGAGTCATAAGAAATGAATAGTAGACATCTAGTTTGACATCCCAAAGGAAATACTCTACAATGTCCTGGATAAGATTGCTGAGAAGACAGCAGACTTCTCTATTGTTATTTGGTCAGCAAATAGCTATCTCTGTATTCCTTGGCATGTACTCACAAACCTCTACTATTCACCCTTTCTTCCACTAATCTATACAGGATGATCACTCCCCTGATAACACTCTGGATCCACATCATTATTTCTTTTTTTCTTCTTTTTTTTTAAAACCTTACCTTTCTCTCTTAGAATCAAAACTAAGTATTGGTTCTAAGACAGAAAAAATAGTAAGGGACAGGCAACTGGGGTTAAGTGGCTTGCCCGGGGATGAATGGCTAGGAAATTGTCTGAGGTCAGATTTGAACCCAGGACTTTATATCTTCAGTCATGGCATTCTATCCACTGAGCTACCTAGCTTCCCTCTCATTATTCCTTGGAGAAAAAGCCCTGCTTCCTCCCCCCAAAAAAGCATTCAGGTTTCTCTTTTTCAAAAAGTGCTTTATAAATATTACTTATTTTTCATATGTTCAGTGATCTTACTTCTCTTTCTTTTCAATCATTCAAACCTCCATCAGCAGGAATCTCATCTGCCTCTTCAGGGTCTTTTTATTCTTGTTCTTACAATAAAATCCTTGTTTAATTCTTTTAATGGACTTACCCTCTAATAACATAGAGCCTTGAGAAAAATTATTTGAAATGTGTCCCTGGCTATTTTTGCCTCAAATCTTATCTTCAATGTAAGAGACTATTTCATGCTACCCCACACTTACATTGGTATACTTCTGAGAATATTTCTTTTATTCTTTATATTTGTGACTGTACAGAATTGCTTGCATATTGTTTTCCTCATATGACTACAAGCCCCTCAAGGACAGGAATCATCTTTTTGTCCTTTTTTATACCACCAGTGTTAATCAAAGTGACTGGCACATAGTAGCTGCTTATTGTATGCTTGTTGATTGATACATTGGCTTTACCTTCTCTACTAAGAAAGGGATCAGTCTATATTTTGAACACATATTTTCACTTGTGGAAGAATGATATGCAAATGTGAAACACATTATTCAGGGAACTGAAAACTACATTTTCTTCATTTTTGCTCAAAGTAAAATTCTTTAAGACTTTTTTGTTCTTGCTAGTCAATCTCTTGAAAAACTTTTGCTGATGGGGCAACTAGGTTGCTTAGTGGATAGAGCACCAGGCTCAGAGATAAGAAGTCCTGGCTTCAAATTTGACCTCAGATACTTCCTAGCTCTATAAGCCTTTACCCCAATTAGGCATTAACCCCAGTTGCTTAGCCCTTATACTTCTGTCTTGGAAACAATAATTAGTATTGTTCCCTAGACAGAAGTTTTTGTTTTTGTTTTTTTTTAAGAAAGAAAAACTACTGCAACAAATTTGCTTCATTCTTTGGGCTGCATACAGGCTGTGTTATATTTTCAGGGCTGATATATATAACTTGTAGAAAATTTTTGGATACTTATTCTATTTGTAGTCAACTTTTTCCCCATTAGAGTCAACAAAAAAGACTAATGGAATGATAATCTAAAATGGTGGTGGAGTGTATATGGAATTCATCTGACCATTGAGACTTTCTAATATAGGATAAATTAGCATTTTAAAGCCTTGGCTGAAAATATTGTACTTTATAGCTACAACCAATTCTCTGAAAGTGAATCCAAACAAATTCCCAAATCTGTTTACTGCAGCTCTTTGGTATCTTGAGTATTTTTCATATTAATTGCAAATCATTTTAATTAAGATCTCACAAGCTTAGGGGTTTTCAAAGTGACTAAATGTGCTTGCTCATTTTTTATGAGTTTTTCTATTTTTTCAAGCTTTTTTTTCTTTACTTCTTGATTCTAAATCCTGACTGACCTCTAACAGATGAAACAAGTGTATTAGTCATGAGGAAGGTGGAACATATTTCCCGAGTAGCTTAATTCCAGCTAGTGAATTCTTTATGTGAAGTTTGAGGAGTCTGCAGTCATAGGACAGAAACACACAACAAGGCATAGGGATGAATGGGGCCAGAAGTGTTTTTACAGGTTTTGGGTGGCTGAATTTGTCATAGTATAAAGAAGAAAAGATTAATTCCCTCTGTTAAACTGAGACATCCTTAACTTTTGCAGAGTCATTTAAATGGCACCGTCTATTCACTGTTTCTAGATTTTTTATGTTTATTTTATTAATTTACTAACTTACTCTGAAATGTGCCAAATCCTATACGCCTACATAACACTCTCAATATCATTCATTCGAAATGCTAATAAGGGCCCTATTTTTCTCTCCTTGATATGGTAGGAATACCAATTTTCACATGGTGGGAAATAATCCAGTAAGTACATAAAGAGTAATTTTTAACTAATTAAGTAAGAAATATCTATTTCACCAGCTTAAGGGTGACAATAATAAATCTATAGTAGTATAAAAATTGTTTTTTCTTCACTTTTCAGTGATGTCTATTTGTGTCTACCAACATGAATATTTTTTTCAACATGAATATTTTTGCATCATTTCTTGGTTTCATATGCAACTGCAGAGGTAGAACAAGATATTGGAGCAGCTTTTGGTGCAGAACCCTAAAATGGTGAGGGGAGGAGGAGAGCCGGCTTAAATTATGCATGTTTTTATCTCCAGCCTACCAATACATATTTTATGGATTGCTCTAGAACATAGTAGATTTAATCCGAGAAATAATGTCTCTATTGTTTATAATAAAGGAAAGATTTTATTTTCAGTATTACTTTCCAGAAAGCAGGAGCACTGCTAGGAAAAAAAATCTGCCTATAAAATGAATTGTTGACTAAGCACAGGATATATCTTTAAGTCTCTAGGAATATCAAAACCATACTAGTGAGCTGGGAGAAAAAAAAATGATTGGACCAATCAATAAGTACCTTTTAACAATGAGAAAAGTGACTCCTTTTCTTCTGTAGAAACTGTTATCAGATTATTAGAAATGATTAGAAATAACTGACAGAGGAAAAGAGAATTCATAGTCAGGAAGAGAGAGTACTGATTCTTTTAGGACAAAGAAATCAATAGAGCCTCCCTCTTTAAAATGATAGAAAATGGAGAGAGCCCTGAGAAAAAGAAAGCGACTGTAATATCTTTCTTGGGAATTGAATGTACCTTTGTAACATTTAAACACCTCACCATTGCCTTCCTCTTCTCCATTTAGACTTGATGACCATGGTAATAAATAAGTCACCATCACATGGCGCTTTACAAAATCTTGTACATACATTATCTCATTGGATCCTCACAAAGGCATGGGAAGATGGTGTGCTATTTTGGTGTTGATTTTATAGGTGACAAAACTAGCTCAGAAGTGAAAAAAGATTTTCCAGGTTTCCGTGGGTGGGAAAATGGCAGAGCTTGAATTTGAACAAGGACACACTGTCTCTAGCCAATGAAGTATTCGTGTTAGTTCTGCACTTGAATCCACATACCTTCTAGTGGTGGAATCATGGGCAAGTTGGTGGGCATCTGACACAGTGGGTAGGACACGGGACTGGGCATCATGAAGATCAGATATTTATAGTCTGTATCACCCTGGGCAAGTCCCTTAACCTCCATCCACATCAGTTTCCTAATTTGTAAAAATGGAGATGTTTATAGTGTCTAGTTCCCAGGATTGTTGGTGAGGACTGAATGACATAATAATTATAAAGTACTAAGTACAAGGGCTAACACATAATAAGAACTATATAAAGTTAAGGTATTATTATTGTTATTCTTTGAGACTCAGTTTCCTCATCTATAAGACAGAGAAAATGAAAGAACACCGAAAAAACTGGAGCATTTGGATTCAAACTCGGGTGTTTCTAACTTGTGTGACCTTGCAAAAATTATACAACCTCTCAGTCTTAATTTTCCTATCTATAAAATTAAAGATATGGCTTGATCTATATGATCTCTGAGGCTCTCTCCAGATCTAAGGCAATGATCCTATGATCGTTTGAGGCACAAATTGGGATAATTTATATAAAGAGCAAGAACATTTTTTGCTCCATATTTCATTCCCTCATCAATTTAGAGAAGTTGGGGAAAAAAAAGACTTTTACAAATATGTAATCAAGTAAAATAAATACCCACATTGGTCATATCCAAGCAAAACAAAACAATGGTAAGACAAAATAACAAATTAAACAAATATCTGAATCAATACACATAGGCCATCACTTTTCTGTTTGGAAATTGATAAAAATTTTAATTATGAATCCTTTGGAGCTCTGATTGGTCAATTTGTTGATCAGAGTTTCTAGATCTTTCAGGGTTGTTTATCTTACAATTATTTTTAATTTGTTTGTTTTTGAGACTGGGAGAAAGCATGGTGGAGAGATTACTGGCCTTGTAATTAGCAAGATCTCAGTTCAAATCCAACCCCAGACTCAGTGGTTGTGGAATTCTAGGCAATGCTACTTCTATCTGTTTCAGTTTCCTCAGTTATAGCAAAGCACACTGCTTGACACAAAGTAGATTCTTAATGTTTTTCCCTTCCTCTCTCTCCTTTCTTGTATAAATTGTTCCTTGCTTCTTCTTAGTTCATTTTGCATTAGTTCATGTAAACCTCAGATTTTTCTGAAACTATCCACTTCATATTTTATAGTATTATTTTATTTTATTTTAATCACACATCATAATTTTTCTACATTTCCTAATCAATAGTCATCCTTAAAGTTTCTGACTCTGCTATCATAAAAAAAAGCTCCTATTAATAAATTTGTGCATTTAAAAAAAAAGTCTCTTTCAGGTATAGACCTAGTAGCAGGATCTTTTGATCAAAAGGTATATAGTTTATTATCTCTTGGGGAATAGATATACATTTCTTTCCAGAGTGGCTAGGTTAGTTCATAGCTCCACTAATAATGTTGATTCATAAACATTCATTAAGTACCTACTTTGTGCCAGGCTTTGTGCTAAGTGCTGAGGATGTAAATAGAAAATAAGTCCCTACCCTCAAAGGTTCCTACACTCTAATGGGAAGACGACAACAACAACAAATGGAATCTGAAAAGCTGGATGGGAGTATGGGGTCAGGGAGTCTTCAATGCCCCAAAGTAGTACAATTAATTGAAGAATGAGATATTCTAAGCTGACACCCTTCCTTAGATGAAGGTTTTGGAAATCAAATCTGATGTGAGCTTTAATACTAATTTCCTTAATATTTTTGACTTCATTTTTTTCCTCCAGATACTTTTTAAAAATTATTTTTCTAGGTCTATAAAATAATCCTTTTGTAGTTTGGTATAAAACTGAATAAGTAAATTCAATTGCAGCTTTTTTATTACATTAATTTGGCCTCTTATGAACAATTATTATATCACCAATTATTTAGATTTCTATTTTTACTTTTATATATATTTTTGTATTATATTTAATTTATTTTTTTTAACATTGTGCTTATATGCTTGTGTACCATGGCAGGTAGTGTTCAAAGCTTTTTACATTTTATATTATTTTAAGGGGGATTTATCTATCTATATCTTCTCGCTGAATTTTTTAGAAATACAGAAGTGCTGGTGATTTATACAAATGTATTTTATATCTTCAACTCATTCTACCCTATACTTTTCTAATTAAATAATCATTTTAAAAAACTGACAATTTTATTTCCTTTTTACCATGCTTATCTTCTCCTTTTCTTTTTCTTGTCTTACTTTTATAACTATATAACTATAAATATATAAATATTATTTCCAGCAAAATATTAAGTAGAAAGAAATGGTGATTATGAATATCCTTACTTCATCCCTAATATTATTTGAAAGATATTCCAGTTTGTCCTCATTATAGATAATGTAAGCTCTTAGTTTTGATTAGTTACTCATAAAAGAATTAAGGGAAATTCCATTTTTTTCTCTGCTTTTAAGTGTATTTTTTTAAAATATGAATAGATGTTTGCTGTTTAAAAGATTTTCCTATAACTATTAATATAATCATGTGTTTTTCTTGCTTTACTTATTAATATAGTCAATTATGTTTATACTTTTCCTCTTCATGAACTAACACTTAATTTTTAGTATAAATGCAACCTGGTTATAGTATATAATCTTTGTGATATGTTATTGTAATATCTTTGCTTTTATTTTTTGAGACTTTTGCAATAATATTATTCACAGGGAATATTAGTCTGTAGTTTTGTTTCTCTGTTTTGACTCTGCCTTGTATAAGTGTAAAATCACATAATTTCTTTTTTGCCTCAGTTTCCTCATCTAGAAAATAGGAATAATAATTGCAGCTACCTTGCTGTGAGGCTAAAATGATATAATCTATTCAAAACACTTTGCAAGCTTTAAAGAGCTAATTAAGACCAGGTATTTCAATTCATTTTGCAGAATCATGAAATCCATGGAACAGATCTTTTTGGAGGATGATGTTTAAGATGGCATCTAGATCTGCTGAATCTTCCTTTTTAAAATAGTAATCACAGTAAGATCTCAATTCTGTATTTTTTTTCAGGCAAATGTGTGATAGTAAAAATAAAATATATGGTCCACTGTGGAATATTGGTTGTGAAAGTGTTCTGTTCCCTTGAATAATGTCATAAAGTATGACCTTGATATATGTCTAGTTATTAATATTCTGTCAGCTATGTATTTGATAATAAGAGTAAAAGATATGGTAGTTCTTTCACACACACATACACACACATACATACACACACACCATCCCCAATTAATGTATCTAATAAGATGCAATATGCCTCATATCTTTTTAGATGAGAAAGCTCCTGATTAACTGATTTAATCAGTAAGTGTTCCAAATTCCTAGATAAGTCTATTGAATCAACTTCCCTTTTAATCAAATTGCAAAGGAGTGAAGTGCTTCAAGCCATTGGGGAAAAAAAAAACAAATAACAAAATTCATTAAATATATTCTTATTGGTTTTAAGAATTAGGCACACCTCTGGGTCAATGTGTATCTGAGATGAACTCCATCAGGATTATTCTAGCAATTTCTTCAAGACAAACTTTGATAGTACTTTAAGGAATCAGACCTTTGTGACTATAACCAGTTGGCAAAATCAGATGAAGGGGTGAGAGGTGGAAGTTAACAGGGCTTGGCATTTGATCATAAAACTACAATCCTCAATTATCATGGCATCAGAGTGTCTGGTGCAGGAAGAAAAAATACATTCAGCTGAGATTTTATAAAATTAGACACACTGAGAAAAGCAACTTTAGGGAGCATAGCATTTTGGGACAGAAATAACTGACGTTTAGGAAACTATAAGGATCCCACACTTAAGGATCCAGGACCATAAAAAAATTTATGAGGGCTCTAAGAGAAAAATACTTCCATTGAAACAGAAACTGTATTGCCCCATTGCCATATATGTTCACTAAGTTTAAGTACATTTTCCCCCTGAACACTCTCTATATATTAATATATAATGTCCCAGAATTTTTAAAGGGATTTTAGGTATCACTTGTTCTTACCATCCAACCTATATAGATTCCTCTAAATAAATCTAATTAACTTTGACAAACTAATTGATATGAAATAGGTAAGAGATGGGTTGTATATTGGTAGGAGCTTCTGAGGAACAGTTAGAATTCCATTCCCCAACATATCAGTTTAGTCCTACCTAGAATTTTGAAGGAACTAATCAGCTAGACAACAATCCAATGTGTGAGACATTGCCATAATTACATACAGGATTTTTTTCAATTATCCCACTCAAGCATTTGATATCTTCCCACTTTCTGAAACTTAGAAAATCAATATTTCATCAATACTTTCAAATATTGTCACTTCTAGCTAGGAAACTCCTCTAAATATAATTGATCTAGCATGTTTGTTTTTAAAATATGCATTTCCTTTACTTCATTTTCTATTTCCTCTCTAACTACAAGTAGGAGTATCATACTCTAATTCAAATAAAGTGACTCTACTCTTCTTAATAGTGAAAAGAGTTTGGTATGGAATATTTCCAGGTCTTTTCTGTTTTTCATCAATAGAGGAAAGGGCATTGACTCTGATTACAGTATTTTCACAGAGATGTTTAATTACTGTGAAAAATTCACCATATTAAGTAGAATTAAGAGCCTAAAAGACTGCCTTCATTGGCAAAAAGCTGAATTATTTACTAAATAGAGAGCCATAGTTGCCAAGGGTAGACATTGGTTTAGAACATGAACTTGTTTGTTTAATTTAAAATAGAATAATGATAGAAAAGAATAGTAACATATCCTCATAAGGTAGACATAAGCAGTTGAAGGGAAAAAAAACTCATTTTAAACCAGGTATTCTTAATCTGGGGTCTGAAAAATTTGTGTGTTTATGTGTTATCCATATCAACATACACATATTTAAACATAAACATGTATATATAAGTATATATATATACATATACATGTTATCCACATACATCATAATTTGATTTATTTTATGCTCTTGAAAACATTATTCTGCCTCAGACACTAAGTAGTTGGGACCCTGGACATATTACAACCTCTTTTAGTTTATTTTTTAAGTTTCTTTGTCTCTAAAATAGGGATCATTATAGCATTTACTCTCTAGGATTTTTGTGAGGATCAAAGTAGATCATGTATATAAAGCATTCTGCATATTATAAAGCATTACATAAATACTAGCTATTATTATTTTGAGAAGAGGCAAATGGATTTTGCTGGTTGCTAAAGGGGGCCATGACCCATAAAAACTGTTAAAAAACCTCGTGCTTTAAAAAATCTCAGCAAGAAGCTTAACCAAGTAAAGGTACCTGAGGGAATCAAAAAATTAAATTAGAAGGAAGCTATTAAAGCCCTTTAGTACACTTCAGTATATGAGTGGGCATTATTTAGGCTTGGTAAAGAAGCAAGTAAAACTTAAGGGGGCTGATGGACAAAGGAACAATTGAGGACTGAAAATGATGATGATATCAAGAAATAGTTTTAATAAAAGTGAGCATTTGTTTAGGTATAAAATAATAGAGATTGTGGTTAAAAAGGAGAAATACCTAGTTTAAGCTGTGGGAAATGGAACCATTTCAAATACTGATAAGGCCCAGTATGTGCCCATATGATATGGTGGTGGAAGAAGTTAAATAAAGATGAACATTTTGGTAGTTGAAAAGATAAGAAATGAGAGACTGTTATTAGTGGACCTGCGATCTATACTACACCGGATTAAGATGAACTCTAACAAATATGACAGAACTTAATCCTTCCTTAAGGTACACAGGGTTAAAGTTATACTTTCATAAATTATTTTCAATAAAATAGTACTTTCAGTATCACATGCCATTTAGACAGAAAATCGAGACACTAATACATATATATGTGTGAGTACAAGCACACGTGTGTATATTTAGGTACAGAGCAGAGTAATGACAATTCAACATTGTTATCACCATTCATTGAAATATTTAAATGTAATCACATAGATGCCATGATTTCCTATAGTATAAATCTTTAGAAAATGAACAAAAATGTGAACTAATTTGGAGTATGTCTAATTTGTGATATTACTAGGGAGAGCTTATGCAGAATTCCAATCTGACAGAGATATCTTACATTTCCTTAGTAGTTTTTACTTTTTACAGAAGGTCAATATTTCATTTGGCCATTAATTTAGGATGATCCTTATAGGATATGAATCATATAGAAGAATTTTGTTCTCATATTTAGAATAACAGCAGTAAGAATGCTTCTCCTTTGAGCATGGACCTTGCCCAAAACCTTATCATGGTCTGAACATGACTGATTTCTCAGTCTTGCGCCAGCTTAGCCCAAGCTCTGCCAGGTCCAAGTCAGTTAATAAACATATATTAAGCATCTATGATGGACTAAGCTTTGGGAATATAGATATAATCGAAAAAAAATACTGTTTCAACCCTTGTGGAGCTTATAATTTAATAGGAATGATAACATAAATAAGGAAACTGAGAAGGCAAAGGGTAAGTGGGGAGGATAGCCAGTTGGAGACATGATAGAGAAATGCAAAGAAGTCCAAATGCAGTGGAGCTGGTGGAAAATGGGGAGAAGACTATGCTGAGCCCCTTCTGCTCTCAGGTCAAAAAGTCCAATCAGAGATAGGATACTGAAAAGGAGTGTAAAGCAGATTCCATCTTACAGGATAATGAATCCATATAAATGATATCCTTGTAGGAGATTATATCTTTCTTCTTTTGTTCCAAGAGGCTCATCATGAAAAGATTGTCCATTGATAAACTAAAGACATCAACAAGTTTTTTTTAAGTCCTTACTGTGTGTTAGCATTGTGCTAAGTGTTGAAAATTCAAATAGAAGTAGAAAGACAGCCCTTTTCTCAAAAAACTTATATTCAATTGGATAAGGATTCTTCATCTTGCTAGACACTTAAGATTATCTACAAATGAACCAAGGAAGTAGAGGCATTGTTGCTAAGTTGATTAGTTGTAGTTGACTCTTCCTGACCCTATTTGGAGTTTTCTTGGGAATGATACTGGAGTGGATTGCCATTTCCTTCTTCAAATCATTTTACAGATAAAGAAACTGAGGCATGGTTAAGTGACTTGCCCAGTGTCACATAGCTAGTATCTAAGGCCAGATTTGAATTCAGGTGCTCCTGACTCCACAACAGCTCTTCTATAGACACAGTGCCACATAGCTGCCTTGAAGAAGAGCTACATCAAAGAAAATTATGGATTTCTTGAAGCAGTGGTAGAAATTTGAATTTATTTAGCTGTTTTCCCTAATGGTTTTAACATCTATTTTCTTATTTGTTCCTCTTTTGTGAAAAAATTAAGGGGGATATTGCTCTCCTTATTCTTCAATAAGAAATGTATGGGTCTCTGTAAAAAATGGCTTGCCCAAGATTACACAATTAGGGGAAGAATTTAGAACTCCCACCTAGAATCTTCTGATTCCAAATCTAGTGGACTTACCCTCAATAATTTATTTTCCTAGGAAAAATTTAATTGACAGAGTGTTTTGGTGAGGGGAAGAGGTATGATTAACCAGGCTGTTCACAAGACAATCCAGTCACAAGTGTAATTAATTCAAGTGAGAAAAGATTAAAACTAATTACTTTTTGGGGTCTTGAGGGGCAAGCAAACCCTGTGAGAAGATTATCATGAATCCTGATCTTTGGGGGTGGTGGCCTAGGAATATTTGTAAGTAAAATTCTAGGGTGAGGACTGTAGTACAGAGAGAGGGGGTCAGAGCAGTTTTTACAGGCTTTGGCTGAGTTCTGATGTCAGTTAGGAGTTTAGAATCTTGGAAGAGAGTTTCAGTTGGACCTGGGACCTTGTGGAGAGAGATCCAGGGCCAGCTGAGCTGCTTCTTCTCCTGTTTGAGATTGAAACTTAGCCTAGCTTTGGAGTATTTATTTGAGATTTGTTAATTTAGATAAACCTTTTGTATCTCCATAATCTACCTCATTTCCCTACCTTTCTTCCCTTACCTAAATGTCTGTGAGGAGTGAATAAGGAGAGTGAATCAGAGAGTAGTTTCAAATCTGCAGTACTTTATCTAGAGAGGTTGGTTAGTCATCATCTTATTCCCTTAGATTTCAAGATCACCTTGAGAGCTGAGTTAAGGCAGGACCTTGCTCAAACCCCATCACTGCCTCCCTTCCCACACCTGAGGTTTCTTTAAACAACTGTTAGGGCTTCCTTAATCCACTTTTCCTGACAAATCACCTGAGAAGACAATAAACCTTTTGTGTTTAAACAGACCTGTTAGTTACTTTGTCAGTTAATTAGTAAGAAAGGGAAGAAGAGGAAAGAACCAACATACTTTGTGCTTGAAGGGAAGCCGGGTATCCATCTTGAAGGAAGGTGTAACTTCAAAACAAGTCCCTTCCTGTGAAATTAACTAAAGCCTCTAGTCAATTTCAATCAGTCTATTTCCCTCAGTTTGTCTTTAGTCTAAGTCCTAGTCTATAAGCCCTGCTGCTCTTTGCCTGTTTAGATTAATTCCTCCTCTCCCTGAAGATCTTTGTTACCTTCAGTGTTATACTCCCTGACTTCAGCCTCATATTATATCCTGAATCTCACTATTATATCCTACCTGCAACTCATATTATTTACCTAGCAAGTCCCTGACAACATTCCTTCCAAATCCCCTTTAACCTAACACCTTTCCCAAATTCACCCATAATAGGACCCATAAGAAATAGACGATTACACTAAAATTTTTAAAAATCTGATTTTTACCATCAGACTATTTTTTTTTCCATTTGGGACTTTGAAGAAGTCACTTAAAGCCTCAATAGCTTCATCTATAAAATGGAGATAATAATATCATTTATTTCACAGGATTATTATGAGGAAAGAATGAAATATTATATGTAAGATATTCTATAGTTTAATCGTCAGATTTCTGATATTTGCCCTAAAAGAGAACAGATATTTGATACAGTCTCAGTTACTTTTTTCTAGTATAAGCTTTAATCTTCCCCAAGATGGACTCTACCTCAGTTATAATTTTTTATCCTAGGATCCCAAAAAGCAATATATCTAAATCAGATGCTATCACTGTCTAATGTCAGCAGAACATTTGGATAATACACTATACATATTAACACACATATGTACACATAAATATATATATATGTATATTTAACTTTAATAATCTACCTAAATTTAATTAAATATATTTGATATAGCAAATACATATGTAAACACACACACACACACACACATATATATATATATGTATATATATATATAATCAGGTAAAACATGTAAGTTTTTTGAGCATAGGGACTGCTTACTTTTGTCTTTGAAACCCAGGACCTAGGGCAAGACCTACTGCATTGTAGGTACTTAAAAAAAAAAAAAAGGTGACTGATTGAGTGACTTCATCAAAGCAACCTATAATAAATCACTGATAAATATCAGTGAGTTCATTTTATTTTCTTTTCAAAGACAGCACCATTCTTGGGTGACTTGTGAATGACATCACCCTTATTTTTTAGAATTCAGCAATGGAATTTAAGTCAATTGTCCACAGGTAATGGTCCAATAGATCATTCTTCTTTTCCCCAACCATTATTCTACACAGATTGGCAGCTGTGGGATTTCAGAGAATTTTTTCCATGAATTTCTCTCACAAAAACCATGGTAATCTGCATGAAAATGAGTCCCCATGAATATGGAACATATTTAGGCAAACTATGGCAAGCAGATTAAAAAAGCCTTCCTCAGCAGCATCCGAATTTAAGGTTTAATTTTCCTATTAGTTGTGCTAGGGCAAAATGCCTTCAACAGGTGTAAGCAAAATATAATTAATACTGCCCCTATCTCCCACCCTTTATAAAGGTCACCACCCTTATTTACCCTGTATATGGCAGGCTGAATTCCAAATATATTAGATATTCCCTTATGAAGTTACAAATAGAAAAATGTAATTGATGGCTACAATTGCAAAACATTTTCTCCCTCTCTTTTTTCTCCTCTCATTCTTTTTAATTTTCCTTTTGCTTTGAAAAATCAGATTCTGAAAGCCAACCTACAGTACTCTGTGGGAAGAAGGGGATGTTTAAATTGCCCCATGAGCAGGAATTGTGAATGTTAAAACTTCAGTGAATATGCATAAGATTGGGCTGAATAATGGTTTTAAAGTAAAACAGAAAGATCTTCAACTTATTTGCTAAGTCACTCAGCACTGAATGCATATATAAATTATTGTTTTTTTGGAATACAGAGTCTTTTTA
Source organism: Gracilinanus agilis (assembly GCF_016433145.1). Taxonomy (NCBI): domain Eukaryota; kingdom Metazoa; phylum Chordata; class Mammalia; order Didelphimorphia; family Didelphidae; genus Gracilinanus; species Gracilinanus agilis. The sequence goes on from NC_058131.1 coordinate 101,373,447, forward strand.
AAGACAATTGTTTGGCATAGAAATCATTCTCAAACTTGAATTATTCTATATCTAAGACGTTTTCTAACTGCTAAGGATTTTTTATTTTTGTTTTTTGAGGATTTTTTTTTGGATTTCTTTTCTGAAACAAGCACAGATTCAAAACAGTTACTTGGAAGGGGAAAGGGCTCCTGACTGCCAAGCTGAATTTCTAAAGTACAAGCAAGGAAAGCAAAAGGGAACCAAATAAAGTTTTTACCCCAGGGTCTAAGTGACCCTAGTGCAGACCTTTCCTTGAATGTTAGGTGAACTACTTTCTTAAAACTTTCTTCACATTATTTCATGACCTCCTGGCTCCTCCAGGAAATGTGTAGGACTAAATTCAGTAAAAAAATGATTTAAAGGTTTTGAGCTGAGATCAATAGATACTCAAGTGAGTTGATTCCTGATTATGTTTGAGCCTGTTTCTTCTCGACTCTAATTTGCTTCAAGTGTTCTAGAAATGCCTGCTTATAATGACCAGAAGACTAAGAGAATTTTTAAAAAATATATACATCATACTCCTCTGAATTCTGAAAATAATCTGGGTTATGATGGAAATCAACTTTCTTCCCTTTAGTAGATGAAGATGATATTATTGAAACACCATCCTGGAGTGATGTTAGGTAATAATGGAGATGCTCCAGGTATACCATCTTGCTCTTGTTTAGACCTTGTTTTGATCAAGTGTAATTAGCAGTACAGAAACACTTACTCTTGGGTCATGGAACAGAATTAATTTTAGAATTGAAAAGGATTTTCTATGATTAATCCATACCTGAAAAAAAGAAAACAAAAGATAACCCTCTTAGAATATATGACAAAAGGTTATTAAGCTTCTTCTTAAGACCTCCAAAAAGGGTGAACTTACCATCAATCAATTAAGCAGCATTAACAAATTCAGACACTATGCATGGCACAGAAGACAAGAAAGCAATCTCAGTCCTCAGAGTTCATATTCTAATGAGAGGAGACAACATGAACATCCCTTGGTTAAAACCAAATATTTGTTATTCCGTTTTATCTGACTCTTTGTGGCTCTCAGGAGGATCCTATCCATGGAATTTTCTTGGCAAACATATTGGAGTGGTTTACCATTTCCTTCTCAAAAGATGAAAGCAAACAAGGGGCTAAATGACTTGCCCAAGATCAAGAGACTAATAAGTGTTTGAGGCCAGATATGAACTCAGGTCTTCCTGACTCTGGGTCCAGAGCACAAAACTCATGTGAAACAGCTACTCGGGACTCCTGGGATCACTTGAAGGCAGCTAAGAGAGACCAGGAAAGGTCTCATGCTGAAAAAAATAGCAGGAGCTGTGTGTAGACATAAGCCAGGATTCCAAAGGATGTAAGTGAGGACGCAGTAAGTTTATGGAATGATTGTCCTTTCTAAAGTGCTAGATCATATTATTGATTTCACATTTCCAAAGAAAACACACACATATGTATAAAATAAAAGCCAAAATGAAGAATATACATATGTTAGAATTTTGCCCATAGTCTAGATCAGTGGTGGTGAACCTTTTAGAAGCCTTAGAACCTGAGTATCCACACTGCAATCCTTACACCAAATGTGAGCCCCTGGCCTTACCCCAGACAGGGGAGGGAAGAAGTGCTCCCATTGGGCCACTGAGCTGGGTGGGGGGGAATCATGTTAGAAATGTTCTTGGGCACACGTGGAGAAGAGGAGGGGAGCAGCCCCTTCCAGCATGCTCTGGCATGCTCAGGCACATGAGGCATAGGTTCACCAACACTGAGCTAGATGAACATAAATTTTTCTCTTTTTAGATCACTGCAATGCTCTTGCCTGACAATGATTTTTTTTCTTCAGATCTTGACTCTGCCATCAAGTGGAATCTCTGCCTTTCCTAAAATTGTATTATGTGCAAACTGAGTAAACATGGCATCCAAGCTTTTATCCAAGTTATCGATAAAAAATGCTAAGTTGTAAGGGGCAGCAGGCTAGCTCAGGGGATTGAGAGCCAGGCCTAGATACAAGAGGTCCTGGGTTTGAATATGACCCAAGACCCTGCCTAGTTGTGTGACCCTGGGCAAGTCACTTGACCCCTATTGCCTATTCCTTACTGTTCTTCTGCCTTAGAACCAATACACAGTATTGATTCTAAAACAAGAAGGTAAGGGTTTAGAAAGATGTTAAACGCCATAGTGCTAGACCCAGATCCCTAGGGAACTCTTTTGGAAAGTTTCTTACCAAAATGAGATCATTACTCTGAGTAATCCTTCTAAATAAGTTCTTAATTCAACTGGGTATATTACTATTATTATTACTATTATTATTATTTATTAATATTGCTGTTTTAATATTTTATTAATAATCAAGTGCTTTATATGATTTATATAATAAACTATAAATAATAAATAGTAATTGATTAATATTTGATATTTGTTGATAATAAATTAATATTATTAATTATTATCATATTTTAGCCATCTTGCCATGTTTTTCCTCAAGAACACGGGAAATTCTACTTAAGTGCTTTTATAAAATTTAAGTCAATTTCAGCAAAACATTCCCCCAATCAACCAATTTAGCAAATTCGTCAGAAAAAAATGTTAAGCTAGAGCAACTGAGTCAGAAAAAATTAATGTGTTTTATTTGGACAGACTGATCATAACCTTGTCCTAACAGATGGTACAGATAGAGAGAAAGCACAAAGGGTGAAAAAGCATAACTTTTCTTGGAAAGGAATATAGCTGTGTACAAGGGCAGAGCTCCCAAAGGACTATGGGGCAGAGCAAAAGTCTTGTCAACCAACATATGCTGAGTGATCTAAATCTCTGAGAAACCTTGAAAGGGCAAAATATTGATAGCACAAAAATCAGTTTCAAGTCAATTGAAACTAGGGTGACAATTTTTTTAAAATCATACTTTTTTGGGTGATGATTGCTTCCTTTGTGGATTATTCACTAGCTACTTATTCTAATTACTACACAGCACCCCAAGAAACCAAAGTCAAGCTGATAGAGCAATAATTTACAAAATGTACCTGAAAACAACTCAGTAATCACGTCTGCCAGTTCCTTAATATCTTGAAGATGTATATCATCCGAGCCAGTTATAAATTTCATCTTTGTCAATTACTTTGTGACCTTGGGATTCATAACTGTCCTAAACTCAGTTTCCCTCATCTATAATATAAGGCATTTGAACTATATTTTTTTTCTCTTAAGTCATGTCTAGTTCTAATTTGTGAGCAATAAGCAACAGTTTCTCAGTTGGTTTCATTTAAATCCAGAGCATTTCTGTGAGGTAGGAGGGCCACAGTGGTTGCTATTAACCTAATTTTTAAGAGAAATTAATTATTTATTTGTTTGTTTGCTGCATTAAAATTCCCAATTATTTACCATCCTTCTTCCTTTCCCTGTACTAGAGATGGAATTATTTAACAAGAATATATGTCTATATAAAATGATGACTTCCTTGTTTCTATTTATCAGTTCTTTCCCTGAAGTTGGATGTATACAAGTCATTCTTCAAATAATATTTCTGTTGCTCTTGGTTCTGTTCATTTCACTATTCATAATTTCATGTAGACTTTTCTGTGTTTTCTAAAATTAACCTGCTTGTCTTTTCTTACAGTAAAATATTATTCCATCACAAATTATATGGTGTGACCTTGTTTAGCCAATGCCTAATTGATGGTGATGCTTCCACTTTGATATTTAACATACAGAGAAACTACTCTTCAGTGTTCTCCAAATGAAAACTAGAATTTTAACTAGGATGAAAATATTCCTAGTGATGATTTCTTTACTACATGAGAAAAAGCATTTATTTAGCTATGATCAAGAAGTTTGTTATAGTAGCTTAAAATTCAATTACAGTGTTTTGATCAAAAGAAAATCAGGAGAGAAGGAACACATTTTGTGAGTCAGAATTTTTTCCCCTGAATACTAAAAGGGCAGATTCCAACAGAAGTATTAACTTTACAAAAAAAAAAGATAGATCATCTGCCTTCAAGAAACAATATCTAATAAGAGAGAAAGGACAAGCATTAAATCCATAGATGTCAGGAAAAAAACCAGGGGTAGTCAAGTTAAGCAACTGCTAGGGTACAACATGAATTGGAAATGGTCAAGAAGGGATTCTTTTCTTAATTGCTTTTTATTAATGCACATATTTTATATGTTATAATATTCTTATCATGGAATGTACAATACCTGGAGTAGTTATTTATTTTGATCATAAATCAAGGTAAACCTCTTACCATAAAGATTCAAAGTTTCAATTCAAATATAAAATATAAATACCCCAAAGATTAAACCTGGGAAAATGTAATTTTCAGTCCTTGCTTGGAACATACAAATACCTTGACCTCGCTCAGGGTTAGATAGTCTATACTATTTAAGTAAGTAATCACTAATAGGAAAAAAATTTAGGATAGTACTGTTTATAAATAAGGAAACAAAAAAATAATTCTGATGTAATTATTAACATGGATGAATTGACAAACATCTAGTCTTTAGGCAAAATTTTAGCATATGAATATATAATATATAAATGAATTATTCTTTTTGGCTTTTATTGTGTATGTGTGTTATTTATGGAAAAGTGAAATCAATAATTCAATGCGGCTCTTATAAGTGACCACCTTTCCAATTTCTACAGATAATCATATTTGATTAGTTCAATGAGATCTTAAAGCTCTTAAGAAGTAGGACCCCATCTTACAGTATTTCATAACTCCACAGCAGACCATATATTAGGAGCTCAATAAATATTGCTGAATACAATTGTATTAAGTCATTCATTTTTTAAGATCTATGTAGGATTTTATTCAGCACCGGAAATCTTAAATATAATTCTGCACTGATGAAGAGAGAGAGAGAGAGAGAGAGAGATGTGGTCCATTTACTTTTTAAAAAGGACTCCTCCCCTCATACATTTTCTAAAAGTGTACCAAATGAAAATAATTTATGAGCACCAGACTAATAGATTTTTTTTTTCTTCAGCAGATCAGCAGTATGTCTGCACAGAAACCACAGCTGCTTTAGCAGTACATTTACCTCTGAACTCAGCATCTCATCAAATCTAGGTGTGCTTACATTGGATTTCAGATCTAAGGGTAGTTGGTGGCATTTCACTCGGTTAATTCAAATGTGACTGATCATAAAAAAGCTATCTCCCTTTACTCATCTTAATAAAGCCCAAAGCATGAAAAACATGTAAATGACTATGATTTTTAAAAAATAAAAAGAAGAAAGCCATACGGTTCCACCTTTTCTTTTTAAATTTAGAAAAGAAAGACTCTTTAATTGCTAAACTTGTTAATTCTCATGGAGATGTCCTCAATTTTCAGTTATTCATCTTCAAGAGTGTTTGCCTTCTTTGATTAGTTACTTTTTAATTGGGTTAAATTGCAAGTAAGTGTGCTAATAAAAACCCAATCAAACAAATAAAAAACAAGTAAAATGACTTCAAAATGAGATTCCATTAATATGTGACTGAAGACTCACTTCTTGCAGAAATAGTTTTAAGTGGTCAAGAAAGCACTTTATGAAGCATCTACTATATACCATGCTAGGATCTTATGATGCAAATAAAAAAAAAATATGGCCCTGCCCTCATTGACTTCCCAATCTAATGAAGGATGATAGAGATCAGAAAATCTATACACTAGGTTCAAAGAAGAAGACATTGGAGAAACTAAATGGAACAGATTTGGCCTTCCTTTTGAATAAACCGAATTTTTTTCCACAAAATGGAAATCGAGTTGCATATGGATGTTGAATTGTAAATAATATATTTCTAGGTGGGATAGTGGACTGAGCAAAAAACCTTAGAGACTTGCTGTGTAACTGAGGGCACTTCACCTCTGAGTGCTTCAGTTTCCTTCTCTCTAAAATGTAAATAATAATAGCACCTACTTGGCAGAGTTCTTCTGAGAATCAAATGAGATAATATTTGTAATGTTCTTGGCAAATTTGAAAGTACTAATAAACTCAAGTTAATATTTCTACCAAATTATTAAAGATATCAATTTTCTCTGATTTAAATGGACTTCATTGCTTTACTGACACTAGCATCAACTGTATTAATAATTATACCCTTGTTTATCTGTATTTATAGTAGAAAAACTAATTTAAATGACTATTATGATTTATATAAAAGATGTTTAACTTAAGTTTTCTGTTATGCAAAGCAACAATGTTTTTACTGAACATTTAACTGAATATTTGCTGGCTTTATGCTTCATGTTTTATATTCTTCTATAAATTACTTATATACATTTCTTTATATTATATATTATTTAAATATCATATATTTATATGCACTTAATATTTTAAATTCTGGATTTTTTAAATTAAAAAAATTTAATGCTTACCTTTCATTTTAGGATCATTATTAAGAATTGGTTCCAAGGATTAAGAGCAGTAAGAGGTAGGCAATTGGGGTTAGGTGACTTGCTCAGGGTCACACAGCTAGAATACATAAAAGACTACATTTGAACCCAGAACCCCCTATCTCCATAACTTGCTCTCTATCCACTGAACAATCTAGCTGCCACAAATTTTAGATTCTTTTTCAAAACATGACTAGGTTAATTGCAGAGGAAGGTGGAATGTTCCTCTTATTAAGGAACTCACAATCTATGAGAAGGAAAAAAACATATGCATGAAGGATCTAATAAACATGTGAACTCATCAATGTGGGTATTACCTCCAATAATAGATCTAACAACCATCCATACCTTCCTCTCCCATGTGACTCTCTGTGTTTTCCATAAGTTTGTTGCATGGGGATCCACCCAAAATTTGGGGACCTTCCTTGAATAATCTTCCAAAGCATACCTATGCTGTACACAATCTATCCATCATTTATTCTTCACTCTTGCCAGAGGTTTGGGATTGTTTACATTTATAGTGAGAACATGAGAATCAATATGATTCAATTCTTTCAGCAGTGTGTCTGTTTATTAGTCACTGCAAAATGATTACACATTTAGTGTAGCTACTCCTGCCTGGATATTTCTAGATAGGCTAAGAATTTTGTGTGTGTGTGTGTGTGTGTGTGTGTGTGTGTGTGTGTGTGTGTGTGGTTTTTTGTCTGTTCAATAGATTTGAGATTAGATATCTCTATTTCATCCAGGCCTAGAAGTATAGCAGTCATAGTCATGGGCCTTTTGTCAATATTGATCTCTTTTGGAGCTTTAATTTGCTAATTTTTAATCTGAGGTTGGTTGACCCTCCTTATGCAGGAAGCTTCCTGCTCTAAGGGGCTCACTCTTTTGGTTCCATCTTTGTGTAACTACTAATTGGCTTAGTCCAATGGAGGTTATAATTCTTGAGCTAGAGTTCCACCAGATTTTAACACAGTGGTAAAGAGAACAGTGTAATTTTTTTATTTGAAAATTGTTATTTAATTAACTAATTTAGAATATTTTTCCATGGTTCCATGATTCATGTTCTTTCCCTTCCCTCCTCCCACCTTCCTTCCATAACCAATGAGCAAATCCACTGGGTTTTACATGTGTCATTGATCAGGACCTATTTCCATATTATTAATATTTACACTAGGGAGATTGCTTAGAGTCGACATCCCCAATAATCTCCCCATTGACCCATGTGATCAAGCAGTTGTTTTTCTTCTGCGTTTCTACTCCCACAGTTCTTTCTCTGGATGTGGATAGTGTTCTTTCTCATAAGTCTCTCATACTTGTCCTGGATCATTGCACTGCTGCTAGTAAAGAAGTCCATTACATTCGATTTTACCACAATGTATGTCTGTGTACAAAGTTCTCCTAGATCTGTTCCTTTCACTCTGCATCTGTTCCTTGAGGTTGTTCCAGTTCACCTGGAATTCCTCCAGTTTATTATTCCTTTGAGCACAATAGTATTCCATCACCAGCATATACCACAATTTGTTCAGTCATTCCCCAATTGAAGGGCATACCCTTATTTTCCAATTTTTTGCCACCACAAAGAGCATGGCTATAAATATTTTTGTACAAGTCTTTTTCCCTATTATCTCTTTGGGGTATAAGCCCAGCAGTGCTATAGCTGGATCAAAGGGCAGGCATTCTTTTATAGCCCTTTGAGCATGATTCCAAATTGCCATCCAGAATGGTTGGATCAATTCACAACTCCACCAGCAATGCATTAGTGTCCCAATTTTGTCACATCCTATCTAACATTTATTACTTTCCTTTGGTGTCATATTAGCCAGTCTGTTAGGTGTGAGATGGTACCTCAGATTTATTTTGATTTGCATTTCTCTAATTATAAGAGATTTAGAACAGAAGTGTTACATATATATGTAAATTCATAGGCATATTTTCAGCATAATGAAACATACCTAAATTTGATTTTCATTGCCATAATATTTAAGAATCTAGTGAAATCTCCATAACATGATGATAGAAAAGAATCTGGAGAGATAGAGATGTACAATGATGTAACCCTGGTTAATGCTTATTGATTTGTACTGAAAAATAAGTGATCTGGGCTATCAACATTAGGAAAAAAATTAAAACAATATCCATTTAAAATCTCAATCTTTATAGAAAGACATGTTGTAATAATTTGGATTTAGATGCAGAAAAACTGTGAGACCAATTCTCTCACTTGTACCCTGTCTAATTTGGGATATTCCTGCTTCTTTGCCCTTAGTATCCTTATCTTTAAAATGGACTGGGCAAGATGATCTATGAGATTGCTTCTGGATCTAAATTTATTTTTTCCCTCTATTTAAGGGAAATACAGTATTTTGTGTAAAAATGAGGATACTTATATGACCAATAAAAGACATAGAGTGGAAACACAGAAGAAAAACAATTGCTTGAACACATGGGTTGATGTGGACACGATTTGGATGTAGACTCTTAATGACCACTCTAGAACAATTATCAAAAATTTGGAAATAGGTCTTGATCTATGACACAGGAAGAAACAAATGGAAATGTGCATCGGCTACTGGGGGAGTGGGGGTAAGGGGAGAGAGAGCAAGAACATGAATCATGGAACCATGGAAAATTTTTTCTAAAAGATTAAAATTAAAATTAAAAAATCCATAAAAAAGACATATCATAGTATTTGTATCAAAGGCTGAAATGTGCAGGTTGGTAATATGTTTTGTTGCATATACAGAGAAGTGGACACTTTACTGTCCAAGAGTTTCCATTTTTATCACAGTGCTGCAGGGTTTAAGATTGATGCCATCTTTAATCCAGAGATACTTATAAAAAGCTGACTAAACAATACTCAGCTCAACCATATGTCTTCATTCATTTCCCAGTGGCATAATCGTTGCATTAATAATGTGAGAGAAAGTGAAAGTTTGATTTAGAAAGCATGGCTGCTTGAAATATCAATTGCCCAAAGACTTAAAAGCAAAAGGATTTCTGGGATCTTTCAGAAGTATACAAAAATGGAACTGGCATGATTAACTGCTCAAATACAAATTAGAAAGGTAATTCTTATTAAATTTCACAGAAATTTTATTTAGCCTGAGATTTCTAGTATAATAAAAGTTAATGTATTTGATCATTACTCAATATGTGTATTTGGTTGCTTTGCATACTTTTATTAACTATTAATAGTATCACTAACAGAAACAATAATGAAAAATATTCATTTCCTCTAGGAAGCTTTTTGGGTTTACTATCACAATATTAAATTAGGCACTAGAGGAAATTTAGAGATTATCTAATCAAGGTTTCATGGTATCCATGAAGACCTAAGGAGTATTTTGAATAGATTTCAGGTAGTCTGTAAACTTATATGGGGAAAATATTGTGAGCAATAAATAAATAATATCTGTAAATTACTTTGTACCACATAAATGCTAATGCTAATAATAATAACAATCTTGGATTTTTTTATAATCCTATTTCATTTTATAAATTTATAAACATTATTCTTAGAAATAGCCCATAGGATTCACTAGATTGCCAGAAAGGTCCTTGACCAAAAAAAATCATCCCTCTTAATCATTTTGTAGTTGAATACACTGAAAGCCAGATAAATAAAAATAGCTTACTAAAGATTTTATATCTTAAGAGGTTAGCAGAGATATTTCTGATTGTTCTTTTAACCAAACTGTGCTATTTCATCATGGTATCACATAAAAGGGACTAAGTATGGAAGCAACCAGCTCCATGGTGATTACTTTCTTATTTTATGTACTCTCATCACTTTTTATATAGTTTTAACAACACCATAATTAATTTGCTGTTCATTTCCTAACTAGATTGTGACTTTTTCCTAAAGAAGGACAAGATGCCATATTCTTCTTTGGCTTTCTCCAAAGTAAAATGCAGCTGATACTAGGCAGTCAATGCCTATTGAACAAACAATGCAAGTTAAAGCCAAAAAATGTGGGATATTGAGTAGTAGGCAGAAAAGCAAACTATAAAAATATCTTAAAAAGAAGAATGAAAAATTCATAAATCTAGAACTGAAAGATATTTTGTTGTTCATCTAGGCCAACCCCTGATTTTAAAAAAAGGAGGTAGATTTATCTGCCTCAATGTCAGAGAAAGATCAAAGATCTGTTTATCTTTCTATCTGTATATGTACATACACAAGTATATAAATATGCATATACATTTATACTCTAATTCACAAGTTATTAGAATTAGATATATTAATATGGATGTTATATATATATGTGTGTGTGTGTATGTTTTCATGAATATCTCCTATTATCAGAAGGATAAATTCAGCAAGACATACATGAACAACTATCTTTAAAAAACCTCCAATAAGATAGGTTTAATGGTTAATTTTATCCAATATTTAAACCATAATTTATGACTAATCTAGAGGAATTGTGCCTAGCAATAAAGTAGAAATACACTCTGCAAAACTCCTTTTATAAAAAACATATTATTCTGATATTCAAAATAGGGCATAGAGAATAATAAAATTGGAGAAAGAGTATGATATAGCAATATTATGAATGAATAAGTGTATGGAAATGACTTATGATTTGATCAGTATTGGGGAACTCCTAACTGATAAAGTATCTTCTGCCAAAATCGATTATCAATACCTCCTTTAAAACTTATGGGTTTAGGAAGTTGCTAAAGGTCACATAGTGAGAATTTTTCAGTCACAACTTGACTCCAAATAATCCTAATTCTAATACAATCCATCCACCATGCAATCCTGCCTATCATTATGATCCTGTAATGATAACAAATTAAATAAATGTTTAATAGAGACACTAGAGCAAATAATTTTATTTTTTAATATTTGTTTTATTCAGCAAAAATCTTCCATCTCATTATTCTATCCCCTTGAATTGAGAGCACAAGTAAACAAAATTTATTACCAGCATGTATAGTCAATCAAAGTAACTTCCTATATTGATCATATCTAAGTATATATAACTCCACATTCTAAGAATATTTCACTTTTATTTTATAATTTCAAGGAGTTAACAAAAAGATTAAAGTAAGGGTTTCTAGTATTACCAGCAGTAGGCATCACATCTGTTTCATGCTGGTCACAAAATAGGCATAATCTGAAATAGACTAGGTAAATAAGACCTAGAAGCAGGCAGTATAGTGTTCAATATATCAAAGAACATAAATTACATAGGGAAGTATTCTATTGAACAAGAATTACTGGGGAAACTGCAAAGCAATTTGTATAAAAACGCATTGGACTAAAATCTTATATAATTTAACAAAATTAGTTCAAAATGGAAAAGTAATTTCTATATTTCTGTAAAGGTCACATCTATGATTGGAGGTTGAATTCATGACCAGAGATGAAATAATGTAAATAATTAAATCAGGACATATTAGAAAATTAAATTTTATACAATTTAATTTTACTATAATGATGTAAATGTGTCTAGAATAAAATGAGAATCTATGTCATTATTATAATCTATGCTATTACATGTATAAAAGCCTATATTATTCAACATCACTAGTTGTAGTCTTGTATTTAGAATATATATGGAATTTACATGAGCATATTAAAATCTAGTTATTCCTTAAGTGGTAAGTCCTTATAGTTGAACAAAGAGTTTCTAAAGAACAAGTGTTAAATATCAAAAAAGCATGTGAAATATACTCCAAATCATTCACAAGGAAAACTGAAAATTTTCATGAAAGTATGATATGTCAATTCACTTCCATTCCATTAAGAAGGATAGTAAAATATGGAAAGTTAATACAAATAGACTCTTGGAAATTTGGTACACTATTACAGAATTGAATCAATCAGTCAAAAATATTATTAAGTGCCAAGTATTCTGCTAAATGCTGAGGATGGACTTTCTGGTTAATATGGTGGCAGAGTAAAAAGCAGCTGCTTAACTTCTCCTAACCAAAACATATAGGACTCCTCAAGAAGACATAAAAACAAATCCAGAGGAGCAAAGGGACCTCACAGCCCCCACAGAGTGAAGGGCTCAGGATTGGAGGTATGTGGAATCAGGGTATTTCTATACTATAAAGGGGTGAAACAGCTCTTACTTCAACGCGCGCTGAGCAACCCCCTCCCCCACCCCACACCACCTACAATGCCAAAGTCAAAGCACAAGAGTTAGATCAAGTTTTGGGCATGCATTAAGTCCTTGGCAGCTACCTGGGGTCACCAGGGCCTGCTCCTGAGAGCAGCAAGACTTAAGACCGCAAGAGGCTAAAGAATGCGCACAGATTTTGAACAGAGATTCCAAGTAAAAGAAAAAAATTTACAAGAAGCCAGAAAGGGACAATTCAGATATCAAGGAGCAACAATCAGGATCACACAGGATCTGGCAGCCTACACACTAAAAGACTGCAAGGCTTGGAATATGATATTCAGAAAGGCAAGAGAACTGGGTCTACAACCAAGGATCACCAACCCATCAGAACTAACTATATACTTCCAGGGGAAAGTATGGGCATTCAACAAGATAGAAGATTTCCAAGTATTTGCACAGAAAAGAGCAGGACTAAATAGAACTTTCGATATCCAACCACAAAAATCAAGAGAAACATTAAAAGGTAAATAAGAAACAGAGGGGAAAGAAAGAAAATTCCTATTTTTCTAAATTTCCCTCTTTAAGGGCTTCAATATGGTCTAATTATTGGTATTCCTATGTGGAGAAATGTTATGTATAATTCTCTGTAAGGAACTCTATTCACTATTTTAGTATTCACTATTATAATAATTATAAGAAGTATTCATAGGGAGAGGTTGGAATACTAAATGGTCTAAGATGATATGAGGGTGGGAAAAAGGGAGGTGAATAATAGAGGACACCAAGAGAAAGTTGAATGAATAAGAAAAATAGGATATTCTATTACATACAAAGAGGGCATGGGAAGGAGAAGGGATGAATACTATTATAAGAAGCAGAGGAAGAGAGCATTAATAGGTAATATTTCAACCTTACTCTCAGTGTAATTAACCCTGAGAGGGAAGAGTAGCTTCATCCATTGGGATATAAAACTCTATCTAACCCTACTTAGAAAGTCAGAAGGGATAAACCAAGTGCATCAGGGGACTGGGGAGGTGATAAAAAAGAGGGGAAAAGAAGGGGGAAGGAATTCATTAGGCCTTAAAAATAAAAAGAGGGGAACAATAAGGGAAGGGGTAGAAAGGGAAGTAAATCAAGGGAGGGGGCAAAGGTTACAGGCATAAAGCAAACCACTGGTTAAAAAGGAAATAGTGTAAGAAGAAGGGTAGAACTAGGAGAGGATACCAAAATGTTGGCAAATACACAACTGATAATTATAACTCTGAATGTGAATGGATTGAACTCTCCCATAAAAAGGAAGCAAATAGCAGAGTGGATTACAAACCAAAATCCTACCATATGTTGTCTACAAGAAACACATTTGAGGCAAGTGGACATACACAGGTCTAAGGCAAAGGGCTTGAGCAAAATCCTTTGGACCTCAAAAAAGAAAAAGAAGGCAGGAGTGGCAATTATGATTTCTGACAAAGCCAAAGTAAAAATAGATATGATTTAAAAAGATAGGGAAGGTCATTACATCCTGATTAAAGGCAGTATAGAAAATGAGTAAATAACATTGCTAAATATGTATCCACCAAATGGCAATGGACATGAATAGGTAATTTTCAGATAAAGAAATCAAAACTATCAATAAGCACATGAGAAAGTGTTCTAAATCTCTAATAATTAGAGAAATGCAAATCAAAACAACTCTGAGATATCACCTCACACTTGGCAGATTGGCTAAAATGAAATAAGGGGAGAGTAATGAATGCTGGAGGGGATGTGGCAAAACTGGGACATTAATGCGTTGTTGGTGGAGTTGTGAACTGATCCAACCATTCTGGCTGGCAATTTGGAACTATGCCCAAAGGGCTATAAAAGAATGCCTGCCCTTTGATCCAGCCATAGCATTGTTGGGTTTGTACCCGAAGGAGATCATAGATAAACAGACATGTACAAACATGTTTATAGTCGTGCTCTTTGTGGTGGCAAAAAACTGGAAAATGATGGTATGCCCTTCAATTGGGGAATGGCTGAACAAATTGTGGTATATGCTGGTGATGGAATACTATTGTGCTCAAAGGAATAATAAACTGGAGGAATTCCATGTGAACTAGAAAGACCTCCAGGAACTGATGCAGAGCGAAAGCAGCAGAGCCAGAAGAACATTGTACACAGAAGCTGATACACTGTGGTAAAATAGAATGTAATGAACTTCTGTACTAGCAGCAATGCAATGACCCAGGACAATTCTGAGGGACTTATAGAAAAGAATGCTATCCACATTCAGGGGAAGAACTACAGGAGTGGAAACAGAAGAAAAAGAACTGCTTGAACTCATAGGTTGAGGCAGACATGATTGGGGATGTAGACTTGAAACTACCACACCAATGCAACTATCAACAATTTAGAAATAGGTCTTGATCAATGACATGTTAAAACCAGTGAAAATATGCATCAGCCATGGGGTGTGGGGAGTGTGGGGGGTGAAGGGGAAAGTAAGAGCATGAATTATGTAACCATGTTAACTTTTCTAAAAAATAAATATTAATAAATGTTTAAAAATAAAAGTAAACTCACGTTGCACAAAAAAAAATAAAAAAAAATAAATGCTGAGGATGCAAAAAGAAACAAAAGACAGTCCCTGTTCCAAAAGAACTGAAATGTAATGGAAATATAAACTGATTTAACTCTTCAGGAAAACAATTTAGAATTACTGGAAAAAAGTTTAAAACATTAATCCTTCTACCCAATAATTTTCTTGGCAATGATACTGGTGTAGTTTGGTATTTTCTTTTCCAGTCTCATTTTATAGGTGAGGAAACTGAGGCAAACAGAGTTAAGGGTGTAAGGTTGGGATTAGACTCTCTCTCTCTTCCATTCTATCATAACATTGGTTACTGGCTCTTATTATTATTTTAAGGGGCTTGGCCAGAATCATATTGTGAGTAAGAGTTTGACACCAGATTTGGAATTGAGGAAGGTGATAATTCCCGATTTGTGGCCTTGCACTATATCCACTGCTCCAGCTAGCTGCAATATACAGACATACATACATGCAAATACACATATATACATACACACAAACACATTTTATAGTACCAGAAAGTTGGAAGCAAAATATGTGCTACTGATTGAAGAAAAGTTAAATACCTATTTGTATATTCATATAAAGAAAAATTTATACACTATGAAAATGAATGAGTTCAGAGAAATATATGATCTAGAAGGACATATAAAATGACCACAATAATGTAAAGAATATTAAAATACAACAGAATTCATATAAAATTAAATTCTTAAGTTGGCTCTTGATGACTGATATTAAAATACATTTTATTTCTTCATTTAAAAGAGATGTTAAATCATAAATGTGGAATTTTATATCTCTTCTCACAAATAATCAATATATCACATGGATGAGACAAACCATTTCTTTCCAATTATAATTGTGGAAGAGTTGTGTTGTTGGGAACTTATTCTTCTATCAAACACAATTCATCAACAAAGAATTACAAATAAACAAATGCTTTGAGATTAATTTTTAAATGCCCAGAAGAGAATGATATAGTAGGAAATCTGACACTTACTCATGTTGTACTATGGAAAAATATTAGTTAGAATAGAAATGAAAATATGAGATTGATACATTACAAAAGAATTAGTAATAATGAGTGATTTGCTTTTCATTCATTGTATATATTATTCAATATCCCATCTCTGTGCATTTTCAATGGCTATCTCCCATACTGGTAATACCTTTTACCTAACCCTTACCCTTTTTACTAGTTATTAGTACTCACCCTTTCAAATATTTCTATTTCTATTCTATTTATCTATCTATAGTTATCTTTCTATATCTATATATATATTTCTATATTATATTTATATTTTGTAAGTATATATAGTTAAGAATTATAAGTATTTATGTAAAGGACAGCTAGGTGTCACAGTGGATAGAACATTTGCCTGGAGTCAAAAAGAACTAAATTAAAATTGGACCTCAGACTCTTATTAGCTCTGTGTCTCTGAGTGGGTCACTCAATGACTTTTTGTCTCAGTTTCTCCAGCTGTAAAATGAAGATAATAGTAACACCTACCTCCCAGGGTTGTTGTGAGGATTACATGAGAATAATTGTTCCTATGTGTATACACACATATTTATAACATGAAAATTCCCAAAAAAACAATGGTTCTTTCATTATTGCATTTATATTCCCGGGTCCACTACTGTGTGGCAGAGAGAAGGACTTAAATGCTTGTCATTTTGATACTTAAGTTGATAGTAAAGTGATAGCAATGCTTGAAGGTAAGTAAAAAGTCAAAAATCATGTTAGAAGTCAAGGTGATTGAGAGTTGATGGCATAATTGATTGAAACAGGGAAATTGGGAGGAAATTTTTAAAACCCAGTCTAGGCAGAAATGGAAATAAAGATTAAGAATTCTGTTGGGAAAAAGTTAATTCTGCAGTGGTGATGTATATTTATCAAAAATAATGTCCTTGTGGATATGTGAAAATATGGAACTTGAGCTCAAGTGAGAAGATTGGGATAGAGGATGAAGTTTAGAAGATGTGTGATGGTACTGATGAGTTTTTAATAAAGATAAGAAAAAGAAAGTACAATGCTAAGGACTGAATGCTATATATGTGTATAAGGTCCTGGAAAAAAGAATTAAGAGGGGCAGGAGAGCTATGTGAAGAGGATTAGGAGAATATGATATTAAGAAGCCAAATTAAAAGAGAACTTTGAGAAAGAGCTCAATAGCATCAAAGGCTACAGGAAGATTAGAAAAGTATCAAATTATGAAATGGACTTTTTTATGCGAGACTAAAAATTGTTAGTAATGTTCAAACAGAATTACAGTAGACTGTAAATGGAATGGGAGGGAAGTATATGGGAGGGGGGACGTTGTGTAGACTTGGTGAGGAAATGTCCACAGTAGTTTTAGGGGCTAGCTTTGAAAAATGTCACTGACACTGAGGAAATCCATAGGGAAGTATAGTTCTGGGAGGCAGGCAAAGTTAGGACAACCTGTGTAGGTTTATAGACACAAGAGAAAGAGCCAAAAGAAAATGGAATATATGTGTGAGTGTGGAGGAGGTTGAAGTAAAATTCTTGAGAGGGAGAAGTTAGGAGAAAAACAAATATTATTTCAGTCTTTGATAATTCAGATACTTTGATAATAAAACAAATATTATTTCAGTCTTTGAATTTAGAGGGAAAATGATTTATGGAATGTTTATTGGTTTAATAAAAATGATTAGAAATGAATTAAAATGGCATAAATAGAGCAGTAGAAATATAGTTGACTGTGGGCTTAAAGAAGTGAAATCAAGACATGATTGTCATATGTGAACTTGAGTAATATATGCTCTCTGAGCATCAGAGCTTTCATTAATAGATTGATCAAAAATATTTACCAATACGTTTCAGGCAATATGCCAGTTGCTTGCGATGCAAAACCAGAAAAGAACCAAGCCCTTCTATTAAGGGGTCCATCTGCTATCAAGGGAGAGAACATGCACATACTTAAGACAGGGCTAAAGTACAAAAGTAGCACAAGATAATTTTGAAGGTAAAGATACCAATAATTTGAGGGTGGGATCAGAAAAAAAATCTTATTTAGTGTTGCAGGGAATTTTATTTGGGAAATGTTACATCTGGGATGGTGATTTACGAAAAAAAAATCTAAGACACACACACGGGTGAGGAGGAAGTACATTCCACAAGTAGAGAGACAAGAGATGGAGTATCAGCTGTGAAGGAACAGCAAGAAGGCTTGTTTGTCTGGACCACAGAGAGTAATGTGCAATAAGTGCTGCAGCAAAGTAGGTTAGAGACAAGAGCTTTAAATGCCAGAGGAATTTGTGTTTGAACATAGATGTAATAAGAAGCCACTGGATTTCATTACATAGTGGAATAGCATGATCCAAATTGTACTTTAGGACAATCACTTTAGTAGCTGTGTGGAGCTCCATGTTTTTACTTTTATTTATATTCCCAGTGTTTTCCTCAATGTCTGCAGGAACAAATAAAGTACTTTATAAATGCTTGTTGACTGGCTGGCTGGAGGATGGATTAGGAGGGCAAGACCCTTTATACAGGAAGATCAATTAGAAGGCTATTATAATAATCCACATGAGAGGTAATGAGGCCCCAAATTAATGCTGTGGTCATGCAAGTAGGAATAAGAGAAGAAATGCAAGAGATTTTGTAGTAGAAATGAGACTTAGATACTAAAGGGGTGAAAGAGCATGAGAATGTGGGGATGACTAAAATTCATCTTCGGTAATTAAAAAGGATAGCGATATCTTTAACAAAAATAGGGATACTTTGATCTGGGGGACACAGAATAGTTTAAGAAAGTATGGCAAGATCTAAATGAACTCATCCAAATTGAAGTGAGAACTGGGAGATTATTGTGCACTATAAGGAAAATATTTGCATGATGATCAGCTGTGAAAAGACTTGGTGACTGTGATCAGTTCAATGATCCTTGACAATTCCAAAAGATAAAAAATACTATCCACCTCCAGAGAAAGAATTGATGAACTATGAGACTATGAGTACAAGTTGAAATATATCTCATTCCTTCCTCTCTTAATACTCTGCCTCACACATTGACCCAAGATTCTCCCATGCAGTGTCTTGGTCAGTCAGTCAATCTTCCTTCCTCCCTCCCTCCCTCTGCCCTCCATTCCTTCCTACCAATGTTTCTCCCTTCCTCCCTTCTTTCACACCTTTCCAACCTCCTTTCCTCCCTCTCTTCTTTCCAATGTTTCTCCCTTCCTCCCTTCTTTCACACCTTTCCTCCCATCCCTTCCTTCCTTCCTTCTCTCCTTTCCTCCCACCTTTCCTCCCTCCATTTCTCCCTTCCTCACTTCTTTCACTCCTTTCCTCCCTCCCTTCCTTTCTTCCTTCTCTCCTTTCCTC
>NC_058131.1:101393223-101425657 GCF_016433145.1 Gracilinanus agilis
CTCCTTCCCTTTCTCTCTTCTTCCTTTCTTTCACTCCTTTCCTCCCTCCCTTTCTTTCTTCCTCCCTTCCTCCCTCCCTTTCTTTCTTCCTTCCTTCCTTCCTTCTTTCCTTCTTTCCTTCCTTCCTTCCTTCTTTCCTTCCTTCCTTCCTTCCTCCCTCCCTTTATTTCTCCCTCCTTCCCTCCCTCCTTTCCTTCCTTCCTTCCTTGATTGCTTCCTTCCTTCCTCTTCACCCTCCCTTCCTTACTCCTACCTCTCTCTTTATTCCTTCCTTTCTTTGTTCTTTTCTTTCTGTTTTTTTAATTTAACTTTTTGTTAAATGGCTAATATGGAAATATGTTTTACATGATTTCAAATATATGACCAATATAGTATTTGCCTTCTCAGTTGATGAGGAAGAGGTAGGAAGGAAGAAGAGAATCTGAGACAAATTTTTAAAAGATATTAAAAATAAAAAAGGAATACTTCAGATAAGTTTTATGGATACAATATTGAGTTCCTTTTCAGAGATGTTGATTATGAGATACCTATAGGACATAAAGTGTTCAAAATTTCCATTAGGTTCCTGCCAATGTATAAATGGGCTTCAGGAAAGAAATTAGTGCTGCATATATGAAATGTTAAGTCATCTATCTAGGTAGGATATTTAAATTCAAAGCAACTGATGAAGTTGCCAAAACAGAGAATGTAGAGAAAGAATAGTAAAAGGACTAACTGTATGCTAAAAATAAAGAATAAAGAATGATGATGATACAGAAAAGAAAAAATGGGCAGTCATTTAAGAGGAGAATCAAGAGTGATCAATATCACAAAAATTCTAAGCCATAGAGAGTATCCAGTGAAAGTGGCTGGATAACAATGTCAAATATTGTAAAGAGATCCCATATGCTGAAATTGGAAAAAAAGGTCAGAAGATCTGACCATTATGAGATCACTAAACTTTCATTTTCAGAGAAATCTTAAGAGGTATATAAAGTCATGAAAAATGAAGTAAGCAGAAATAGAATATTTTATATAATAAAACTCTTCTGCAAAATGAGTAATTTTAATGACCAACCAGGATTCTAGAAGACTAGCAATAATGTATACTACCATCACATTGATAAAGAGGTGTTGGTCTCAATTTAAAGAATGACATCTATCCTTGGCCATGGTCAGGATAGGAATTTTTTAATATGTGTATTTGATATATTTCTTACCTTTCTGTAAGGAAGTGGATAGCATGTTTCATCATCATTAATTTTCTGAGATCAAGGATTTTGTCCTTCATATTTCTAAAAGGAAAATAATCAGCCCTCTATTATTCATATTGACAGCTCACATGGTTAAAGATCAGGACTAGCTCTCTTTACAATCTTTTGAAATATCTTTTTCCAGCACCCAAATAGAAGGGATTCTTGATTTAGGCCTTGATAACATTTTCTTCTTTTCTTTGAAATATTATGTTGCCTATCATTTAAAATGAGCAAAATCAGTGCCAAACAATGTTTCTCCTATAATGTTTTATCTTTGTTTCCATAGACTCAGCATTATGCACATAAATAAATCCTTTTCAAACAATGGTCAGGCTTTGTACAAAGGCATAGAGGCAGGAGATAGACCATCCTGCACTGGGATAAGTAACCATGTCTGCTTGGCTAGAGTGCAGGTTGTGCAATGAATGAATTTAGGGAAAAGAAAATATGAGAAGAAAAATCACTTAAAAGAAATATAAAAATTAGACATGATCAAATCAAAATGATTTTTGTTAGACTTATAAATCCATTCCAACTCAGTTTTTATTTTGTGCAGTACTAAACTCTAAATGAGGTTTTGATATCACCAAGAATACATTATAGTAAGCAAAGTTCACTAGTTGTAGGAGCATCACTTTCCTATTCTGAACACTAAACATAGTTTAATCCTAAAACCTTCCCTGAAAGGGAAAATATTTAATTTGTAAAACCAAGCATTAGATATTCAATTTTGACCTCTGGTATTTCCCTCCATTCCCTTCTGCTTTTTGGACAAGGAAGCTAAATTAAATTGTCACAAATATTATTTCCAAAAGTTAATATCTAGATTGGCCCCAAATTGCAGTGAATAGAAATAAAAGTGGTCAGCTAGTTGTAGTCAGTGATGAATTGAAGACTGCTGTAAGTCCTCTTCATTTTCCCATTCCTTTGATTAAATGTCATTTTTTTTTTGTCAACACTATTTCTGCTGGGGAAGAAGAACCATTTGCAGATATGCCCTTAGTTTACAAAAGAAAGCCTGACTTCTCTGGAAATGAGAGGCAATTTCTCTCTGCTTGTGAACGTTCTGCTTCAGTTTTCCTTTAAAGCGATAGGATTTGAGCCACAGCCTTGCTCTTTGACAGGGTAAGATACTTTTTAAGAAGAAAGCACAGTCCATTTTGAGTGTGCTTGAACTGAGCAAAACTTCCCGAGTGACTACCCTCTAATGAAAAAATACAGTATCTATGTAGATCCTTGCTACAAGAAAGAGAAGCAGTGTTATACAGTGAAAAGAACATTAAATCTATTTCTTATAAATCATTCAAGGACATTTTTTTCTTCATTTTGAGTTTAGGAACATATAACAAAAAAAAAGGATTTCTAAGATTTTCTTATTGGAGTAGATGAAAAGCTATCACACTGTTTTAAGATAGCATAATTTTGAAAACTTTTATTTTCTAAATTTCACCTTGTTCAACAGAAACTGAAGTAGAATTTTTCTTTGTCCCTCGCCCTTTTATAGAAACATACAAAATATTAGGTACTACCTAATATGTATAGTGGTTGTCATAATCACTTATTGAACAAAAGGGTAGAAACCAGGGGACCAAGGTAGATTATGTCAAAGCTTTGTTGTCTGAAAAGAATGAGAGACCAGAGAAAACTAGGGAAATGGGTATTATGAAATCTTCCTGACTAATGGAATAACTCCACTGTAATATTCAACTTCATTGCAAATAAGGTCATAGGGATCCGACATTAGGATCTAAATTCTGTCTTTGCCTTGTTGGAGAATTACACATTTCTCATTCTTCTTTCTAGACTTTTCTCTGTCCTCAAAAGTTCCCTCAGTGGTCTTGGAAGGCAATATCAACTTCTTTCTGTTTTTTAAATTTGATTGCCACTTGTTTTTAAATCATTCTCTGATTCCTCATTATTCTTGTAGCCATATACCTATAGTAAAAAGGAATGAGCTTGGTTTTCCCAAATGGTTCTAGGAATGCCTATACAAAGAGGCAACACGGAATTGGTAAAAGTAATGCAAATGAATTTGAGAGTGTGGTATGCACTGAAATAAGTAAGCGAGGGAACCATGTACAGTCTCTAGGAAATGGTTTGTGGGTTGGGTCTGACAATATTTTGAGTGTGGGAACTAAGATAGAATATTGGTTCCTTCTCCAATGAGGAACCTTGCCAATATGGTAGATGGTTATCAACAATTTGACTTTGAGATAATTGTTTGTTTTTCATCCTTGACAACTCTCAAAGGTTATTTATTAAATTATGGAGGGGTTGTGAATTTTGACAAAGAATAAAGATTTGACTTCTATAAAAGCTCAGATCCCTGCAGTGTCAAATTAGTTGATTGCTACAAGAAAGAGAGGCAGTGAAAAGAGCATTAGATGTGGAGTCAAAGGTTATTGGATTTTAATACAAATTCTATCAGTTACTACTTGTTTATCCTGGAGTAAGTTACTTAACTTCTTGGGGACTAAGTTTCTTCAGTTTTAGAATGATAGTGTTGACCTAAATAGCTTCCAAACTGTCATTCTTAAATGCCTATAAATGAACCTATAAATCATGATAATTAAATGTAAATATCTTGTAAAAGGATAAATCCATTGATAACAACCAAACAACTTAAGTAATAATAACAGACTACAAAAATATCATTTGAAATGTATTATTGAATAATTTAATCTTGTTAAGTCCATGTAGCAAGCTAAGTAATCAGGTTTGGGTATCTAAATTATGCTTACTTTACTTTGCTGAGACTTAGAGTGATTTTTTTTTTCAGAATTACAATGACCATTAATGGAAAGAAATAGACTTTTATTTTTAAAAAGATAATACTTTGTCCAATCACGGGATTTCATTAGTCTAGGAAATTGCTCTCATAGAAGCTTCTTCTCTGTCTGCTATAGATCCACAAGTTGTCTATAGCTTATAATGTTAGCCTGTTTTCCAGGGCCACCAAGAAGTTAAATCATTTTCCCACGATCCCATCACTTTAGGTACATGTCAGAGGCACAATTTACACACAGCTCTTACAGTCTCCAAGGCTGTACCGTGATCCACTACGTTGGGCTGTTTCTCTTCCCTTTATAACGAGGACATTTAAAATCACAAGGTAAGGCTTACGGCCCAAGAATATAAGGAGACAGGGGAGTTGGGACAAGAATATATCTGGGTCACAGTTGCCAGGAAGACAAAAATATGCCAGCATCCAGAGGGGGCAGGACATAAAAGGCCCAGGCCACAGACAACAAGAAAACAACCTGTACCAGTTTACAGAGGCAAAGGATGAAATGTCAATATGGCAAACAGCAAGTGTGTGTTTGTGAGGCTCAAATGAGATAATGAATATACAGAGCTTTGTAAACCTTAAAGTACTGTATAAATTTCATTTATTACTATTATTATGAGCTTCTAGTCACTAGGCCTCCATTATGGTAATAACTTCATTCCCTAATTCTTCTTCAACAATCAACTTTCATCCCTAAGAATTGATTTTAAGACATACTTGCCTGATTGGTTCCACACATGAGTTGGGAAAGGGTGAAAAGGAAATAAATGAGAGGGAGCCAAATTATAAGGGTCTTTAAATATGTAAAATGATCAGGGAGATTTGCTGTTATTATCTGAAAAATATATACGAATGTTATTTCTAAATTAGAGTAACCTTTTTTCACTATGTATTTTCTCAGCCAAAAGGATACTAACAGTGCAACCACTATCATATAGGAGTGGATTTAAATGTTTTTACATTAAAAAGAGAAAATAGGAAAAACAAAATTTAGTCAAATGAGGTTCTGAAAGAGTTCTTGCTAGTTAATTTTGTTTTCTGCTTAAAAAGAAAAGTTTTTTTTTCTCCTGAGAGATAAGGGCATATGAAATATCCTATCCTCCTTACTTTGGTGTGAGGAGGAAGGGAGTTAATCTTTTTTTTTCTTTTAAAAATAACTCTCGCCCCCCCCCCCCGAATCCTCCCTTGGAATAAAGATGTATAGTTAGGTAAAAAGAAAAAAAATGAACACAGTTTATATTGGAACATATGAGCCTTATTCTATTACAATACACATGTAACCTATAACTTCTCTGGGAAGAGGAGGGATGCTTTCTTGAGGTAGATCTTTTTTTCTTTTTTTCTTTTTTCTTTTCTTTTCTTTTTTAAACCTTATACTCTGGAAAGGCAGTCATGTTGGAGTGGATTGAGATAAAGCCTATAATTTATTAATATCTAGGATTGACAAACACTGGCTGGTGTGCCTTGATGAAGGCACAACCTATCTGTGTCCACAGGCATCTGAAAACTAGAATTTGAAGGACAGTTGCTATTTTACATTAGTAGAGAGAATATTTCCCCAAGAGTTTCCTACACAGATAAAATGACATTATGCTTGTGAGGTGGAGAAAAGGACTCTATGGACATTGTATAAAATCACAGAATGTGAAAATTAGAAAGGACTTGAGAGATCATGTTCTCTTGAACGTTCTTGACATTAAAATGGTCATCCAGTATCATCTTCAAGCCTTCCAGTGATAAGTTCAGTCTTAATATTAACAACAACAACAACAAAAACTTCCTTCCTTATACTGAGCCAAATTTATCTGCATCCCTAAAATTTATACCGACTGGTATGAATTCTATTTCTCCTCTCCTGAGAGCCAGGAAGAAGTTTCATCATGATGTGTGGGATGAGATTTGGTGTGTAATTCTCACACATTTGGCTTGTTGTAACCCCAGTTTTAAAGACCCCTAAGCATTACTCTTCTTTAGACTAAAACTGACCCCACCCCATAAAGCTTTTATTTTTCCTGACCTAGACAAGAATTTATCTGTACTCTGGGAAGAAAGCCAAAATCTATAACATAAGCTGAAGGAGAGACAGTATAGTAAGTTTCAAAACTATCATCATGGTCCCAGTCTGGGAATCCCATGATAGTGAAAGGTTTTTCCTTGATCCTAGCGGTCTTTAGGGGTACATAATTTTGAAAATCACATGCTCAAGACTTGAAATGTCACAGCCCCTCTTTCTGTGGGATTGGACAGTGGGGAGGAGGGGAATATTGCATCAGGACTATCATAAAAGTCTGTGATTGTACATAGAAGAAGAGAGGACATTTTTGCCTCAGCAAGCAGATTGCATGGACAGAATCCCTTTTTTCTTCCTTCTCCTCCCACTTCTCCCCTTTCCCTGCTGTCTAATTTTTTCTCCAAATAAAGTACATTTTTTCTGCCACCATCTTATCAAGTCTCCTGTCTGCTCATTAGTCATTTCTAAGGGTATGAGCCTCCCCAGAATTCCTCTCCACACAATGGTAATGGCAGTTTCTCAGATTTTTGAAAACAGTGATGCTTTGACTAAACTGGCCATCTTGCAATTCTCCCTGTGTGAAATTCCAACTTCTTCCCTTGGGCCTTCTCAAAACTTGTGTCTAGACATGTAGAAAAAACCCAGTGGAATTGCTTGTCGGCTATAGGAGGAGAGGAGGGAAAGAACATGAATTATGTAATCTTGGAAAAATATTCTAAATTAATTAATTAAAAATTTTACATTTTAAAAATTTCTTAATTTAACTTTCTTAAATTAATTAATTAAAATGTCTTAGGCAGGTAAATAAATAAATAAATGTGAGATTGTGTCTAGGTCTGGAAAAGTCTCCATCCTTACCTTCTTTTCATAAAACCCATATATAATCTGTCCAGCCTCAGTTCAGGTGCTATTTCCTTCAAGAATTGTGTGTGTGTGTGTGTGTGTGTGTGTGTGTGTGTGTATGTGGTTTGAGTGTTTGAAACCATCCCCTCACCCTTTACAATTTGACTCTTTTGTAAATTACTTATTCTAACTTCTCTGTGAATATGTCACATATGTTTACCCCTGTAAAATGTAAGCTCCTTCAAGACAATTATTATTTCCCCTTTTGTATTTTCACAATTAGTGCTCAACACAGAATTAGCCACATTATCAACATTTAATTAATTTTAATTGATTGACTTTCTTTGGGTAGGAACAAAGATAATTTGAGATAACTGAAAGTTGCCTGGACATAATTTTCTTCAATGAGGGAAGAGAAAAAGTATCATCTTCTGATTTCACAAATTATTAATGCGTCTAACAATAGGAAACAACTCTTAAAGTTTTGTTATTTGTGGTAATATTATCTGATGATTATACAGCAATGTAGGTCGCTGCATAAATGTTTGTTGGATGGAATTGAATTCCAACTCTCATGGGTTGAAGTAGTGAATGATAATTCAATGACTCATCCTCTGCTACTCATGCCTCATCTGAGTCATACTTTTTAACTCTCCCCAGGTTTAAGGAGGGTAAGCATTGGTCAGCTCAACATGTAGTTATTCTCATTTTCAGAAGAAGAGAAAGCCTGGGATCTGTAAAACATTAATTTTTTATCACTGTCTTTCAGGGTAACTGGTTCCCTTTGTAGTATGATGAATTTTTATTTTATTCTTTTAAAAACATGATTCTATGAAAGGATCCAGTGACTTGACCAGAATGACATAGAAGAGTTCTTGACATGTAAGAGGTTAGAAATTTCTGTTCTTTGCTAGGGATAGTGTGTCACCATCTGTTTTTTCTACCTTAAAGTTTATAGGTAGGAACATGTCAATCAGTGAGACTGCATGTCAAATCATATTTCAAACCTGAAAACTTGTCAGAAGATTAGAGAAAAGGGTGAAGACCCTAGGTGGAAGAGAAGGCTTTTATAGACAAGTGACAACCTGGCACAAGTAAACTTATGAGCATCAAAGTTTTCCTCTCCAAATCCTTGAACTATATAGCACCCCCCTGATTTAAGCATCCATAAAATGGCCAATTTTCCCCATTTATTTTTGTTTTACAGAAATAGCCTGTTTCTGTTGTGGAATAGAGTTTTTGATTTGGAGGTGGCTGCCAAAAATGCTTTTCTTAATCCAAGGGCTTTTCTCCCATCTTCACCCCTTTTTAAAAATTCATGTAATAACTTACAGTTACATATGAAATACCTACTATGGCTCGAGCACCTTGACAAGTAATATGGAAAATATAAAAATGAAATATTTGCCCTCAAGGAACTAGAAACACAGAACTTATCAAAGACAAGTTGTCTGGAAAAGCAAAACAAAACCAAAACAACAAGAAAATAGATATAGGCACTATTCTATTGAACTCACAGTAGCTAAACTGAAGCTTAGGGCATTGAGAAATTGCATTGTGAACAGCTGTGACATTTTATTAGTTTTTAGTCCATAAATGATTGTGCATTGCAGGTAACATGAGCCAACTATTATTTTCGTATATTTCTCTACTCAGAAGGACCATGTATACTTAAGCAAGCAATGTTAACATCCAAGCAGGGGAAAAATAATGATAATAGTAAAGGGTGGGAGGGAAAGAAGGGAGAAAGGTAGTTTTCAGGCTAAGGTAGCACTTAAAACCATCAAAGCAAGACTAAAATATCAATCTCCATATTCTGTCCTAGAAACTGGAAATGTGAAATATCTTGCCAAAATGCTTATAAATTGCTCCTAAGAGCAGTGGTTCAGAAATGGCATTTAACTATATCCAAACTCATAATAATCTTAATAACAGGTTAGTTTTTTTTTTAAACAAATAGCAACTTATCAAATCTGTGAAGTTTTATTCCACTGCATTCAGGCAGAAAGTGGTGGGTGCAAAGGGTGATCACTGGGTTTCAAATACTGGCACCACCAGGAAAAGTCTCTTGAGGGAGGTAGCAATTGAGCTGACACTGGAAAGGCCAAGTAGAGGTTCTAGAATGAGCAAGCAAGAAAGGAGACCTTTCCAGACTTAAGGACAGTTGATGCAAAGATGCCAAGGAAGACAATGACATAGATGGTGGAGTGGATAGAGCACTATGGAGTCAGGAAGCCTGAGTTCAAATCCAGCCTCAGATATTTAATAATTGTGTGACCTGGGCTAGTAATTTAAGTTTATTTCCCTCAGTTTCTTCAACAGTAAAATGGAAGTCATACTACTACAATAATAATAATAATAATAATAATAGTAATAGTAATAGTAATAATAACACATCCCATGGTTGTTGTGCTGATCAAACAAAATATTTAGGAAATACTTAGCACAGTGTCTGGCACATAATAAGTGCTATATTATTGTTAGCTAGTTAACTATTTGTTATCTTATTATTATTATCAAATACAATGTCATGTAGGGAGAAGAGCAAATAACCCAGTTTGGATGGAAAATAGGGTATGTTAGGGGAGGCATGGTTAATCATCCCAAAAAGATAAAATGGAACCAGAATACAAAGATCATTGAAAACCAAACAGATAGGAGATTGGATTTTATGCAAAGATAACTGAAGCTTCTTGAGAAGTTTAAGAACCTGTGTTTTAAGAAGTTCAAGTTGATTCTCTGCCCTCGAATTTCTCATAATTTATTTGGAAGGAATTTTTTCTTTGGAATCTTTAGATTGCCTTTTGTCACATATTTCTTTGTGGGCATGTCTCTGCTAACTTATGGTATATTGATGGATCTTGAAAAACATAGATTCTAGTCTTTTTACAACATCTGGGATATATGTGTGTGTGTGTTTTAAAAATATATTTTATTGATATTTTGCGTCTCTCCCTGAGATCTGAAAGCCATTTTATAAGACTGATTGTGTTTTTAGAGGGCAAAAAAGGCAGTACAACTGATAGATATATTGAAAAAGTTTGAAAATATATGCGATATGCAATACCTCTAGATTTTCCACTTCCACAAAGGGATAGACTATGTCTCCTCAAAGGAGTATGACTTCACATTTTTTGTTATTTGCATCCCATTTGATCTTTATCTTTTGGTTACATTTATTTTGAATTTGGGGTGTGGTATTCTTTCCATAGACATTGTTGTTTTCATTGTATATATTTTCTTGCCTCTGCTTACTTCAATCTGCATCAATTAATATAAATCTTTCCATGCTTCTCTGTATTCATCACACCATATTGCAATATGAGAGTATTTCATTATATTATAGTCACATACCAAAATTTATCTACCCATTCCTCAAGGGAATGACATCTACATTGTTTCTAATTTCTAGCTATCAGATACTCACAGAAATAGAATCTTAGGTTCAAAGGGTATAGACTTTTTAATCACTTTATTGATATAATTCCAAATTGTTTTCCATAATTATTGTATCATTTCACAGCTTGACTAACAATGTACTAGTGTACTTACATTTCCACAACCTTTCTAACATTGACTCTTGCTTTTTTTTTTTTTTTTTTTTTTTTTTTTTGTCATTTTTGCCGATTAGTAAGGTGAGAGGTGAAACATCAGGGTTGTTTTTTATGTGTTTTTCTTATTATTAGTGATTTGCTATATTCAAGAAGTTATGATTACTTTGTAGTTCTTGTTATCAAAAGTGTTCAGTTTTATTATTTATTGTTATTTATCATAACAAAATCCTTATCAGATAAAGTTGAAACAAAATTGTTGTTTTGTTCCTCCATTTGACCATTTCCCTGCTTATCTGAGACACATTAATCTTGTATCTATGTATCCTTCAATGATTTTATTGGTGAATTTGGAAACATCTATGCAACTCTTTTATTCTTCTGTTTTTATGGTTTTAGAGCGCTGTCTAGGGCACAGAGAGTTTAAGAGATTGCCCTTACTCACATACAAGGTAAATGTCAAATAGAAGACTTGAACCTGAATCATCTTGACTCTTATCTACAATTCCATTTTTAAGAAACATTACATGTGATTCCCAAAGTGGGCGCTACCGCCCCCTGGTGGGAGCTGCAGCGATCCAAGGAAGAGGTGATGGCCACAGATACATTTATCTTTCCTATTAATTGCTATTAAAATTTTTAAAAAAATAATTTCCAGGTGGCTAAGTAATATTTTTCTGGAAAGGGGGTGGTAGGCCAAAAATGTTTGGGAACCACTGCATTAAGTGAATCAGATTTTATGAAATTGGGATTAGAATGTATTCCTAATGAAATATCGTGGTACCTGCATTTTTCCATCAATGATTATACCAAACATTAAAGGTTAGAAAGATGAAATTATTATGTAAAGCTGTAAAAACTGTTAAGATATGACTACTGCCCAAAAAAGCAAATTCATTTTTAGCCTCAACTTTTATGTTTTGGGTTTTTTTTTCACTATAAGTATTTCCTTTAATTCAAATAAAAGAGCCCCACTGTAACACCTTGTATTCAACCCACCTTGCAATGCCTTCAAACACAGTGAAATTAGCAGGTCAAGTCAAATTGCTAATTAAACACACAGGTTAAACAGAAAGATCTGGAGCCTGGATTTAGAAGCTAAACCCAGCCTTAGAGCCACTAGCTATAGAGAATTGCAAATTTAAGGGGAAAGCACTTAAAATGTAAGGCACATGCTGGGCCCACAAAGCAACCATCTCAGCTGACTGGAACTTCATTTCTACCAGGAGCACGTTTTCTAAATCAATGAATCTCGAATCTTTAAAAATACACACACACACACACACACACACACACACACACACACACACACACACAGCAGATTTATCTGATTCATTATCACATGAAGCTGAACTCCTGTAAGTTTAAACTGGACAAATATGCAGCAAAAAGCTCTATTTATGGAAATAGAAAGTATTTCAAAAATCTATCTTGCAGCTCTTCAAATGTTCAGCAAATATTCATTCCCCTTAGGTGATTCTCACTCATTGCCTGAGGCATCAGGAATGAACTCAAGTCAGACTCAGTGAAATGTTGTGATTATCTATGATAAAGAAAACCAACTGACTTAAGTGGCAGTCCTCTGATTCCTTCAACCCTGGGTAAGTTCTTGACCTTGCCTCCTGGCATAAACATACACCCACATATCCCTCAATAATCATCAAGATTTAAGGGTCTAAGTTAAGGTCTCCTTACCAGGTGCCATTATTCTAAAGAATTAATTGGGGATTGTGAATTTATAACATTGCAGAATTAATCCAGTTGTTTTAAAAATTAATTATCCAAAGAAAATGAATTTTAATTCTCTTCTACTTTTAAAGAATATTTAGCTGTACCTAAAAAAATCCCCTAAAATGTAAAGATTTCAAAGACAAATTGGGAAAGGATGTAGCTTGTATTTTCTAGCCTAGACTCTCAAAATCAGGATGTCATATCCTTACCTAAGGAATCTAAAGTTCCATGAGTGGTCTTGGAATATCTACTATTTTTATGATCTTGAGCCACTAAGAGCTTCATTGTCCCTCTAATTAAATGACAAGTATGACTGCCTAGTTCCATTTAACCACTTGCCATCTATTACTTTTTAAAAAGATATACTTATCTCAAGAATAGCTCAAGAACAAAAATTAAAAATTGGCTTAGTACTTTATGAGCATATTCTTCCCTTCATCACCTTCTCTCTGTAGGGAAATAGGATCAACTTGATTCTTTTCTTATATAATGCTGGACATAGTAAGGACATGAAAAGTGCCATGTGATTTTTAGATGAGTCTTTTATTATTTTCCACTGTTCAAGATGGCCTTTTTTTTGTTCTTCTCAGCATTGATACTGGCCTGGAAGCAAATCCTAGCTATACATTCTTTACCACAAATGTACCCTTTGTACTTTCTAAAACTGAGATGCTGAAGTACTCTCTATTTTCTTTTTTTTCTTCTTTTTTTTCCTGTTAAACCCATTTTGGAATTAATACTATGTTTTGGTTCTAAGGCAGAAGAGTGGTAAGGGCTGGGCAATGAGGGTGAAATCACTTGCCCAGGGTCCCACAACTAGGAAGTGTCTGAGGTCATATTAGAACCCAGGACCTCTCATCTCTGGGCCTGACTCTCAAGCCACTGAGCTACCCAACTTCCCCCAGTACTTCCTATTTTCAAACTTCACAAGGATTCACTCCATAGAGAATGGAAAAGAAAATAATACACATCCATAGATGAATAGCCAAGTCCAATTTCTCAAGTCACAGGGCCAAAGAGGGGGAAAATCTGATGTCTTTTCTCTTTAAGAATGGTTTATCACCAAATGGTGAGGAAAAAGGAATAACAGTAGAAATAGAGCTGAAAGGGCTGAAGCAAGAGAAATATAGAGGATTTGGGTTAATAATTTTTAGTTTAGTCATTTAGTTAGTCATTTAAAAATTTCCTTTGAAGGAAATTAGGGACTTTCCTTTTTATCCATATGGATGAGTTATAGACCTGTGTTGGTGAAACTATGGCACACATGCTAGAAGGAACTGGTGTCCTCCCCCTAGTGACAAGTACCTGAGGACATTCCTCCCATCCCCTGTTCCTCTGCCCAGCAGCCCAGTGTGGACGCTTCCTTCCTCCCCTGTCTGGGGTAAGGTGGGGAAGGGGAGGGAGTCACATATGGCGTCAAAGTTGCAGTTTGGGCACTTGGCCTCTAAAAAGGTTTGCCATCACTGTTATAGACTATCAGTGTGTGTTCCTTTGTCTCTCAAATGTACTTTCCTTACACATTATTATGAATCTTCTGGAAGGACTTTCCCCTATTCTCTGAATGAAGAAATTGCAATGGTAAAATAAGCTGATAGGGTCTACAGTTACAGGAGGAAAGAATGATTCTTTCTTTATGAAAATATCCTGTTTTGTTTTAGAGTTTACCACACACTGATCTGAACAAACAACCATTCTTATGTTTAAAATATGATTCAGTTTTTACTACAATTCAATTTATCTCCAACTTTTTGGGATGATAGCATGTGTGTTTGTGAACACATTGTGGCCACTAGAAGACATTAGATGGATGATACATAAATAGAGAGATAGATTATAAGTCTATAAGATATATTCCTATAAGATATATTCCTATAAGATATAGGAATAAATATAGCTATAAATATACATATATATATATATTAATATATAGATGATATAGACATTGAAAGAAAGAGCAGTCACAACATCAGATAAAACATCCAAAAATCCTGAGGTTTTACAATTCCAAAAGATTGTCTTTTAATTACCCCAACATATAAAAGTTCCTTGGAGATTATTTCTTGGCACCAGAAATATTTAGACGCTATCCTAAGTGTTAATACTCAATCATTTCCTTAGGCCAAAGGTTAATTTCCAACAGAATTCATTCAGTCATTTCGCTATCACACAAGTAATGCTTCCATTACATGACTCAATATCTCCTCAAAATTCTGTCATCTTCTTTCTCAAAAAATAATTGAAGGGGGCAGCTGGGTAGCTCAGTGGATTGAGAGTCAGGCCTAGAGACGGGAGGTCCTAGGTTCAAATCTGGCCTCAGACACTTCCCAGCTGTGTGACCCTGGGCAAGTCACTTGACCCCCATTGCCTACCCTTACCACTCTTCTGCCTTGGAGCCAATACACAGTATTGACTCCAAGACGGAAGGTAAGGGTTTAAAAAAAAAAAAATAATTGAATTGTTGTTCACAGCTTTGCTTGAGGAATAAGTCAATCTTAGGCACCTATTAAGCTACTGAAATCTATTTTGTCATGTTTCAGAAAACAACTCAGAAAAAGAAAGGATTTTTCACAGCATTAATTTATCTTTCATCATCCTTTGACTCTATAGAGAGTTACTGTCTGTGAATCAAATTGTATGATTTCAGTAGAAATATCAGATTATTGATGATTCTTCAAAATTTGTGCTATGCTATTAATAAAAATCAGAGGAGATAAGAGAAGTAGTATAGTTGAAATTTCAGCACTAAATAGTATAAACAAAAAGAGGAAGGTTAAGATATAGCCTTGAATCATTTACCTCATTAAAATTAGAGGAAGAGTATTAAACTATAGAAAGAATTATATAAATGACATCAGGAGGGTCTATGGTTTAAACACCACCTCCTAAGTTTACTTTGAATATGACCATAACAACTCATTCAATTTTTTTGGTCCTAATTCCTTTTTTTCTTAAGTGAAAATAAAAAAAAAAATATATATATATATATATATATATATATATATATATATATATACCTACCTAGTGTGTCAAAAGGGTCAATGTAAAGTGCTATTTAAGCTTAAGAAGTATAAGAAATACAGGGTGTCCCAAATGTCTTCAGGTAGTTTTAAGCTTTATTATCTTAAATATTGTATGAACATCAAATATTTTTCTCATTTAGTATCTTATTACAACCACGATTTAAATATTTTCAGGTTTTCCAACTATGACAATCAACCAACCAATTAATTAAAAAAGGGAGTATTCGTTAAGTGCCTTCTATAGAATAGGCACTTTTCTAGGCACTGAGGATATAAATACTCCAGTGAAATAGTTCCCTCCCCTTAATGAGCTTACATTCATTTATAATAATCATAACTTTGGATTCTTACTGTTTATAACAAAAGATTATCCTCTGAGTCATAAAACTCAGGAAACAAACATAAGAATAAACTAAATTAGTATTAATTGATAGATGCTTATCTAATCATGTGCTTCGCTGAATTTATTGAGACATGTCCTCTAATCAGTGATATAGTCTGACCAGTGTCTATATTCTAGAGAAGTTTCTTTTAATTTGTGGCCATAGTCTTCAAAAACTAGAGTTAATTTTATGTCTAAAAGAAGAATCTGAATAAAAATTTGGTAGAGGTAGTTCAATTATGTCAAAATGAGTATTTTATCTACTCAATATTCCCAATGATCTATATGAACAAAGCAACAAACAAAAAGTCACCCTCAAACCAAAACAAATAAAAAAAAACCTCACAATTTTCAAAAATTAATTCAATGAGTGATGATAGTCAAATCATTTTGAGAAGCCTCAGAATAGAACAGCATTGTTCTTTTTATGATCATATATTCCATAATGGCCATCTTAAGGCTGTTTTAGATTCAAAGCAGTTGATTTGTTACATGTTCACTTAAAGTTTTACGTGCCAGAATGTACTTGTATATATTGTATGGTACAAATTCATTCTGGGAAATTTTTGACACAATGCCAATGCTGACTTCAATCTGGGTAAAAATAGAGTACCTAATCTTTCAGTTTAGATCACTGTCATCTGTCTACAGTAGTGGTATCAAATAGAAAAAGGAGCCACTAAGCCATACATATACATCATCCCCATAGACTGCATATTGATTTAGGAAACTACATGTTTATATATGTATATATGAATATATATATACATATATAATGTTTGTTTTATTTAATTATACATTAATCAACACATTAAAATCAGAAAGGAACTACACATACATCTTGTTGAGTTCCTAATCCAGCATACTATGAGATATAAGTTTGACATTTTGGAAAAGGACATATATCTCTCTTTTATTTACAATATAGGGTAAACACCCTAAATGCTCTATTTAAAAAAAAAATCAACCATGAACTATTGATCCATCAAACACTTTCCAAAGGACAATATATTTAGAGATGGAAAGGATCTTAGAGATTAAGTAGTCCAACCCCATTATTTTATAGAAAAGGAAATCAAGGCTAAGAGAATTAAAGTGATGTGCTTAAAATTTCACTAGTAAGAAATAGCAGTCAGAATTTTAACTTAATTGTTCTGGCTTCAAATCCAGGACTATTATTTTAGAGAAATATACCTATAAAGAATGGTCAAATGGCCCTAGATATATTATAAACATTCATGTTTCTTGAATAATTCTTTTTTGCATTATGGTTAAGAATTATTTTATTTTAAAATATATTTTTGTGCACATTGAGCTAGGAACTTCTAATTATTGATGTGTTTAATGGGTCTCAACATTTGCTGTATTTGTATTAAACAATTAATGTCTCCTACAGTCAATGCACTTGATAAGTCCCATGAAATTAATTCTCTTTTGAGGAAAATTTTGCCTTACTTAGTATGATTTAAATATCAGGCACTCAGATATCAATAATATGGAATTAGGTTTTGATCAATGACACATGTAAAATCCAGTGGAATTGTGCTTTGCCTATGGAAAGGGGGAGGGAGGAGAGAAAGGAAAGAATGAATCATATAACTATGGAAAAATTTTCTTAAGTAATCAATAAAAATGTTTTCAAAAAAATAAACAAATACAAGGTACTCATCACCAGTGCTTATAAGAACCTAAGCATCTTGGCCCTCAAGAGTCAGGGAATATATAAGTTTGATATAATACGCATGAAATTCAAATACACTTAAATTCCTTCACTTTGCAACTCCTGCTCTGCCTGGTTTCAATTTTGGGAGAAGATGCCTGACCTAGAATAAGTTCATGACTTCTAAACTTACCACTATACTGCCAATTCAAGCCATGTTTGGCTACCTCTCTTAACCTCCTTTCCCCATTGTTTTGAGATTGAAGGGCAGAATACCAAATGACAACCAGTGACTTCCTTTAGAGAGAACAGAGACTCAACTTGGCTCACTCAATTTTATGTTTATGGACCTACCTGATTTTAAATTCACAGAACAAGATATCCCTTTGCTGGGGAGCCCTTGGTATATCAGTTCCCACCACTCCCCATTTCAATTTCTCTTCCTTGCCCCTCTTTGGGTTGCCTCTCCCTTTAAATTATAAGCTTCTTGAGGCATGATTTGTCTATCTTTTTATTTTTTATATCCCGTATCTCTACAGTCCATGGCTGATATTAAGGATTTAACAAAAGTTTCTTCCATTGACTTGTAATTCCTTAAAGTACATTGCAAATGCTTCTATCTCTAATTAGACTTCCATCATCTTTTTGGTGGGAAATTGTCTGTATCTCTAAATTTCCAAAACAATTCTTTCGAAGGTCCCTTATATACTAATGATGCATTGTTTTTATATAATGTTCATTTCTGCAAGTGTATCAATCTCTTATTTCATAAAGTCTATTAGAGAAGGAGAAAGTTTCTTGGCCTATTTTTCATTTTCATACAGAACAGAACAGAACAGAAATTCATACAGAATTAAGGTCCATTAAAGAGTAAAATATATCACTTTTATATGTCTATACATGTGTTTATTTGTATGGTTATTACAGTGATAGAATTTCATATAATATTAAAGAAAATCACTTACTTTGTTGGTTTTCTAAAATCTGTGAGGAGTCAGGATATGAGAAAAAAGGTAAGAATCTGTTCTGCCTGGATAAAACCATACAATTGTCTTTTACTGTGAAATTGCTTTTTTAAAGACACACCTAGAATAATGGTTTAGTTAGAATAATCCATTTAATCTGACAAACATTATTTATCAAAATTCATAATTGAACTAATGCTATTAAGATACTTGATAATTTCATGCCTCATTACTGTTTATCAATTCTAGTGATCTGTAAAAATGCATTTTAGAACCAATAGATGGTCAACTTGAATTTACCTTTGAGAAAAGAACACACCACTGTATATTCAAAATATATTTAAATTTACAAACATACTGTTTACATGTAAGGTACTACATTAAAATTATTCCACATATTCTCTATTTTTCACTTTTCATTTTACTCTCATATTCTGGTGTAAAGAGGTTAATAAAATAATGTGGAAATTGTCTTAAAATATTTTTGTTGCTTTCTGAGATTCTTCATTTTGAAAAATGTGCCAAAGATAATCAATCACAGAATATGTCTTTTAGTATGATGCATTAACTTTGTCATAAAGCTGTTACTGAGTAATTAATAGCTTTATCAGAGATGGCATTGCCGGGTAACTGCTGGAAAAAAAGTGTTTCTATTTAAGTAATATATTAGAGCATAAAAATAATCCATAGTTAAAAGTCCTCTACTAGTATTTCTTTCTTAAGATTAAATTGGATGGCAACATTTAAAAAAGACATTTCATGGGATACTTCTTGGGATAGAGCAAAAATCACAGAACAGAAGAGTCTTTTTTTTCTGAATACTCTCAACTCAATTTCTCTTCAAACAACTTTAAAATAATATCTCAAATTGAATTCTTAAGTAGCAGAGTGAACAAAAGGTCAATATATGACAATTACAAACCCCAAATAACTTAGGATGTATAAAAGACAGATCAGAGACAATGGGATGGAGGCTGGAAGAGAGGTCAAGTGGATAAAACAACAGTGGTTAGTCTAATTTGTGGTGATGGACAAAAAACAAAATCAGAAAAGTGAAGGGGATCTTCCATAGGGCACAGTCTTGAAGTTAGGTAGAGTTTGGGCATTTTCATGTTGTAAGTGGGTAAAATTACTCCTATAAAAACATGATCATCCCTCCTCCACAACTCTATGGTGCCAGAGTTGGAGCAAATGTGGGACAATTGTTAGGTTCTCAGGGGGTTGGTTGAGGACACCAAGGACTTACCCCATAGAGTAGCAAGACTTGGGACCACAGGAGGCTGAGGAATATGGAGATTGAATGCACAGATATGTCAGAGAAGGGTTGTACACAGCAGACACAGCAGAGACTGAAAAATAGCCTCAGCCAAAAACTACCCTGTAGCCTGGTACACAGATAGTCTGCCCTCCTCACTCAGACATCTGACTGGGAAGGGAAGAAAAAAAACAGCACAGAAATGGACACCAACACGCAGGAATTACAATCTGCAACTACCAAAAAATAAGAAAAAAACCTCTACTCAGGATAATTTCGATGGAGAAAAACTCCAGACTATAGAGAAGACAGCAGAGGATGACAAATAATCAAACACATCCAAACCTTCCAAAAAATTGAAAAATTGTCACAAGTTCTTGAGGAGCTCAGATTTGAGATTATGAACCAAGTGAGAAAAATAGAAGAAAATTGGCAAGAAAAGTGGGAAATAGTTCAAAAAGAATAAACCAGTTTAAAAGACAGAATCTCCCAGTTGGAAAAAAGAAGCCTAGAAATCAAATGAAAGAATAATTCAAGTGAAGACCAGAATTGACCTGGTAGAACCCATGAAAAGCAGGATAGAACCCATGAAAAGGAAAATCAAAAGATCATAGCTGAAAACCAGTCTTTAAAAACTAGAATTGGGGAAGTAGAAGCTAATGATTTCACAAAGTAGCAAGAATTAATAAATCAAAGTCAAAAGAATGAAAAATTAGAAAGAAACATGAAAAAAAACATTGAGAAGATGATAGACATGGAAAATAGGTTAAGGAGAGGCAATTTGAGAATCATATGCCTACTTGAAAACTTGGAAATAAACATAAATCTTGACACCATACTACCAGAAATTATCCAAGAAAACTGCCCTGATATTCTTGAACAAGAGGGCAAAATAGATATTGAAAGAGTCTATAGATCACCCTCTACATTAAATCCTCAAAAGACAACCCACAGGAATGCAATTGCCAAATTCAAGATCTTCCAAGCCAAGGAGAAAATATTGCAAGAAGCCAAAAAGAGACAATTCAGATATCAAAGAGCACCAATCAAAATTATACAGGATCTGGAAGCTCCACACTAAAGGACTCAAGGCTTAGAATATAATATTCAGAAAGGCAAGAGAATTGTATCTACAACCAAGCATCACCTTCCCCTCAAAACTGATTATATAGTTCCAGGGGAAAGTATTGGCATTTAGCAAAATAGAAGATTTTGAAGTATTTGTAAAGAAAAGATCATAACTAAATGGAAAATTTGAGGTCCAAAGACAAAACTCTAAAGAAACATGAAAAGATAACCAAAAAAGAGGAGAAAAAAAATGTAGGGCTCCAATAAGTTTACATTCCTATATGGAAAAATATTTGTAACTCAAAAACTCTAATATCTATCATACTAATTAGAGGAATTATTAATAGGTAGTGGTTAAGGTACTTAGTGGTTTAAGATGATATATTAAAAAAAAGGGGGGGAGGAAATAGAAGGTGGCACCAAGAGAAACTTGAAGGAATAAGAAAAATAGGAGAAATTATACTACATAGAGGTGCATGGGATGGGGAGGGGAAGAATACTATTATAAAAAAGGGAGTAAGAGAGTGCTAATAGGTGATACTTAAACCTTACTCTCAGTGCAATCAAATCTGAGAGGGAAGAACATCTAGATCCATCGTGGTCTTGAATTCTATCTTACCCTACAGGGAAGTTGAGAGGGAAAAACATGGGGGCAGGGAGTAGGGCAGAGAATAACAAAAGGGAGTGAAAGCAAGAGGGTAGGGAATTTAATAGACCCTAAAGAAAAATAAGAGGGGAATAAGAAGGGAGGGGTGGGAAGGAAAGTAAAATAAGGGTGGGGATTAGGGGTACTGATTAAAAGCAAAACACTTGTAGAAAGCAATAGTGAAAGAAGAAAGGACAGGACTAGGAGAGGAAAGCAAAATGATGGGGAATACATATGTTATAATTATATCTCTGAATGTGAATGGGATGAGCTCACTCATAAAAATAGAAGCAAATAGCAGAGTGGATTAGAAATCAAAATCCTACCATATGTTGTCTACAAGAAACACACATGAGGCAGGGTAAGCATAAGAGGATAGAGCAAAATCTTTTTGGCATCAACTGAGAAAAAGAAGGCAGAAGTCACAATCATGATATGTGATAAAGCCAAAGTAAAAATATATCTGATTAACAGAGATAGGGAAGGTAATTACATCTTCATAAAAGGCAATATGAGGAAATATCAGTACTGAAGATGTATACAACAAATGGTATAGCATGCAGATTTTTAAAGGAGAAACTACTCGAGCTTAACGAGGGAATGGGTAATAAAACTATACTAGTGGGAGACCTGAACCTTCCTCTGTCAGATGAATCAAACAAAAAAAAAAATACGAAAGTGTTAAGAGATGTGACTGAGCTCTTAGAAAAATTAGACTTTATAGAGGAAAATAAATAGGGACCAAAAGGTATGCATGTTCTTTTCAGCAACACACAGTATATTCACAAAGATTGACCATGTGCTAGGGCATATAAACATGACAAAAAATGCAAAAGAGCAGAAATAATGAATGCAACCTTTTCAGACCATAATTCAACAAAAATAATAATTAGTAATGGTACATGGAGAGGCAAATAAAAAATTAATTAGAAACTAAATAATGTGATTCTCTAAAATTAGTTAGTTAAAGAGCAAATCATAGAAACAATTAATAGTTTAATTGAAGAAAATGACAATGAGAAGACATCATATCAAAATCTATGCAACTCAGCCAAAGCAGTACTCAGGGAGAATTTTATATCCCTGAATGCATATATTAACAAATCAGGGAGAAAAGAGATCAATGGATTGGGCATGCAAATTAAAAAAAAATAGAAAGAGAAAAAATTAAAAATTCTGAGATGAAAACTAAATGAAAAATACTAAAAATCAAAGGAGAAATTAATAAAATTGAGAGTGAAAGAACTATTGAATTAATAAATAAGACTAGAAACTGATATTTTGAAAAAAAACAAAATAGATAAAGTACTGGTTAATCTAATTTAAAAAAGAAGAAAAACAAAATAACATTACCAAAAATGAAAAGGATGACCTCCCCTCTAATTAAATAGAAATTGAGGTATGTAAGAAATAAAATGAATATAAAAGGATAGATTTTAAAATATTAGGGTCTTAAAAGTTTTATTGGTAGTCATTAGAAAAAAGAAGCCACCTGCCATGCTGAGTCAGTTTAAAAGACTCACCCTGTTACCTCCTCTCCCCATCCTGGATCAGTTCCAAATCACCAAAGAGCAAGAGGGAGGAGTTACAGTCAACTATAAAACAATAATGTGACCACATGAACTTGGAGGTGCAGGAGAGATTAAAGGGGATTTGGGGAAAACTAAGGTCTTATGGGGGATGAAGTCCAAGGTTCAAAATATCCATTCATACAGTTAATTATTAAGAACTATTTTGCCCAATTATATGGCAACAAATATAGTAATCTAGGTGCTATGGATGAATATTTACCAAAATATAAACTGACTAGATGAACAGCAGAAGAAATAGAATACTTAAATAATCCCATATCAGAAAAAGAAATTGAATAAACCATCAAAGAACTCCCTAAGAAAAAATCCTCAGGACCAGATAGATTCAAAAGTGGATTCTAGGAAACATTTAAAGAGCAACTAACCCCAATATTATGCAAATTATTTGACAAAATAAGGAAAGAAGGAAAAAATGTACAAAAACTATCTGATGAAATAACTCCAAGAAAGCAGAATTAGTCAAGTGAGGAGAAAATGGTACAAACACAAATTGCAGAAAGATAATTATTCCTTAAAAATTAGATAAGGCAAGTGGAAGCAAATGACACCACAAGACTTCAAGAAACGATAAAACAAAGTCAAAGGAACGCAAAACTAAAAGAAAATATGAAATATCTCATAGGAAAAATAAGTGACCTGGAAAACAAATTGAGGAGAAAAAATTTAAGAATTATTATTGGACTACCTGAAAAACACGAGCAAAAAAAAAAAAAAAAAAGCCTAGTCATCTTATTTCAAGAAATCATCAAAGAAAATTGCCTGAAATTGAAAGATTCCACTGATTACCACTTGAAAGAGATTTATGAATAAAAACTCTCAGGAATATATTATAGCCATATTTTAGAGCTCTGAGTTCAAAGAGAAAATACTTCAAGGAGCCAGAAAGAAACTATTCAAATACAATGGAGCCACAGTCAGGATCACACAATTTTTAGCAGCTTCTACTCTAAAGGATCAAAAAGCTTGGGTCATGAAATTTCAGAAGACAAATTAATTAGGATTATTAATGAAATTTACCAAGCAAAATTGAGTATAATCTTTCAAGGGAAAAATGGATATCTAATGAAATGGACTTTCAAGCATTCTTGTTGATAAGACAGATGACAGCTGAATAGAAAATTTCACTTTCAAATATAAGACTGAAAAAAAACCATAAAAAGTAAACAATAAAGGTAAAAACATAAAGGACTCAATGAACATAAATTGCTTATCTTTTTGTATGTTACTTCTAAAGGGCAGTTACCAGGCTTTTGCATACAAAGGGATCACTAGAGTGAGTTGATGATGTTGAGAGGTTATAAAAAATGTATAAGTGAGAGAGAGGGATACACTAAGAGGAAGAGAAAGGTAGAATAGAAATAATTATCACACATAAAAGAAGCATAAAAGGAAGAATTGTTAAGGAAGGGCAGGCAATGCTTGAACCTCACTCATATCTAAGTTGGTTCAAAGAGGGAAGTACCTGACCCTGCATTGTTTATTCAATGAATTGTACTCCTTTGCCTGTTGACTCTATCACCTTCTCTTGTCA
Source organism: Gracilinanus agilis (assembly GCF_016433145.1). Taxonomy (NCBI): domain Eukaryota; kingdom Metazoa; phylum Chordata; class Mammalia; order Didelphimorphia; family Didelphidae; genus Gracilinanus; species Gracilinanus agilis. The sequence goes on from NC_058131.1 coordinate 101,417,502, forward strand.
CTATATTGTCTACATCCCTTTTTATAATGATCATAGAAAATAGAGGTTAGGGAAAATAATCAATCTGAATAGAACTATTTTTAAGATAAAGTGGGTCAAATAATCATCTAAAGCTTCCTTAAATATACAACTCAGGCAACAGTTTAGAATCTATTGTTCCATTGGGAGATCCTTTAGGCATAATATTTTCTATAAGTCTTTTGCTTACAGTCACAATATCTAATCTGGGAATGAAAACCAGGAATATTCATCATGGAGGTCATCTAGTGCAACTGAAATTGATGAAGAAAGGTAGAGCCAAACCTTCACTGAGGCACCCATGAAGACTATGTTTTTGCCAAGGCATCTACCTTTTTTCCAAAAATAGGCCTTGTTCTTTTCCTTTTTTTTTTAAATTTTAAACCTTTAACTTCTGTGTATTTGACTTATAGGTGGAAGAGTGGTAAGGGTAGGCAATGGGGGTCAAGTGACTTGCCCAGAGTCACACAGCTGGGAAGTGTCTGAGGCCGGATTTGAACTTAGGACCTCCTGTCTCTAGGATGGCTCTCAATCCACTGAGATACCCAGCTGCCCCGTTATTTTCCTTTTTATTGAATTGCAAAATGAGATCTTTCTTTTCCATGATATTTCAGGAAATATTTTGGACCAATGATCTTTTTTAGACAGCTGCAAGTTATAATGCATCCTTTTTTTCTTCTCTAGGGGTGACTTAGAGTGATCTAATAAAGCAATATCATACCTACATTACAGTGGTATACATCTTGACCAAGATACATAATATAGAATTGAATGTATGCAAATTAAATGTCCATGTATGTTTTCCAGGAATATTACAACTGCTAAATAAGGTATTGGTATTTAAAAAGCCTTTATTCTCCATGAGCAATCATTGAGGCTTCTTTCTATAAAAAGTTATATCCTTTTAAAGACTCTTTCATCAATTAATCTGCTTTTCTAACTTCAGACACCTGAATTACAAGCATCTTATTGTCATTCTAAGCAACACATAGATGGCATCAGTGACCTCTGAAAACACAGAATTTGCTGAGGGAACTTATAATCAAAGAGGTCAGTACTTACTTTGACCTGCAAAAGGAGAGTCTTGGGGACAGAGAGGACAATATTTGTTTACAACTTTAAAAATACCTTAGAATAAAGTATATGTTTTTAATTCTCTACCTTGCTTATGCTAAAGCTGATGGTTTTAGTAGAGAAAACTTATATTGATTTACTCCAAATCATGTTTTTTTTTTAAATTTAAAACAGTTCTGCAAACTGTGAGTGATTTGAAAAAAAATGCAGTATGTTATTGCTGAAAATAGTAAAATCAGTTTTAGTCCCTTCTCTTCAGAAAGGATATATATATACATATATATATATATAATCACAAAAAATCTAAGAAGAATAAAATTTTACAGCGGTCTAGAGGGGCATCCTATAGAAAAACTAAATCAGAATAATATACAACAAAGATAATGATAAGAGTGGGTTAGAAAAAGAGGAACAATGATAATGATATATCCAAGTTAACTTAGGAAAGGACAATTGGGTTCTACTAATCTGATTTACTTTGAATCATGATATGAGGATGAGTTTTTATTTCTTTTTGCTCTGTTGGTTTGATTTACCACTGGAATTTTAAATAATCCAAATATACACTCAGTATGCTACAGCTATAACATGACAATGATTCAGTTTAGTGATGAAATATATATAGCTTGATAGAGCTAAATGTACATTTAGAGAAAAATACTGTCAGCTATTAAGTATGGGGGTGGGGGACAAAAAATTTAAGATGTACAACATAGTTATATTGCTTCAAATGATTTCAAATGATCCCACTGCCTCTTACTGTTCCATACAAATAGCTAAATAAATACAATTAGTACTGAGCTATACATCACTGACCCTGGTCTATGCTAGTTGTTATCTAGCAGTGCTAGAGTAGAGGTGAACCACACACTGCTCCCAAATAGTTTCTAGCTTCCTTTCCTAAAATAACTAAAGAGATTGCTTCAATTGTTTCATATAAGTAATCAGCCACATTCATTGAATACCTACTGTTTACATAACATCAGGGGATGTTATAAGGGAAAATAAGCAATATCTCTATCCTGAGGGAGCTCATAATCTTACAAAGATAAAAAGTTTGTGTCCTGTAGAAGAATATGAAAACCTAACACTGTGATCATGGAGAATTCTAAGGTTTTGGAGCTATGCTGGGGGCAGTTATAGTCAATTTCAGTTACAACAGGGAATCCCTGAAAAAAGGGATGTTTGAGATAAGTGATGGGCAAACTCTTGCCAACGGGCCAGATGGGGGGGGGGTGCTGAAATGTTCTATTCGGACATTATTCCTAATCTGAGGAATACAATGACTAGGGTATGATACAATGAAACTTTGAAAGCATTGCCTTAGAAACAGGCTGACAAGATGAGCATTTCCTTTCCTTTGGTCCCCTCTTTAAAAAGTTTGCCCATAATTGTTTTAGATGATTGTTTGAAGGGCAGAATCATTGTGGAATAGTAGCTTGGGGCAAGAAGAATGAAGAGAACTCCTTCAAGATAACTGTTGTTTCTCTCCAGTGTGAGGTGAAAGTGAAGGGATGAAGGTAGGAGGATTGGAGAAATGGGAGAAAGGAGAGAGGAAGGTAGAGGAAGGGAAAGGAAGGTAGCATCCCCAGCCCCTGCAGGGGGAAAATGATCAGAACCTTTCAGGGGCTCAAATAAATGATCAGAGATCAACTTTAGGTTTTAGAATAGCTGGGTTTTATTTGGATTAGAAAAGGGAAGGTCTAGGGAAAACTAGGAGGTAGGAAGAAAGGGGAAAAGGAGACAAGAGAGAGATCAGGGTCTCAGAGGTAGGGAGAGCTACCAGGTTGAGAGAGCTCCAGGTTAGAGAGAGCAGAGCTTCCAGGATCCAGAGAGGGAAAAGGCACCAAACTTTCTCTTTTATCCTTTCTCAGACACCTCTCACAAAGGAGGTGGGAGTTGTCAGGGGGAAGCTGTAGCAGAGAGCCCTGGGAGTTATCGTCTTCCAGGGCAACAACAAATTCCAAATAACACACCAGGTACCAAATAAGATGCTTACACATAATAAGCACTTACAGTTTATTAAATTAATTAATCTAATCTTGATCTTGCCACTAATAAACTGTGGGAATTTTGCTTAGATGTTTGAGATTCAATTTCCTCATTTAAAAACAAAGGCATTAAACGTGGAGAATGTAAGGTCCTATTCTATGAGGCAGAAAGACACAAAAGTAACTTTAAATTATTCAACATTCTAGTCATCACACTAAGCAATTAGTATTCAAAGATAAAAGCCAAATACTCCCAACCTTCAATAGCTTTATACATTAATTGGACATATAGAATGTATATATCTCCATATTCATAGAATATCTAAAATCAAATGGATATTAGTCTTTAAATATGAGTGTGTATCATATATGTATATATAAAACACAGATATAGATAGATAGATAGAGAGATAGAGAGAGATAGCTTATTTATCTTTGACATCAAACCCTTATCAGAGAAATCTGATAATGAGAAAGTCACAGGAAAATAATATCATGGATTTAAATGAAAAAGGGATTTAGAAGTCACTTAGTTTGTCATCCCTTTTTTCTAAGTTTGAAAATTGAGACTCAGAGGTTTCTTGACTTGCCCAATTTCACATTTCTAGTAAGTGGTAGAACAAATGTTCAAATCAAGATTCTTTGACATTTAAACCACTATTCTCCCCATTATACCATGAGATGGAGATATAGATATTGATGAGAGAGAAAAAAACAAACCTAAAAAGTACAAGAGTAATCTTCATTCTTCATCTTACTGTTTATTTACATTGAGTAGAATTCCTTATGTTGGACAAATGAATAATTAATTGACTAAATAGAGGTACAAATGATTAAATTTTTCTCAATTTTCCAGTTTCCCCCAAATCAACATATCATAAACTTAGAAAATTATTTTCAATTCCAAATTCTCTCCCTCTCTCTACCTTATCACTCCACCCACTGAAAAAGCAAGAAATATGAAATCTATCCTACATGTTAAATCATGCAAAGCATATTTCTACATTAACCATGTTGCCAAAAAAGGCAAGAAAAATAAAGTGAAAAAATATGCTTTAAACTTTACTTAAAGTTCATCAGTTTTCTCTCTAAATGTAGTAACATTTTTCTTCATGGATCCTATGGAATTATCATGGATTTTTATATTGATTTAAGTAGTTGTCTTTTAGAGTTTATTAATGTTATAATATTGTTGTTACTATGTACAATGTTCTCCTAGTCCTATGCATTTAACTTGCCATCAGTTTATATATCTTCCCATATTTTTCTAAAATCATCTTCTTCAACATTTCTTTTTTTAATTTTTTAATCATTTATTAATATTCATTTTAACATGGTTACATGATTCATGCTTCTACTTTCCCCTTCACCCCCCCCCCCGCACATTTCCACTAGTTTTAACATGTGTCCTTGATCAAGACCTATTTCCAAATTGTTGTTAGTTGCATTGGTGTGGTAGTTTCGAGTCCACATCCCCAATCATGTCCTCCTCAGCCCATGCATTCAAGCATTTGTTTTTCATATATGTTTCATCTCCTGTAGTCCTTCCTCTAAATGTTGATAGTGTTCTTTACCATAAATCCCTCAGAGCTGTCCTGTGTCATTGCTTTCTGCTGGTACAGAAGCCCATTGTATTCTAATTTTACTACAGTATATCAGTCTCTGTGTACAGTGTTCTTCTGGCTCTGCTCCTATCACTCTACATCAGTTCCTGGAGGTCTTTCCAGTTCATACAGAATTCCTCCAGTTTATTATTCCTTTGAGCACAATAGTATTCCATCACCAGCATATACCACAATTTATTCAGCCTTTTCCAATTGAAGGACATACTCTCCTTTTCCAGTTCTTTGCCACCACAAAAAGCACAGCTATAAATATTTTCGTACAAGTCTGTTTATCTATGATCTCTTTGTGGTACAAACCCAACAATGCTATGGCTGGATCAAAGGGCAGGCAGTCTTTTATAGCCCTTTGAGCATAGTTCCAAATTGCCAGCCAGAATGGTTGGATCAGTTCACAACTCCACCAGCAATGCATTAATGTCCCAATTTTGCCACATCCCCTCCAGCATTCATTACTCTCCCCTTCTTTCATTTTATCCAATCTGCTAGGTGTGAGGTGATACTTCAGAGCTGTTTTGATTCGCATTTCTCTAATTATTAGAGATTTAGAACACTTTCTCATGTGCTTATTGATACTTTTGATTTCTTTACCTGAAAATTGCCTATTCATGTCTCTTGCCCATTTATCAATTGGGGAATGGCTTGATTTTTTATACAATTGATTTAACTCCTTGTATATTTGAGTAATTAGACCCCTGTCAGAGTTTTTCATTATAAAGATTTTTTCCCAATTTGTTGTTTCCCTTCTGATTTTGACTACATTGTTTTTGTTTTTACAAAAGCTTTTTAGCTTAATATAATAAAAACCATTTAATTTACGTTTTGTAATTTTCTCTAACTCTTGCTTGGTTTTAAAATCTTTCCTTTCCCAGAGATCTGACAGGTATACTATTTTGTGATCACTTAACTTATTTATAATTTCCCTCTTTATATTCAAGTCATTCACTCATTCTGAATCTATCTTGGTGTAGGGTGTGAGATGTTGATCTAAACCTAATCTCTCCCATATTGTTTTCCAAATTTCCCAGCAGTTTTTGTCAAATAGTGGATTCATGTCCCAAAAGTTGGGCTCTTTGGATTTATCATACACTGTCTTGCTGATGTCATTAACCCAAGTCTATTCCACTGATCCTCCCTTCTATCTCTTAGCCAGTACCATATTGTTTTAATGACTGCTGCTTTATAGTATAGTTTAATATCTGGTACTGCTAGACCCCCTTCCTTCACATTTCTTTTCATTATTTCCCTTGATATTCTTGATCTTTTGTTATTCCAAATGAAATTTGTTATAGTTTTTCCTAATTCAGTAAAGAAGTTTTTTTGTAATTTGATAGGTATGGTGCTAAATAGGTATAATAATTTGGGTAGGATGGTCATTTTTATTATGTTAGCTCATACTACGCATGAATAATTAATGGCTTTCCAATTATTGAGATCCAATTTTGTTTGGAAAGTGTTTTGAAGTTGTTTTCCTATAATAGTTGTGTTTGTTTTGGTAGATAGATTCCCAAGTATTTTATATTGTCTAGGGTGATTTTAAATGGTGTTTCTCTTTCTACCTCTTGCTGCTCTAATGTGTTGGAAATATATAGAAATGCTGATGATTTATGTGCATTTATTTTGTATCCTGCAACTTTGCTAAAGTTGTTGATTATTTCTACCAGCTTCTTAGTTGATTATCTAGGATTTTTTAAGTAGACCATCATATCATCTGCAAAGAGTAATAGCTTAGTCTCCTCATTACCTATTTTGATACCTTCAATTTCTTTTTCTTCTCTAATTGCTACTGCTAGTGTTTCTAGTACTATGTTGAATAATAGAGGTGATAATGGGCATCCTTGTTTCACTCCTGATCTTATTGGGAAGGCTTCTAATTTATCCCCATTGCATATAATGCTTGTTGATTGTTTTAGGTATATACTGTTTATTATTTTTAGGAAAGGTCCTTTCATTCCTATACTTTTCAGTGTTTTCAATAGGAATGGATGCTGTATTTTGTCAAAGGCTTTTTCAGCATCTATTGAGATAATCATGTGATTTTTGTTTGTTAGACTGTTGATATGGTCGATTATGTGGATGGTTTTCCTAATGTTGAACCATCTTTGCATTCCTGGTATAAATCCCACCTGATCATGCTGGATGACGTTCTTAATTACTTGCTGGAGTCTCTGCTAATATTCTATTTAAGATTTTTGCATCTATGTTCATTAGGGAGATTGGTCTATAGTTTTCTTTCTCTGTTTTTGGTCTACCTGCCTTTGGAATCAGTACCATATTTGTGTCATAAAAGGAATTTGGTAGGACTCCTTCTTTGCTTATCATATCAAATAATTTGTATAGTATTGGGATTAGTTGTTCTTTGAATTTTTGATAGAATTTACTTGTGAATCCATCTGGTCCTGCCTTTTAAACTGTTATTTTCTTGCCAGATCTCTTCCATCTTCCTCAACATCTCAGTTTTGAACTCTTCAGTAGCTTGTGACCAGTTTTCATTGTTTTGGGAAGGTTTGGATATGATTACTTGTTTGTCCTCCTCTGTTGTCTGGATTTTCTCCTTGTAAAAGTTGTCAAGTGTTCCAGAGTTCTTCTTGATAATCTTTCTCTTCTGAGGTTCTCGGCTTGCCATTGTTAGCCCTACCCCTTCTCAGCTTTGTCTTCATACTCAGGGTCTGTCTGCGCTTTCTAGGCACCCAAGGGCTTAGGTCTCCTTGTTCTCAGGGTCAAGCCTCCTGGTCATCCCTGGTCTGCCCCTCTGCCCGAGGCTCCTTCAGCAGTCTCAGGGGCTGCTACCACAGCAGCTTTCCCACCTGCACAGGGTCCCCATTTGAGGTCCTAGCTTGAGCTCAAGATCTTTTTTCGTGCCTAGGGCAATGTCTTCACCCGCGCAGACGCTCAGGGAAGTCCCTGCTTGTTCTTTAGCCACTTGGGGTCCTAAGTCTTGCTGCTCTCAGGAACAAGCCCTGGAGCTGCCAGTGACTTACTGGGTGCCCCAATCCTGCTTTCACTCTCATGCATTGGCCTCTGGGCTGTATGTGGTGTGGGGGGTGGGGGAGGGGCTTCTTCCTCTCTCGTTTTAGTGAGAGCTGATTCACCCCTTTATAGCATGGAAATGCCCTGATTCCACGTACCTTTGTTATAGCCAAAAAAGCTTATAGAAATATTATAGCTTATAGCTTATAAGAATATTATAGCCAAAAAGCTAAACTTAGCAATTAAGCAGTGATTTTTTGGATAACGTCATGCCCGACTCAAGCAGGGCAGTTATCTCTCTGAGTCACAGTCCCAGGGACAACTCCTGGCTGGAAGCCCCAGGGCCCCTAGATGAAACAGCCTTGAAGATTCCTAGACAGAACAGCCTTGAAGATTAAGAATCATATCCTGTGGCACCTGGAAGCATCCCTACTCCCTAAGACAAAGGCACCTATATCCCAGAAACATATATATATATATA
>NC_058131.1:101425726-101521516 GCF_016433145.1 Gracilinanus agilis
TGTTATAGCCAAAAAAGCTTATAGAAATATTATAGCTTATAGCTTATAAGAATATTATAGCCAAAAAGCTAAACTTAGCAATTAAGCAGGGGATTTTTTGGATAACGTCATGCCCGACTCAAGCAGGGCAGTTATCTCTCTGACTCACAGTCTCAGGGACAACTCCTGGCTGGAAGCCCCAGGGCCCCTAGATGAAACAGCCTTGAAGATTCCTAGACAGAACAGCCTTGAAGATTAAGAATCATATCCTGTGGCACCTGGAAGCATCCCTACTCCCTCTGTCTAGCTATTAGCTAACCCTAAGACAAAGGCACCTATATCCCAGAAACACATATATATATATATATATATATATATATATATATATATTCCTTATTCTGAATGCCCCCTCGGGACTCTCTGGCAATAAAGCTTTCTCCTGCTTTGATTGCATTGTCTCATGTGTTCCTCTGGAGTCCACCCATTTTGAACCCTAACACCTTCAATGTTGCGCCCTGTTGTGGGGTTCCTTCGTTCATCTGGATTCGTTTTTATTTCCCCTTAAGGAGTCCTGCATGCTTTGGTCAAGAGAGATTGAGCAGCTGCTCCTTACTCTGCCGCCATCTTAACCAAAGGTCCATCACTTCTTATATCATAATAATTTCTTATAATATTGCATCACAATCATATATGAGTACTTGTTCAACTATTTACTAACAAATGGAGTTCCATTTAATTTCTAATTCTATGCCACCACCTTCTATAAATATTTTTGTACAAATAGGTCTTTTTTTTTCCCTTCTTTGATCTCTTTGGGATCAAAACTAGTTTTGGTATTGCTGGGTCAAAAGCTTGCATAGTTTTATAGCCCTGTTGGTCACAGTTCTGAATTGTTTTTGCTGTGTAAATTCACTGGCATGCCGATTAAAGTTTCCAACCCATAAAATAAATTTATTATGAGAGAACCAAGTCTCACAACAAAGTTTGACTTCTGGTTAAGACTGAGAAACCCCTGCCACTGTGAGAGGCCTTCTTTTATCCCCAAGGAATATCACAAATTTTTTACCAGTACAAAAATAATTCAAGGCAATAGTCATACCCATCTAAAGAAAGAGGCAGGCAGAAGTGATGTCCATTGGTTAACACAACCAGGAAATATTCCTTATTGGTAGAAGAAGTCACTTGATAGGCAAGGGAAGTGGAAAAACTGAAGGCCGAGCTAGAAGTTCAAGGCCATGATTGCTGAAGGTGCATTATATAGCAAATTTTAAGATTAAAACTAGACAATGAGGCTGCACTTAGGCCTATGAACCTTATGTTAAAGCTTAACTTAACTCGAAACTTTTCTACTTCTACTAAAATAATCACAAAAAGCCTTACTTAGTCTAAAATTATTTAACTATCTTAAAATTACAATTATAATTATCTAAGAACTACTACTAACATTAAAATCTAATCCTCATATAAAGAGGTAGGGTGATTCACACTTACATTTTCAAGAGTGGCCAGATCATTTCACAATGACACCAAGAACAGATTAGTGTCCCAATTTTTCTTCATCCCCTCTAGTATTTGTAATTTTCTTTTTCTATCAAGTTATCTAAGATAGATAGGTATGAGGCAATATCTTAGTTTTTTTTTAATTTGCATTCTTAATCAGTAGTGTTTTAGAGTATTTTTAATGTGACTATTGAGAGCTCTGATTTCTTCTGAAAAGTACCGATTAATTCCTTAGATCATTTATCCATAGGAGAATGACTCTTATTTTTATCAGTTTGACTCAGTTTCCTATATATTTGAGTAATTTGATTTTTGTCAGAGAAACTTGCTGCAAAATATTCCCCCAGTTATCTACAAATTTGTTAGTTATTGTTTCAGCTAATTATTTAGTTGATTCTCTACGATTCTTCAAAATTGACAACTGCCATTTCTTTTGTCAGCTTGGCCAAGTTGTGTTAACAGGTAAAACAGGAAGAAAGTTATGATTTGCATTTCTCTTATTAATGATTTACAGCATTCTTTCATTTTACTATTAATATTTACAGTTCTTTTGAGAACCATTTGTTCATGCTTTTTACTTATCTACTAGAGAATGAATCTTTGAATATGCATCTTTGCATATGTGAGAATGGAGACAAGGGATGGAATTCTTGCAGGAGGCACAGAATTTTGGAAGGAGAGACCAAATGACAGTTAGAAGAGAAGAGACTTCTTGGAAGTTTTGGACCTAAGAAAGGGTCTTTGGGGGAAGAGCTCGTAGAGAGGAGACATAGAAAACGAGCTCTGTGCCACCTGAAGACATCTTTGAGGTTCCTGACCTATAAAGAAGACCTCCTATCTTAGATTCAATAACATTTTGATATCTCCTGAATACAGAAAATGATTTTTGGTGTTTAGGGATTCTGGTGTCTGAGGAGCAGTTCCCTAAACACCTCATTCCTTGGACCTTGCCATATAGTGTCCCTCAATTAAGATAAAAAACTAAATAGGATTAGTGGGAAAGGGCAGGTGAAGCTCTGGATTGAGACAGACTCAGTCTCTCCAGGGTGATGGAACTGTAAGGGGATCAATCCTAGGGTTACCTGTACCCACTATCCACCATTACCCTCTACTCATTCCTTTAACCCTGTTATCTACAATAAATACAAGAAAAGGTCAGATCGAATTCAGGTTCATTTGGGAGACTGTTAGAAGAAGTAGTTGTTGCAGTGTAAAGTGTAGTATACAGAATTGGGGTCATATAGATTTTTCTAGCTTTGTTTGAGTTCCAAAAGCTGTTAGAGGTTTGGAATCTTGAGGAAAAGACAGTTGACTGGATCTTCCGTGGAGGGAGGTTGTGAATCAGCCAAGCTGCTTTGATTATCTAGCTTTAATATTGAAATTTAGCCTAGCTTTGATCTATTTACTTAAGAAATTATTATTTAGATAAACCCTTTATATCTTCCTTTCCTAATACCATCCCTGCCTTCCCTCCCTTATCTTATATGTCTGTGGAGTTAATAAGGAGAGTAATTATAGAGGAGTTAAATCTGTGAAGAGTTATCTAATTGACAACATTAGTTATAGTTAGTCAGTCATCATTTATTCCCTTTAGATAGCAATAGCATTTTGTAAAGCTGAGTTTAAAGGCAGGTCCTTACTCAGACTCCATCTTTGCTTCCCTTCCCCCACCTGAGATTCCTGAGACAACTGATAGGGCTTTCCTTTGATCCACCTTCCTAACAAATATCCTTCAAACAAAATAAACCCTTTTGTGTTTCAACAGCCCTATTAGTGTAATTTGTCTGTTAGTTATCAAGTGGGAAGAAGAGGGAAAGAGACAACATACTCTGGGCTTAGAGGGAAGCTGGGGCATCTATCTTGAAGGAAGGTGTTACTTCAAAACAAGTCCCTTCCTGTGAAATTAACTAAAGCCTGTTTGTTAATTTCAGTCTAGTCTATTTCCCTCAGCTTGTGTTTGAGTCTAAGTCCCAGTCTGTAAGCCTGCTGTGTTTGTCTATTTAGTTTAACTTCTCCTCTCCCTGAAGATCTCTTTCCCTTCTGTGTTATACTCCTGACTTTAGTCCTATTATACCCTGAATCTCCTTTAATCCCAGCCTACCTGTAACCAAGATTACCCACTTAGCAAGTCTCCAACATCCTCCTTTCAATTTCCCTTATACCAATACCTTTCCTCAAATTATCCACATTACAAAAGTTAGGCTGTGTTCCATCTATAAACCTGACCACCTGGGGTGAAGTGGAGGACTCTTCTGTGAACCCTGGTTTGCAGCAACATTGAACTGTGTCAGCAAGTACCCCTATCTTGTGGAGTGACCTTTCCTCCAGCCCCCAGAGGTGGCACACCCTCCCAGGGTTCCTCAATTTCCAAGGGGACCCCATAAAGTCTCACAGTGTTAGGGACTGAGAGTGGGTGAGGAGGGGATTGCTATGTATATGCACACACAGATATGCATATATTGTTCACATTTCTGTTATCAAACCCTTAGAGAAATAGAAACTAAGACTTTTTTCTCATTAATCTATTTCCCCATTCATTCCCATTTTCCCCTATTCAACCACTTCATTTTTTATCCTAACTTCATTAATATTTGTCTACAGAAAACTTGTAGTTTAATTTCCTCCTGACTGTTTACAAATCTTCATAGCAGTTTTTTTTAATCAAATAAGAAGATTTTTTTCCCCTAGGTAATTTTTGTTTTTCACCCTATTAAAGACTGTCACTGAGTTCCAATGTCTCTGATTCACCCTTATCTAATCTAATCCATTTATCTCATCCTAACTTCTTTTTTCAGCATTTCCATTAAATAATATAGAGCCTTGATTTTTCTGAATAATTTTTTTTGGAACTCTTACCTTTTGTCTTAGATTCAGTACTATGTATTAATTCTAAGGTAGAAAAAGTGATAAGGGCCAAGCAATGGGAGTTAAGTAACTTGTTCAGAGTCATACTGCTAGGAAATGTCTAAGGGCATAGGTGAATCCAGGGCCTCTTAACTCTACCCTTGCCTTTCAATTCAATGAGTTATTTAGCTCCCTCCCTGATTATATTTTACTGTTTTATCAAGTTCTATACAACATTTGCTAGATAAATTGATTGTATAGCTCTAAAACATAAATTAACTTTGAAAGTGTTGTCATTTTTAATAAATTTTTTAAACTCTAATATCTTTTATATATATCTTTCTATATTAATTTTATTTGTTACAGGGCTAGGCAATGGGGATTAAGTGACTTGCCCAGGGTCACACAGCCAGGAGGTGTCTGAGGCCAGATTTGAACTAGGACCTCCTGTCTCTAGGCCTGGCTCTCCATCCACTGAGCCATTCAGCTGCCCCCTGTCATTTTTAGTATATTGGATTGGAATGGCCATGAGAACTAGATATTTTTTCAACAATTTAAATTGGTCTTTATTACTAATAGTTCTTGCTGTATATAAATTCACATTGCACAAATTCAACTTTACATAAGAAATTCTCATTCCCAAAACCCCCTTTGCAAACTTTACAATACAATACTTTTGTCCTGCCCTTTGAACTTCAAAGCTCCCAACCCTAAACCCCTAAACAAACAAAAACTTCAAGTAAAAACAGAACAAAGACAGGGAAACTAATTGAGGCTTAACAGACAACTCTAGAGCTGCAAGAGGAAACATTGCTGATTCACCCAAACTCCCTCCAGGAAGGCACTGAGTTTCTGTTCCTGGACTAGCGTGTTATCTTTCATCTTCTATCTATATCTGTTTTGTTGTGATTTCACCTTTCTCATTTGCTAATTTTAAAATTTTATTATTTTAATTTTAATAATCAATATAATAAGGATAATTAATTTTGATGATTTACTTTCCTTCCCTATTCTTTTTAATCATATTAACTAAAAGCTTATCATTTTTGCTAGGCTTTTCATTGAAAGTGTTTGGTTTTATTTATCTTTTCTGTTTTTTCTAGGTTCTAATTCATCTATTACTTCTCTAATTTATCTCATATTTTGTTTTTATTTTTATTTATTAATTTTCATGAATGAATATTTAGTTCATTAATCACCTTTTCTTTAATTTTTCAATATATGTTTGATGAGAAATGATTTTTACCCTAGAGACTTCTTTATCTCTATATTCTAAATTTTTTATGTTATTTTATTAATATGATTCTCTTTCACATTATCAGCATTATTACTATTATTAATTACTTCTATTATTTGTTTTTTTTTATTTTTTATTTTATTTTTTTTTAAACCCTTACCTTCCATCTTAGAGTCAATACTGTGTATTGGTTCCAAGGCAGAAGAGCGGTAAAGGTAGGCAATGGGGGTCAAGTGACTTGCTCAAGGTCACACAGCTGGGAAGTGTCTGAGGCCAGATTTGAACCTAGGACCTCCTGTCTCTAGGCATGGCTCTCAATCCACTGAACTACCCAGCTGCCCCCTATTATTTGTTTTTTAAAGCACTTAGCACTTAGGATTTTATTTTTAAATCTCTATTTTGTTCTGTATTTTTTTAAAGGTCTCAGAACCAAATACTATTTTTATATATTTTTTAATTAATTAAATATTTAAATAATTTTAAACCCTTAACTTCTGTGTATTGGCTCCTAGGTGGAAGAGTGGTAAGGGTGGGCAATGGAGGTCAAGTGACTTGCCCAGGGTCACACAGCTGGGAAGTGTCTAAGGCCAGATTTGAACCTAGGACCTCCCGTCTCTAGGCCTAACTCTCAATCCACTGAGCTACCCAGCTGCCCCCTTATATTTTGTTTTAATGTCACCTTCATTTCCAAATATAGCATTCCTTCTTGACTTATTCAGTAATCTATCTTTTTAACAATAAATAATTAAAAGAGAAAGACACACATAATAAAAACACTAAGCTGTCTGATATTACTTGAAATACTCCATAGGCAGATCTGGAAAATGGAGAGACATTCATTATCTAATAATGTCTCTATGCTTTCTGCACCTTTTGACCCAAGGACATTGATTCGATAGAACTGAAAAAGCTTTTCCATTGCAAGTAATATAAGAAGAAAATATGGCAATCAGGGAAAAGGTTCTAATATTTAATGTGTATAGAAAACTTTGGCAACTATATATCTATTTTAAAGTTATTGCAAAATAGTACATAAATAGGCTATATGTTGTCTAAATCTGTGCCATAAGAAATGACAAACATGAATACAATTAATAAAATATATATGATTTGATATAATATGAATTAATAAAATATCATACTCAATACCTAAAATAATTTACATGTAAAGGAAAACAACAAACCCACAAAAAATAACTGAGTTATATATAAAATAATGACCTCTTTGGTTCCAAATAAAAGGAGAGTTGGGAACCCACTGGAATACATTTTCTATATTATTTCAGACAAATTTGTTTCGATGGTTAGTTTGGTCAACTACTTTTTGCCCTCTTCTCTTAATGTGTATTACAATGAATTTCTCTGTAGAAGTAGGGATATATTTAAAATGAAACTCATGTAAAACAGAAAGCTATCAACAAAATGTTGGAATGGTAAGTGGCACTAAAATTGAGAGGGATACAGAGAAAGTTAAGGAAGGAAAGGAGATGGGGAGAAATGAAATAAGGAAGGCAGATAAGAAGGAAATACTATTTCATATATTGTTTTTTGAATAGTTTCAAAGTTTTCTAGTATCTATGCTGCATTTCTTCTATTTTTTTTCTGGGCCACTTCCTACTATTATTCTACATTAGCATTAATTAACAAGAATAGCAACATCAACAACAGCAGTATTAATATAGTACTGGGAATTTTGCAAAGAGGTCTACAAATATTGTTTAATTTTATCCTCATAAAAACCTTGGAAGAAATTTGCTATTATTATCATCACAATTTTAAAGATCAAGATTATCGAAGGAGATAAGATAGGTCAAAATGATCTTTAAAAAAGTATTTTGGTCCTGGAAATAACAGCCAACACCAGTAATGAGCTTTGGAGGTGACCGTGGTAGCAGTAGGAGCAGTAGTTTTGCGAACTCTTATTCCGGCAATACATTATTAGGGCAGTTAGCAGTCTTCACAGACAGACAGCATATGTGAGAATTGATTGTATTGGGATGATCTCAAAAAAAAAAAAAAAGACTGTGGGGATAAGAAAGGGGGACTAGCTAGAAAAAGGGGGAAGTGAGAGTAGAGTGAGGCAAATTTATTTCACATAAAGGAGGAATGCAAAGAAGGGTTTTTATAGTTGAGGGCAAAGGAAGGTTGGGTTGGTGGATAATACTTGATCATGCTCTTAAAAGGAATCAGTTCAAGAGGGAAGAACTTTCACACAACAGCGAGATAGGAGAGAAAGAAGAGAAGAGATATGGTGCATTTGATGGGGAGAGGTAAATTGGTGGTGGCAAAGTCTAAGATAGAATTTTGAGAGGAGACAGGACAAAAAGAGGTAGAAGGATAAACAGAGGATAATGGGATGGAGGCAAATATAGAGCTAGTGATCATAACCATAAATATGAATGGAATGGGTTGGCCCATAATATAGAAGATGATAGCAGAATGGGAATATAAACCAAATCCAGTAATACTTCATGTACAAGAGACACATGCAGAGTTGAAAATAGGGACTGCAGTAGTCTATTATCCTTTAACTGAAGGGAAGAAGGTACTAGTGGCAATTGTGATTTCAGATAAAGCAAAAGCAAAAATAAGCCTAACTGACAGAAAAAAAGTAATGGAAACATAACATAGACAATGAAGTAATACAAAATACACAGCAAAACTTTAATAAAGGTGTCATTTTTCAAATATATAGAGAACTGAGTTTAATTTAGAAAAATAAGAGCCATTCCCCAATTGATAAATAATCAAAGGATTTAAATAGATGATTATTTTCAATATATATGATTATTCATAGTCATAAAAGTGTTGTATGTCGCTATTGATTAGAGAAAGGTAAATTAAAACAACTCTAAGTTACCACCTCACATTTATCATCAATGAAAAATGCTGGAAAGAATGAGGGAAAATAGATGCTTTAATGAGGTTTTGGTGGAATATTGAACTGGTTCAAAACTATTTCTGCAGAACATTTTGAAAATATGCTCAAAGGGCTCTAAAATTGTGATTACCATTTAAAATTTTTTTATTTTGAATATTTCCAATAGTTACATATCTCATGTTCTTTCCCTCTACCCCAAACTCCCTTAACCTCCCTTAGCCGATGCACAATTCCATTGGGTTTTACATGTATCATTGGTGATTACCTTTTGATTCAGGAATACCACTCCTAGGTCTGTTCCCCAAAGAGATTAAAAAAAGAAAAGGAGCTTATATATGTACAAATATTCTTAGCAGCTTTTTTGGTGGTGACATAGAATTAGAAATTGAAGGAATGTTCAGCATTTAGGAAATAGTTGAACAGGTTGTATAGGATTGTGATGGAGTGCTTGCTATTGCATTATATGAAATGATGAGGAAAATAATTTCAGAAAAATCAGTTAAAGACTTATATAGAATGAATCCAAGTGAAATGAAAAGAATCTGGGGATCATTATGAGTAGTACCAGCAATGTTGCCATGATGATCAACTGTGAAAGCCTTGTCTACTCTGATCAATACTAGTGCAAGGCAGTTAAAAAGGATTCATTAAGGAAAAAAAAATGAACTCTGAGTGTAAATTGAACCCCAGTTTTCTTTTTTTCTTTTTTTATACTATGACTAATATGGAAATATATTCTGAAGAATTTGACATGCATAATTGATAACATTTTATTTCCCTTCTCAATTGGGGAAGGTGGAAGTTAATGAGTGAATCAAGAACTCAATTTAAACATTTATATGTTAAAATATTCTAAAATAATAAATTAAGAAACCAAAAATAAAATGCATTGGTTAGTGAGATACCTGGAGTCCAAATGTGTTATTTCCCATGTTATTAGTGATGAGAATAAATAGCTAAAGAAAAAATGCACAAATCTGTTCTATTTGTGCCTATTTGTTTTATTGTTGTCTTTTTCTTCCTGTTTCATCTATAAATTCAACTGAGATGATCTGAGTTTAGTTGAGTGCCATACATAGATTTATGTAGGATTGTTTTTACATCTTCCATTTTTATATTGTTTATATGTTTCAGAAATATTTATTGATTTATCTGACTCTATAATCCTGGGCAAATATGTTTATGCTTGCTAAACTAGTATTATCCTTTGGCTTACATGTCTCTTAATTTTACAAAGATATTCAATATCTGCTAGCATAATTGTTGTCATCTTTTCGCTTTCCCATGTTGCATCATGTTCATCATGATGATAATCAAAATATGTTTCACTTTATTTACTTTCCATTTTTCTAAAATCTGTTGTTAAACATTTCTTAGGACTAATGTAATTATACTGTCTTCCCATATTTTCCTTTTTTAATTTGTTATTGATTTTTATTTTTGCTATAACTAGTTGATTGCCTTATAGAATAGACAGGAAAATACTCTAATTTCAGAACAGTTTTTTTCCTGTATATTTTGATTGTGGTCATTTAATCTTATATTTCGTTAAATCCTGACAATGTCCAGTTTCTTCAAAATATTAGACAGAATGGCTTGTTTTTAAGTTAAATTTCCTTTTTTTTTTGGTTAAATGAATTCTTCCTCTTCTTTTTTCTCTTTCTCTGTTTCACTTAGAAAGAAAGAAAATCTGCATATTCAGGATAAACAAGTTCCTACATTGCCTATAACCAATACATCTATCTTTCTATACATTCATTTGTGTACTAGTATGTTTTCTGAATCTGATCCCTCCCCTCTCTATGAAAAGTTGTGTATATGTTTTACCTTGTATCCTTTGACATCTTTACTAACTAGTTAATTAGGTTGATCAGTGTTCTGAAGTCTTTTTAAGTTATTTGTTGTTATTATAGAAATTGTTCTCCTGATTCCATTTTCTTCACTTTGTATCAGTTCATACAGTTCTTTCCAGGTATTGCTGAAGTGATACCCTCCATCCTTTTTAGAAAAAAATAATATTTCATCACATTCATATACCATAAATCTGCATCTGTTACCTAATATTTAGTTACCCTTTCATTTTCTTTGTCAAAGCAAATATAGCTGATATTAATATCTTTTGTATATAGTTAGAAAATATATAGGGGCAGCTGATTGGCACAGTTGATAGAGTGCACTGCCTGGAGTCAGGAAGACTGAGTTCAGATCAGTCCTCAGGCAAAAACTAGCTATATAACTGGGAAAGTCATTTAATCCTTTTTAGTCTCAGTTTCCTCATCTGTAAAATGAGCTGTAGAAGGAAATAGCAAACCACTTCAGTATCTTTGTTAAGAAAATACCAAATGGGGTCTCAAAAAAGTCAAACTGAAACATTTGAATAACAATAAATACTTTTTTTTGATTACAATTATTTCCCCTCTTTAACTGCTTTCCATTTATTCCCTTCTCTCTTTCCCCCCATTTCCTCCTGTTTCATGTTAAATGAAAAGTACATCTGTACGCAAATCTGTATGCTATATAGTTTGGGTATGGCTAATGTGAAAATTAATTTTGCTTGACTATACATGTTTGTAGTAGACATTTTGTCTATTTTTCTTTCTCAATTGGGGAAATGGGTTGAAAAAGAGAGAAAATGGATTTTTGCTGATTAGAAAAAATAAATTTTGCTTGGGATTCAAAACTTAAACACTGTTATTGTTTATAATTTACTTTAAAGCCTTATACTAAAATGTCATGAGTACTTTAGGGAAAGTGTTTCACTTAATAAAGAAGCATGACCACAATATCAACAGGAAAAATTCACAAAGCTCTACATTAAGTTTCCCCAAGATTTAGTTATGGTTGGGAAATTCAGGAAAGAAATCACAGTGAAAATTTTTTCTACCCCAAATCAGCAAAAGAACACAGACAAATGTTTTAAGGCTTTCTGACAGAGAAAAAATGTGTAGAAAAGTAAGAAGAGCTTCTATATCTAGTACAAAATGGACTGACCTTGTTTAGGATGCAAGAATAGGTGGCAACTGGTAGCTCTTTTCCTTACTCCCCATTTCTGGATACTACTACCATTTCATATTTCAGAAAAAAAGATAGTCTTTTGCTCAGTACTGAGAAAGGAATATGTTCAGAAATAAACAAGCAGCAAACTACTCTGAAGTATAATGTGCAATTCAAATCTTTGGGTGTTGGGTACAATTTTTTTCCTCCTGATGAAAAGGTTAGCAGCTTCTATATCAAGTTCCCTGGTGAACAATGACATTTTTCGCACAGTTTGCAGCTTCATGAGGAGTGACTGACAAGCCGTGCAGGCTGTGTAAATGGTTCTCTTTCATAAGTAATGAAAACCACCAGGCAGTGACCAAACAGCAGAGGTGGAGTGGAGAAAAAGTGCCAGAAGAGTCTTTTCAAATAGAACTAGAAGAATTGCTTTGAGTTGTTCTGTGCACAAAAAGGAGAATCCAAATATTAGGCAATTTCCACATGCAGACTGCTGACAGCATCCTGCTCTCACCATGAATGTCAAAGTAGAAGAATGGCTTTTAGTGGCTTCTGAGAAATCTAAAAACATAAGAAAGGAGAAACCATAAAAAGGTATGGTAAGAGTAGCAGAAGAAGTGAGTGAGTCTTTTCACAATATTTGACTCAAGATTCTCTAGAGTTACTTTCAGAAGCAAGATGAATGGAAACTTAGGTGGCCTATGTTTAGGTTTAATTTAGAATATAATTATAGTTTTATAGAGGTGAGCAAGGACCAGCTCATATTTTCAGGTGCCCATTCGTTGTTCCTCACTATAATAGTAGTTAGTTGTTTTTTGTAACTGCTCACAAAGGGAATTTTCAGAGGACACTCTAAAGAACTGTGGCTCATCATGGGGCCCCGTGTGTAGTTACAATGTTGTACCTCAGGACTACATTCCCCAAATTCCTACAGTATTTCCCAGAATTCCTTTCCTTTTCATCCCAAAGTTGCATGCTTACATTGTTTGTATATAGTTGTGTGTAACCCCCACCCTGACTCTCTCTCTCTCTTTTTTGGAAGCCTGAATAGCATTTTAAGTTTTGCAAAAATACTCATGTGGTATCTCATTTGATTTATCACAACTTTGTTTAAAAGCAGATCTTATTTTAGCTCCATTTTATAGATGAAGCAACTGATGATGAAATCAATTAAATTACTTGCCCAAAGTTGTATAATCAAAGGTGTATCTGAAGGAGGATTCCAATATCATCATTTTTTAAATGTCAAATTCAGTACTCTATTCATGCTACTATCTGGTTATTAGCAACAAAAACTTTTAGATCTTGTGGTATATTTTAGCCAATGGGGAAAATATTTTTTTCCTATAAATGCAGATATTTCTCTACTTTGAAGAGGAAGTTGGCATTTTACTCTGGCGTGTTAGAGAAGATGACTAGTTTCACAATAGCATGGAAGAAAAAACTCAAAGAGAAAAAAATCAAGGAAGAAGCAGAGGAGTATTTGAACCTAAATAAAGAAATTGGCAAGCAAAAGAACTTTATATAAAAATGGCAACATCAAAGAAATTGTTAAAAAATGCATTTGAAACAATTTTTATAAAGGTTGAATCTAGACTTTCTAGGTCCTCCCTGAAAAGGTCTCAACATTCCATGTACCAGAGAATAAAAATCCAGTTATTGAATCTTTATCATAGGAAGCATAATGGTAATCAATGGCACCTTATTGAATTATTTCAGGGTGGTTGCATATAAATATGACGTTGCATAACAGGTTACTTTTGTTGAAACATTATCAGTTGCTTAATGGAGAGGTTAATGCCTATAAAATCTACTGATTCATACTGACTTCTCTGAGTGATGTGGAAATGAATGATAACACTTGAAAAAAACCTTGAAGTATCTTGAGAATCTTTGAAATCCTATGTAGGAAACTGAAGGAATTGGAGTCACTAATAATGTTTTCATCATTTCATCAAATCAGAGGTCACAACTTTGGAAGAGAAATGGAAGGCTATAGAAAGTTAATAGCTGATTACAAATATGGTGTCAAAGAACAGGATTTGGGAGCAGCTGGGTAGCTCAGTGGATTGAGAGTCAGGCCTACAGACAGGAGGTCCTGGGTTCAAATCTGACCTCAGACACTTCCCAGCTGTGTGACCCTGGGCAAGTCACTTGACCCCCATTGCCCAACCTTACCACTCTCCCACCTAGGAGCCAATACACAGAAGTTAAGAGCTTTAAAAAATAAAAATAAATAAATAAAAAAGAACAGAATTTATTTTTCATACTCTTGGCTTATGGGGCCAGAAATGATGGGTTCCTGGTGAGGGAGAGAATAAATTTAATGGGAACTAAAAAGAATAACTATTCCAGAGGGTGAATCAACCTTATTAGAAGGAATATAAATTAAAATTTTAGGAAAATAAAAAATATAGAAGTAAAAATAAAAAAGGCCATTTAGGAAAATATGCATGATATATGAATAATAAAAATAATTTGAGAGTACTTAGTAATTAACAAAGGAATACATCATGATTTATTTATATCTTTTGAATAATAACATTATTATAACTATATATATATTAGAACATCACTTTCAAAGCACTTATAGTATCACAAATTTCTTAAAATAACTCTCTAATATGAGCAATATAGCTGTAGAATTACCATACTAATTCTATTCAATTCAATTAAAAAAGCATTTACTAAAACCTACTATGTGCAAAATAGTATTCTTTTTTTTAAAGCCTTACCTATCATCTTAGAATTAATACTTTGTATTGATAAGAATCAATACTTATTGATTCTAAGGCAGAAGAGTGGTAAGGGCTAGGCAAATGGGGTTGAGTGACTTGCCCAGGATCACAGAGCTGAGATACAAGACAGTTTTCTTGAGTCTTTATGGTGAGACAGTGGTAGAAATAAAATATTTCTTTTCAGTCAAGAACATTATGTCCTACTTGGGGAGTGGCAAAACATATTTTACATATTTTTGTCTTATTCTATATCTATCTACACTAATAACAATTTCTCCCTTGCTGTGTTAAATTTAAACAATACCTCAAAGAATAAATTAACCCCTGATTATTAGTATTTGCTAATTTGTAAGTTTAAATGCTGTCATTAAAATTTTAATAATAGGGAAATACTACTGTGCTGTAAAAATTATGAGGAGATTAAATTTAAAAATGTGGAAAGGTCTACATGACATAATGTACAGTGAAATGAGCAAACCAAGAGAACAATGTCTATAACAACAAAATTGTTCATAGAGTTACTGAACGGCTAATCTATTCTGAGTAATATGATCATTTATATCAAATGTGAAGGATTCATGAAGAAAAATACTATTTAACTTGAGAAGAATAAATTATATATGAAAAAATATATTTTGTGGTACATATATACATACACACATATATATGCATTTGTACATATATATATGTGTATATATATATATATAATGTTGGTCTTTTATGTGGCTTTGGGAGGAAGGAAAGGAGAGACAACTTGAACTTAAAACATAAGCAAAAAATAAATTTAGAAAAAAAAGAAAACTAGAAAATTTAACAATTGACTCACACAAGCCAAATGGCTCCACTATATACCTGCCTCATGTCATACTATGTATTTAATTGCATTTGGTGAATTTGAATTCTTTATAAACTTTTTCTACTCTCTTTAATACTTTTGTTTCATAAGCTAGGTTGAGCATTGAGGTGATTGCTCAGCCAGTATTCCTCATGAGTATTGCAAGATCAGAAAACCAAATGTTCTACAAAATTCCATTTGCTATTGTCTTTGTATACAAAATGAGAATTACTTTACCTACACTTTTATTTTCTCTCTGAAGAGAGCTTTTGAATTGTCTTCACAACTAATTTCAACTTTTTGTTTCCTATTTTCTTTTTTTGTGAATGTTCTGATGTGTTTAGTTGAGAAAACTGACTAATACTGTCAATGATCTGTTCTTTGATTCTTACTACCCCCTCTCCCTTTTCCTACTAACATGCAATCATTATTGGGGAAGCAGAAGTAAATAATACTGACCTTAGGGCTATAATAGATTTTTCATTTTTTTCTTAGGTCTCAGTTGTCGAAGAATTCAAATCCTAGTGATCATAAATCTCTCTATAATTAGCAAAATTCCTCAGATTACAGAATTAGTTGGTTGCAAGAACCATAATGGAAAGTAGGAACTTCCCAAACTTGAGCTCTATTGACATGTATTTTTTGGTCTTGGCCACATTTAGGCAAGAGGAAGAATTAGTATATAACTGTTTATAGTAAAAATGTGCAAGCATTTCACAGCAAATCTATGACACAAATTGATTTGACCTTTAGAATCTTTTTTGATACAAAAATATGACAAACTATTTTCCCATAATGTCTAACCACCTTCAAGATTTAGTATTTAAATCGATCTAGGATCCCATTAATATTTTTATTCCCTCCACTGTTAAAAATTTTAGCCCATCTATGACCTCATTTACTGTGTAATTTCTGTTTATATTCTCTTGATAAATTCTCCAAAATGAATTCCCTTGACATACTGGGGAATTTATTTTATTTTATTTTGCATGAAGACTTTTCTCTCACAGGTTAAATATCTTTGATATATAATATATTTTTGTATATAATGGTGTACTTAGAATCAGTTCAACTTCAATTCCAATCCTGCCTCAGATATTCAGTAGCTGTTTAAGTGACCCTTGACCAGTTACTAAGGACTATTTACTTCAGTTTCATTATCTATAAAATGAAGTAATACTAGCACCTGCCTCTTGATTTGATTATAAAGGGTGGGTGGGGGAATGAGATAACATATGCAAAATCACTCGACCAACCTTAAAGGTATAAAAATATTAATTGTAATTTGTTACTGCCTATTTATGCTCACCATGTAATTTTTTCTCTAGCTGTTGGGATGATCTGAAAATTTCCTCCTTCAGAAACTGGAACATCCATTTTTTCAGCCACATAGATACCATAGATAACTTTTGACATTAAAGTATGAGTATATGTATACATATATTTTATATATATACAAATGTATATATAATTGGAGATTGATGATAGTTTTATATCAAACATATTTTTAAGTATTCAAAATGTCTCATATAAGAGTATAATATAGAAACTTCAAATAGGTTTTCTTCAGTTTTTCCAAAGTAAATCAATCTGCTGGTTAAGCAGGATACATTTTTATATTTTAAAATGAAAGTGCTTAAATAGAGCAAGTGAATGGGGCAAAAAATGGTGAGACTCTCAGTCATAATGTTATTTCTAGGACTTCAACTCTGCACATCAACTACTGCTCATGGTAATGGTCCATTATAGGAGTCATGGTAGCAGTAGAATATCCTGTAGCATCAACTAAAAACTGGAAATTATACTATCATAGTACTTTTCCTAAATGAGAATAATGAAATTTGTTTTGTGTTTTTGTCTAAGAATAATCTACATTCTATTGGTCAATCAACCAACCACTGGAATTGAAGACCCATAGCTTCCTAAACAAACTGTAGAAGACAATATTTGATTTGGAAGGAGAAATTGAATGTTATAATTAAAATTAATCTTAGAGTCATATTAAAATTCATATTTATTCATTTGTAATAATGGGAAAGAAGAAGGAGCAGTCTACCTAGAAGATCTCTAACCTCAGGGCTGCCTTTTAATTCCAAGTTTTCTCTGCTACTGTGACTCTAAGATATGACTCTGGGCCAAATGGGAAAGATAATAAGATTATGTAAGAGCTGGACTGCTCAACTAGAGGGAGAAGCCTTGGTTCTGAAGAAAAAATTGGTAGAGAGCCTTAGCCACTTGTTTTACTGGCCTAATTTATCTTCTTGCATCTATACTGTCACTTTAAATATATATTCTCCTTTCAGCTACTAAAAATATTTTTTTCTAAAATATAAAACTAAACTAAGGCAACTAAGATGACATATTGTTAAAAATCTGAGTCTGAAGGCAAAAAGACCTGAATTCAAATTTAGCTATAGACTCTTTCTAGTCATTTAATTTCTATATGCTTCAGTTTCCTTGAATGTAAAATGGGGATAATTATTATTATTAATTGTACATCATTTAATTTCTATATGCTTCAATTTGGCAAGTCATTTAATTTCTATATGTTTCCGTTTCCTTGAATGTAAAATGGGGATGATAATAGCACTTACCAGGATTATTGTGAGGCTCAACTGAGGTACTATTTGTAAAATCCATTGCATGATACTCTGCCTAGAGCTGAAAAAAATGCTTATTCTCTTTATCCACCCTCCAAGACAAGCCACTTCTCAGTAGGTAAAAATAAACAAAGTAAAATTATAATGAAAAAGAAATTTCAAAATATTTCTTCGTTTTTTAAAATTCTATCCCAGATTGGAAGGATCAATACTAAAAGAATAGAGATTCCATGTACCCATGGACACATGGCACCCTGGCAGGAGAATACAGCTTATTGAACCTTGCAGCTCAAAGCACCTCTCCTTTTTAGAAGCTAGCAAAAAAAGGACTAAAAGATGGATGTCAACTCTATTATATGCATACCCAATACTGGCTCAGCATATCTTGAGTTAATAGTTCTTCAAGTTCGGTAGCCCTTGAGAATTCTTTTCATTATCACATAGTAATGACTATTCATTCACTTAATAGCAAAAGCAGACTCACCCAAGTTTCCATAGAGTTGGACAAGAAGTAGACAGAAAATATATATGCATGCTTTCAAGTACTGAAACCAATCAGGAGATATCTGTGAATGATGCTTTAAGGATTAGTTCTTCCAATTGCTAGTGCCCTACTCTTTCCCCCATTACCCTCTTCTAAATTATTATGTGTTCTTATAGTCTTCTAGATCTTAGCACTGAAGTAGGATTTTAGGTGATGTAAGAAGTAGGAAAATATGAAAAAAATAAGATGATGAAATGACCCTTCACTCCTCTCAAGGACCTTATACATAAGATTTCTTGCACTGAGCATTGATGTTTTCTTAATTTAAAGAGCCTTTCTTCTTTATGCATTAAATGTTATGGAGTTTTAGAACTAGTGTGGCCATTTAAGGTTATTTATTCTTTTTTTGGCAAATGAGGATGTTCAGAACTTTGGAATGTTAAATGACTTGTTTAAGATTTCACAGGTAGAGTTAAGACAAAAACCCAGGTGACCTAGCTTGTAATATAATCTTTGTAACACTATGCCATGCAGAAGAATTGTTTACATAGGTTTGAAAATGTATAGGGCAGAAAACTTTTGAGTTTTGATTTGGTATGAAAAATCTGAATTCTTGTTTCCTAGCTAAAAAAATGGGAAATAAATGCTGAATACATTTCTTGGATGAGGCTTGATATAAACAGGGGAAAAAGTTAGAAGTTTCCTTGAAAACATATAGGATTTAAAATGAAGAGAAAATACATTTGGAGAGAGTGATTGCTAAAGCCAAAAAACTGTCAGTTTGCTAAAAAAGTAACTGAGGACATATTGAAACAAAAAGAGGAGTCAATAAATTGAGAGGAAACATTTTTTTTCACTGCAGACCATTCATATTTCTCAACAGAAACGAAATTGTACATGAAGAATGCAGTTGATGTTAGTCAAAGTCAACAGAGGTCAGAAAGGAGAAGCAATGTTCAGCTACAAAGCCATAACTAGTCATTTTTACACTTGAATCAAGTAGCATAGAATGTGCCATGAATTTATAGCTTAATAGGCATCCAGATATAGATCTGGAGAGTACCATCAAGGCCACCTATTCCCTATCCCTCATTCTATAGAATAAGAAACATACCCAGTTTAGTTATGTGACTTACCAAAAGTCATAATAATTAAAAGACAGAGGAATGTGTGGATGTGACTTCAAGGGGATCGCATGGAGTAAGGAAACACTCCATCTTGAATTCTTATTCATTTAATTATTTTTGCTTTCTATGATCAGCTGTTTCTTTGATATCGACAGGCTACAAATGGTGTCAGTGTCATATAAATGACGGTGCTTAGAGGCAAAGATCCAGTTTCCTAGGCTTGTTGTGGTTCTAGTCAGGTATATTCTATATAATCCCACAAACTTTAAGTGTTCGTGGGTGTGTGTGTGTGTGTGTGTGTGTGTGTGTGTGTGTGTGTGTGTGTGAATAGTTTGTATACTTTGATTTTTTTGGCTGAAAAAAAGAGCTGGTATTTTTGTCATAGGGTTTCTTTGGAATTACTCTTTATCCATTTTGTTATTTTGAATTCGTGGCATTATCTAGAATTATAGAGACACAGTTAGAGCAAGCTATCAGACTAGGATGCTGTCATGGTGGTCTTGGCTTCATTTTTTTTTCCTAGTCCCTCAATATCACCTTTCCCCTTCAGGACCTACCTTTTTCCTTTTCTGTACTTTTTTGCAGGTAACTCATTAACTTCTAGGATTTCAACTACCACATTTTTGCAGATACCTCTCAAATGAGTATTCCAAGCCCTTACCTAGTTTTGATGTTCCATAGTTACATTTGCAAAAAGCCATATCTACCTGGATGTAATGAGGAAATCTCCAATAAAGCTTTTTTCTCCTTAAATCTAATCTTTCTAATGTCTTTACTATATTTATCTATGCTAATCTTTATTTTGTTATCTTCAATGTTTATAACTTTGAGGTTTTCTTTGGCTCTTACATCTCCCTCGATTTATTATGTGAAATTAAATATTAAACTTTTTGACCCACTTTTATAATACATTTTGTATTTTTCTTTCTGTATTTCTCAGTGTCACAGAATGTTGTCATTATCTCTCACCTGGACTATAGAAATAGACTTCTTTCCACTTTTCTGCCCTTCAGTTTTTTCCTCTTGAAGGCAGAATAATCTTTCTTACACATAGATCTAGTCATATAATCTCTTGGCTCAAAAACAGTCAATGATTTCTTGTTTTATCCTGAGGAAAGTTCAAACTCATCTGCCTAGTATCCAAAGTCCTCTACAGTATAATAGTACCATCCTTTTTGCCCCATACTTTTTTTAGCAGTCACCTTCATATAGTCCATGCTTTTGTTAAAATGGACTACTCACTGTACTCACTTTTGCATAAAATAGAGGAGAAAAAATTCTCCATGAAATCTCTCATTTCTTTACCCTTATTCACATTATTGCATGGATTAATCTCTCATCCTCATGTCCTTTTCAATTCAATTCAACAACTCTTTATAAGGACTATAATGGCATTTCTATAGCACTTTAAATTTTTCATAGTGCTTTATAAATATAATATCATTACCTTGACCTGTAAAATGGTGGTAGTAATAGCACCATATGAAGTGGATTGCTGGGAGTTTTAAATACGATTAATAATTATAAAGCATTTAGCACAGTGCCTGGCACAATCACCCTGGCAAGAAAGTATCATTAGCCTCATTTTAAAGATGAAGAAACTGAATAACAGAGAAATTAAGTGACCTCCATCATACTTCCTTTTCACTACAAAAACTTTTGACATCATATTCTACTCTCTTTTTAATCTTAAAATTCCCTCCTTTCTATCTTAGAATTGATACTAAACATCTATTCCAAGGTAAAACAGTGGGGACAGCTAGGCAATTGGGGCTAAGTGACTTGTGCAGGGACATACAGATAGGAAGTGTTGGAGACCAAATAAGAACCCAGGACCTCCCATATCCAGGCATGGCTCTCTATCCACTGAGTCACCTACCTGCTTCATCTTTTACTCTTTCAGTCCTTCCTCCAGACTCTGACAAATATACCTAACTTCTCTCCCTATCAAGATGAACTCTTCTGTAAATTCTGTTAACCCCAACTTATCTTGTCTTCTTCAGTAAAAAATTGTAGTATCAATAGCCCATCAAACCCCATTTTTTTTCAGGTGGCCTCCACATCTACTGATTCCTTTTTTTAAAAACTTCAAACATTACTAAAGACACCCTTTCTTAAAAAATGAAAATAAAATCACTAGAAGCTATCACCCTTCAAGGAGATGAAAAATATTTCTCATTCTCTCTCCCATCAAACTTCTAGAAAAAGATGTTTTGCATTGTCCATCCCTACTTTCCTTCATTCCTCAGCCCTTTGCAGTCTAACTATTTTTCTCTTCAATAGACTGACATTGTTCTCTCCAAAGTCAACAATGATGAAAGTGCCAATATAGATTTTTTTCTTTCCTTATTTTTTCAGACTTCTATGCTAAATTTGCCATTACTGATCACCTTTGTTTAATATTAATGGCCTTTCATAATCTGGTTTCAATCTCCTTCCAGTCTCATTGAATATATACATATATATTCATATAATTTTCCTTTTTCGTGGATATGCAATGACAGCCATTTTATCAGGAGATTTTATATATACAGTTTAGTCACTGCTGTACTTTGAAAGAGAGGAAAGTTATAGATGCATAGACAAAATACTTAGAGAAAAACAATCACATGTATATATACATATGAACAATCATTGAAAAGGTTGATTTTTACCCATGACTTCTAGATATTCTGAAAAATTTCCTGTCCAAGGAGAAATGACAATATCAGAGAATGAAATACTGATGTTCAAAGTTAAACTAAAAATACCCAGGCAAACTAATATAATGGATGACAAAGTACAGGTCAAAATAGATCTTGATAGGCTAGAATGCTAGAATCGTGGGATGAATTCAATCATTTAAAATTTAACAGGTGGAAATACAAAGTTTTATATTTGGATTAAAAAAAATCAAATTCTCAAATGCAGGATGGGGGAGCACAGTTAGATTAGGGCTACTGAAAAAAAGATCTTGGGATTTAAGTAAAGTGCAAGCTCAGTGAAAAGTCAACATTTTGGCCCAGCAGCTGATAAAGGTAATCCTAAGTACAGAAATAATATGACCAGAACAATGAATGAGGAAAATTATTTTTGCTGTACTTTTTTTCTAGTCTCACTGAATATTAGTTCCTTTTGTTCAATTCAGCTAAACTGGTCCTCTTCCAGTTTCTTACAAATCACCCTTCATCATTTATCTCTGAATTTTACATTCTTTCATAGCTAGGACCTTCATACAGACCTCATAGAATCTGTATAAACCCTGAAGACCCAGAAAAGCACCATCTGCATGAAGATCTTCCCAAATATCTTATATATAACTAATTTGTATTTATTTTAGTTTCTTTATATGTATATCCTTGTTATCTACCCTTTTTAAATGTGAACTTAAAAGAATACTTTATTTCATTCTTTATATTTCTATACCCAAAATACATTATAGTGCCTGGCACTTGAATATGTATTGATTGAATGATGTTGAGTCAAATATAGGTTTTGAACACATCTATTCTGATATGAATATGAATTTCACTCTCTCCACATTACCTTTCTTACAATTGGTGTTTCCTTAAAAATAGTATGTTCCTGACACAGATCTTCAAATGAAGACTAGATGGACAGTTTTGTAGATGATGAAGAGTTAATTCATTCTTTAATCAAAGTTGTCATGTAAGATAACATTTGAAGTCCCTTTCCATTTGGAGATCTAATTACTCAGCACAATCTATTCTCAATGTTCTGTATTAGCACTGTGGTCACAAAAGAGCGTTGGGTTAGAATGTAGTTTTTAGTCAGTTTTTGCTATTTAGTTGTATAATGTTGGAAAAGCTATTTTTTATACATAATTTTTCACATTTGATAGTAGGTTGAGTTAAAGGACCTCATATCTTTTGTAATTTATCAAAAAATTCCATGATTCACAGAGATGATAGCAAGATATTTAAGTAGGAAGTTAGAAATATAGAATTGTGGCTTTAATGAGAAAACATTCCTGGAGTTATGGGTTTGGGAGGCATTAGTATACTCTGAAAATAAAATTATGAAGGTAGTTGCATGACCAAAGAAAGAAAAGTCATTGAAGGGGAAAAGAGGTAAAATAAGGTCCAATTAATACAATGACATAGAAGATAGAGCATTTTGGAAAGGAAAAGGTTGTCAACAGCATCTGTTGCTGCAAGACTAGTCAGGGAAATGAATTTGGAAAGGGGAATTGGAGCTATGACTAAAGAAATCTCTGTAAACAATGGCTTTAGTAACTTTCTAGAGAAAGAATTCAACTTGCAAAGGTTAAAGGAGGGAGTAGGTGGAAAATAAATGAAGGTATCCAGCACAGGCATTCACAGGCATTCTCTTGAGAAATTTTCAAGTAAGGGAAAGGAGAAAAATCCCACAGTAGGCAGAGGCAGACAAAGTTGAACCTATTTATATTTTCACCTTTTTATGTACCACCTTTTGGGATAATTAGTTCTGTAAGTATACTCTTGACAGTGTAAAAATAGAACATCTTTTCATTTATCCTAAAATAGCCTTTTTTCTTTTCAGATTTATGCAGAAGACCCTAGTTATAGTATTCTTATACATAGTGAATATGTCTGTGTTCACCATGTCAACATGTAATATGATATTATATTTCTGACATTGACCACACTCTCCTTTTAATTTTATTTTCCCAGACTTGTTTTAATTTAGTTTTCTTCTTATATCTGCATGCATATCTATGTGTGTGTATGAGAGAGAAAGAAAAAATGCTATTTAGATATACACATAAAATAGTAGTAGTAATATTTTATGTATAGTACTCTCTGGCCCCTTTCTCTTTCTCTTGTCTGGTTTGGTTTTTTGTAAGGCTATTTATTTGATTTCATCACTACAAAACTTTACATGTTAGAGGCAAAGCTCTAATTCCAGTATTCTCTTACTTCAGATTCAATTTTGGCATGAAATGAGGCAATCATAAGTGATTTATTTTTAAAAGAACTTTATTTTATCCTAAAATAGTAAAGATATACAACCAGGATACAGTGGCACTTACTTTCTCTGGAGAATCATACCAATCTCCACAGAGAACTATTTCTGATCAGTAGGTCATCAAGGGTGAATCCTATAGTTCTTGGCACCTGACATATCTCAGAAGCCTAGATTAGCTATGATTAATTAATACATTTTTGTTCCTAGATGTCATGAGATAGCACATGCAAAAATGGGCCAAAGCAGGTCCCAAGAACACCTTTATTTTCTTTTAGGACACATAGGAGACACATAGGAGAAAAATAGTATTTTAGAGAAAAAACCTGTCATGTATGAATTAATATCTTTAAGCCTCAAGTTGTTTAAAGTGGGTGGCGCTATTATTTTCCCCACTTTACAACAGAAGAAACTAAGGCTAAGAGGCTTAAGTAATTTGCCCAGGGTCACACACCTATTAAGTGTTTAAAGCAAAAATCAAACTCAATTCTTTCCTACTCCAAGTTTTGCAGTCTATGCAGGGTGACACATAGCTTCCTACATATAAAATAAAATAATATCCTTTTCCTTGAATTGATTTTTCTTTTCCTTGATAGAATTATAGTCTCTAACATATTAATAGGATTTTTAAAAAAAGATTAAAGAACATCCTCCATACAGTTTTATTTTAAAGTTATCCAAATGTGTGGAAGTTTCATTATTTTCCCTTCATCTTCCATCATAGCTCTTTAGAATCATCTCTGCACTGGAAACTAATACATTCCATCTGTTGGTAGCCAGCAACACTCCTACAACACTTCTTCCTCCAATTTCCCTTTGGGAGTCTTTGGATCTCCCAGAGGCCAGAACTGTGCATTTGCTAAAGTGACTTTTCCCAGACAGCTGAACAGCACCCAAAGCCACCTGGATCATACATATCTGGAGACTACAAGAGTTGCCCCTATTTATTAAAATATTTCTTTGTCATTTAATTTGTCAAAAACAGTACTATTGTTTTCATTGGGTTCCCATTCTTTTTTTTTTGTCACTGATGAAATTTTTGAGTGTCCCAATCCTAACTTATTTTTCCCATAATACCCCCTGTCTTTTCTTGCCTTACTTTTCATGATTCAGTTTTTTGGGGGGATTATCTATCTATCTATCTATCTATCTATCTATCTATCTATCCATATCACCTTATATAGCAAAGCTATGTTTTCTATTGGACCCTCCTGATATCTCTACTCCAATGTATAGGTCTTAAAAAAGAGTATCTTGTTTTCAAATTATCCCCACTGATTTATCATAGTTTCTAAATCTGATTTTCTTCTTATAAATAAGTTTGTTTCCATATGATCAGGTGAGATAATATTTTTAAAGTGCATGGCACAGTTCCTGGAATATAGTAGGCACTTAATAAATGCTTTCTCCTTTTTTCTTTCCTTCTCATTGTCTGTAATTATGTTGTTACATGAGAAAAGAGTATGTAGGACATGTATCCCTCCCATATTCTCAAGGTAGGGGGAAAAAGGCCATAGTGATCTGGAAAATTTGCAAAAAAATTTTGACCCTATCAAAGACTATGAAAGAAGTCTGAATTTCTTTTTCTTTTATGGGGTCTTTACAGTACCTTATTGTAAAATTTAAGTTATAGGTATTTGGTCCTAGGCTACATATGGGTCAATGTTAAGTAAAAATACTGCATGAAAAAGAAATACAAAATACAAAATAAATATGAAAAAATGTTTTTGAATGAACAAATTTAAGGAGAATAGTACTGAACATACTGAATATATAACAAAGACTTTAAAAAAATAATCTTTGTAGTTTCCTACTGGGACTCATCAGTAGCCTGTGGAACCACAGTTCTTTTACTACAAATTTAATTTTAAGAAAAAATTATATAGCTGTTCATTTATTTTATTGAATAGTAAAATACATACTATATAGGGGATAGTATACATAAAGCATATATATATATATATATATATATATTATAAACTTGTGAATTACTAAACTTTTTAAGATATCTCTAAATTTCTATCCCTTGTATATCATCTGCTGGTTTTTTGCATTCTTTTTTGAAACTTTAACTTTCTATTTATTTTAATTTTAAAAAAGAAATTCTATATATTTATGGTATAAAAATAAAATGTATTGATATGATATAATACTGTACATCTATTTTGTGCACTTCTGAATTTCTACATCTTTTCTGTGTTACCTGTTGGCATTCATGTATCATCCATAGCTTCTGCATAACACTCAAAAATTCTCCGTTAATTTTTTATGCCAACCCAGGATATATCAGAACTATAATGGAGAAAGTCATGATGGGGAAGGGATATCTATATTTAGTTTCTTTTAGCTTCCCCCTTTCTTTAAATAAATAGGATGCAAATTTTAAGTCTTTTTTTCACTGACTCACTGACCTTATGATTCCCACTAATTCATTTTTCTAGGACAAGTTTCTTACCTTTAAAAAAATCATCTATCCCACTGATAGTCTATAGAAGCTAATATAACCCTTCATAGATGATTTTTTTTAAATAATTTTTCAGTAGTAAAGGTAAGAGATGATGAGGACCTGAACTCAGGTTGTAGACATGAGAGTGGAGAAAGGAAGTATATTGGGCATGTTGTGCAGGTAGAAATGGCAAGATAGTACAAAGGGTTGCATATGAATAAGTGCAAATAAAGAGTTGAGGAAGATAAAAATGTGGATATTGTGGATTTCAAAAGGATAATAATACCTTAGCCACTAATAGAGAAGTTCAAAAGGAGTATTATAAGCTGGAAAAGATGGATTCTCTTTTTGACAAGTGGAATTTGAGATGTCTATGAGACATCCAGAGATGTTCAAGAGGCATGTTAAGATGCAGGAGGGAATCTTTGTTTCTCTGGACACAAAAATATGAGAATTGCTTGCAGCAGAGATCACTGAATTAGAAAGATAGGCAGAAAGAGGGAGAACCAGGGGACAACAGAGCCACAGGAAACTAGAGAAAAAGTGTATCATTATTTTAGACATTCTGTATACAAAGGATGTGTCATTTCTCAAATCAATTATACATTTTTCTGTAAGTAGGGGCTCCTCAAAAATGAACTGAATGAACTGTGATATATGATTGTAATGGAATATTATTGTGACATAAAAATGACAGACAAGATGATCATACACAGACACACACACACAGAGGCACAAAAACAAACAAAAAACAAAAAACAAAACAATACAAAAAACCCCTTGAAGCCTTACTTGAAGGATTGAAGTGATGTGAGCAGAATCAGAACATTGTACATAATAACAACAATAAATGATGATCAACTGTGAATGGTTTAACTATTTTCCAAAAGACAAGGATACAGGACAATTCCAAGAGACTCATGACTAAGGATATCCACTGCCATAGAAGGAATCAAGTCCAAATGCAGATTGAAACATAGCATTTTTCACTTTATTTCCTTCGTGTAGTTTTCTCTATTGTAAGCAATATGTATATAATGTACATTATATTATGGCTATGTTTTATGTTGTTAAATATAAAAATAAATAACTCCAAAAATTAGTAGGTTATATGACACTACTTAAATGATACTTTAGCTATTCACCAGGATGCCTCCCTCTTGATCATTTAAAATTATGTTTATTGTGTTCATTTCTTTTTTAATTTTTATGACATATTTAAAAAAACATTTATTTTTTTCTCCCTGCAAACTCCTATACTATTGGGAAAATATTATAAACATGCAGAAAAATATAGAAACAAGCAAAAGAAATACCTTCATTTTCCATAATCCCATAGTTATGGCTCATTCTACATTGTGAGTCCATCAATTTTCTATCATGAGATGCAGAGTATGCTTCCTTATCTGTCCTGAATCATGACTGGTAATTACATTGAATAGCTTTTTTATTGTTTCAAAATTGTTTTATTTTTACAACTTTACTATTATTTAAATTATCCTATTTATAGTTTTCTCATTTTTCTCTGCATGTCTACATGATAAGCATTTCCAATTCTCCAATTTCAATTTCTCTGAAACCGATATGTAAAATTTTTGGAACACAATAGTATCCCATTATATTCAGAGGTTACAATTTGGTTAGCTATTTTCCAGTTTTGGAAAAGTCTCAGTGTACTTTCAATTTATTTGACACTACAAAAAGAGGGGCTATAAAATATTTTTGTACATATGGGTCTGTTTCCTCTTTCTTTGACTTTTTTTTTAGAAAAATAAGTTTCAAACCTAGTATACATTTAGTTCCCTGGAACATATTTTACTGTAAGGTTTAAAGGCCTAAAAACTTTAATTTTAAGGGGTTTAATTGAATATACATTGGAATTTATCTCACCTACCAAAACTACTGTTTTAAATAAACAATCAGATGCTTTCTAAACACTTAATTTAGTGACTTGAAATACTTTTAATATATTTTCATTGGAAATATGGGTATAAATCAATTTGCTCTCTAGAGAAGTAGTGAAAATCTAAGCTATAATGGACACATTTATTAAGATTTGTCAATACATGAAAAACCGAATCTTAATTTCATTTGTATCTTGGAAGGGACATTTATTTCTGCTAATGAAGGATAATCAGAATTAGAAAACATGCAACTGAGGCAAAATTATTTCACACTAAATATTCAAGCAAAGAAAGATTAGGATTCTGCACAAAGAAGATATAGAAATCAAAAAAGAATTAAGAACAAGAACTCAGAAAATCCAAAAAAATCACATTAAGACCAAGAACATAGGTCAGCATAATTTGGGTGTCAAGTAATAATTAGGAGAAGTACCAGATATCTGATCCAATGGAGATCATGAAAATAGGTTGACACATTACTGGATCAGAGGAACAGATCTCCAACAGAAAGGGATATACCTAGAAAATCTGAGTTCTTCTAATGATAATCCTCTGCCATTTGATCATATCTCCGTGGTTAATGTCTGTTTACTGATTCCAAGATGTGTGTGTGTGTGTGTGTGTGTGTGTGTGTGTGTGTGTATTCATGTGCTTGTCTGCACACGGACACAGGAGTGAGGGTCATGATACTTGTTTTCTCTTGGATTAAATGAATCCATTTTCCCTAGAAATTGTTCCAAAATTTGGCTAAAAAGTTGTTATAATGGGCTTGGAATACCCATGTTATGAGTTTTCCAGGTCTTTAGAACAATCTATTATAGAAATAATTTTTAACTATATTCCATAGCACTTAACGGTTTATATAATTAACTATTGTTATCACTGCTTGTTACTTTAGGGAACTGCTTATTCATGCTGAGGAAAGTGTACTTGAGGTATGCTATCCTGTTATTTTAAACTAATTTCACATTTGAAAGTGATCACCTTCCTTCCTTGGAGGAGCTTGGAATTCTGAACCAATTAGACTGTCCACGATAAGTATCCCAAAGGTAACCCAGATCAGGTTGGAGATAATATAGGTCCTATCTTTTATGCTCCTCACCAGTGGGATCATGAAATTGGTTGAAGAGGTGACTGAATTACTAGCCTGTGTAATATAGGTGGGAAATAAAGAAGAGGCAGACAGACAGACACAGGCACAGACAGACAGAAAGCCAGAGCCAGAGAAAGCAAGTGAGAGAGAAAGAGAGAAGGGAGGGGAGAGTGGAGGAGAAGAGGGAAGGAAGGATGGAATGAAGGAAGAAGGGAAGGAAGGAAGAAAGAAAGAAGGGAAGGAAGGAAGGAGAGGAGAGAAGGAGAAAGAAGGAAAGAAGGAAAGAAGAGAAGGGGAGAAAAGAAGGAAGGAAGAAAAAAGGAAGGAAGAAAAAGAATGGAAGGAGGGAAGGAAGGAAAGGAGGAAGGAAACAAGGGAAGAGGGAAAGATGGATGAAAGAAGGAAAAGTAATCACCAGAGAAATTGATGTCAGTCTATTTGTATGTGGGTGATGATTTGGCCTATGGCTATAAAAGGGGAAAAGTTTCCAGTAGTATAATAGCAACAGACGTTTCATCTTGGTTTCCTTCCAAGTGCTTAATTTTTAAGACCATTTCAAATACCAAGCTAATTTTTTTATTATAAGTGTATTTGGAAATTTTAATTAAATTCATGTTGTGTATACTTAGCTTTCTCTATTATTTATATTAGGGCAAAAACATTTAAAATCAAATTTCCTTCTTATGTATTATAATCTACACTTGTTTATCTCCAAATGAAATGTTTATTACTTTTAAATTTAATTGCTCTGCCAGGTAGGTTACAAATGTTCCATGTAACCATTACTTCATCATGAAGATATAATATGTGCTTGCCTTCATGAGTTTTATGATTTGAGTTAGCTAGGATTCATTAAAAAATAAAATGTGCATTTTTACTTTTTAAGAATAAGCCAGTATTTTTTATCTTTAACCTATAAATCATGTTCTAGGGGGTCTGAAGGCAAAACTGAATACCAAAGTATGAACTAGAGATGTTCTTAAAAATTATATATAAATCCATTTTCAATATATGTATATAATCTCACCAGAATAGACCTCCTTCTATATGTACCTGTTACAGTATATCCATGCCTTCTCAACCTGGAATTTTCCTTTATGTTTTTAATATAGGATCTATATGATATATATGTATATATATATGTACATATATATATATATATATATATCAGGGTTTCTCTTTCAGTTCATTCAATATTTAGGGCGAGTCTTAAACTTTTTTGATGCCCTGGACCCTTTTGGCATTCAGATAAAGTTTAAGGATAATTTTAGCATAATAATAATTATAAATATACATATTAAATACATAACATCACAAGGAAATATTGGAATATGTTTGTCAACCATATATGCATTATATCTTTACATATCCATATTTGTGTGTGGGTATGCACATATATATGCACCAATGTGATAAAAAGATTATATAAATACATACATATAATATAGAGATATTAAAGTTAGAGATATTGATAGAAGATGTATAAAAGGGTATCTAGTCCTCTACTCAGACTATCCAACTATTAGAGCTTGTATGTTTAAATCCACCACTTTCTAGTCATATATCTCTCAAATTTCTTTTATGTCATAAAGGAGATTCATAATTCAAATCCTCTTGGAATAACATTCATAGTAGTATTTATAGGATCATAGCTTTAAAGTTCTAGAGACTTCCGAGGTCATCAAATCCAACCACTTCATTTTAAAACTGAGAAAACTGAAATCAAGGTAGTTTTATTTGCCCTAAGTTCCTCAGGTAGTGTCATCTTTGAAGTCACATTTGTCTGCAGAAACAGTCCTTTTTTTTTCCTGCATGACCATAACTTCAAAGGCTCTTATGAAAGAATCTTCATGAACTTTTATAAGCATAATGGAACTCGTAAGATCATTTATTCTCCTCTTTTTTTTTTAATGTGAGGAAACTGAAGCCCATAGATCTTAATTGAACAGTCTTGATTAGAAGCACTGTCCAAACTAGAAATTCAAACTGTTGACTTTTAATCTTGCTTTATTTACCCTACACCACATTGTCTCCTGCTGTGAAACCTGCTGTGAAATGATGAATCTATTTGCAAAGCAAGTAATCACACCCCAATTTATTTTTGGTGTAAAAGCGGATGTTCAGAAATCAATTTGTTGAAAAGTCAGTTATACTGAGATAAGATCGTCTTCTTTGAGTTTCTAGAGACTTTGGGTAAATGTTTGACTTCTAGAACCTGACCCATTTGGAAATCAGAGATGTTCATGTAAAATATAGATGATATTTAGAATTCTTTAAATGGCATTTGTTACCGTGATAAGCAATTCTCTCTAAAGAAATAAATTTTCTTCTGACTTTTATAACCTTGCTTTCTAACACCTCGTGATTCTTAGATAGTTCAGATAGATCTTCCACAATTTTCGACTGTGTTTTTTTCACCTTGGGTAAACATATGTCAGGATAGGGATGAAACTTAATAAAACAATTTGTGGATATAATTATCATAATATGCAGATTGAATTCTCCATTTCCCACTTCCCAGTTGTAATTTTCAGGGGCTTGAGAATTTTAGATGGATTGCTGCCAAAAAGTCATATTTCTACTCTTTCTCATCTTAACCCTAGATAATGCAAATAGTGGGCAGAAAAAAAAATTTGTTGTCAATCATTTGAAAACACTATTGTTTGGTTCCTGGTCAAAGTACTAATGCCAACTTTTAAGACAGAAAAGTCTCAGACAATAGCAATACTCTTGATGATGATGATGATGATGATGATGATGATGATGATTTAAATGATATCTCTATGAAGTTACTAAATATTTTTTCTAAATGTATATATTTTATTTCCAATATATACAACATAATGTTTTGTGTATGTGTACTTATATGAACTGAATTAATGGAAATTTTGTGTTCTACCCAATTTTAAACCTTGAAAATATTTGTTCTTATTTCTATAGAGTCTATCATTAATTATTTATAACAATGTAACATAACCCTATGTTAAATTTAGATTATATACATATAATATATATATATATATATATATATATGGGAGAGAGAGAGAGTTTGCACATGGGAGCACAATCTAAAGATCTCTGCAAATATTAGTGTTAAGTAAATACTATGTAATTGTCATTACTATGTGTCATTTCCTTACACAAAGAACTTGGGTTTGCAAACTCACATCTCTTCTCTAGCTCATTATCTTGTAGCTTCCTGTTTTTTTTTTTATTAAATATATTTGCTTACTAGATTCTGAGTTCTTTTTTTTAATATAGTTAAAGGTATAAAAATACTGTCAGAACCCTCTATTACTTTCACTATGGAATAAATACTAGATTTCCCCAAATTTATGTTCTATAGAAGCTTCACTGAGGGCCATCAATGAAATATTAAGTATGAATGCACAGATCAGAGAGATAAAAATGGTCATAATGATTTAGCTATCTTAATGTGAACAACATATTTTCAGAGTGTAAATGTTGGAGTAGTTTTCACTCAGGCATAGGTAAGAGGAAACAGAGAAGACAGTTATCTAGTCCAACTTCTCTCTGAACAGTAATTATCTCTACAACATCACCAAAAACTTCAAACTTGCCTTAACTATCTCCAGTAAGAGAAATCCATTACCTCCCATTAGATCCTAGTGAATTTTGG
This sequence comes from Gracilinanus agilis, assembly GCF_016433145.1. Lineage (NCBI taxonomy): Eukaryota > Metazoa > Chordata > Mammalia > Didelphimorphia > Didelphidae > Gracilinanus > Gracilinanus agilis. The sequence goes on from NC_058131.1 coordinate 101,458,973, forward strand.
GATAACTTTAGTTTTCATGAAGCTGTACCTTACATTACACCGAAATCTGCTTTACTGCAACTTTTCTCCATTTAAACATATTTGTCATCTGTGGCCAGAGTGTTTTATTTTAAATCATTTTTATTTTCAGATGTAAATTCTATCCCTCTTTTTTTACCTCCTTCATCCATTAAAAAGGCAAAGCAAAACACATGTGAAGTCATGAAAAACACATTTCCACATTAACTATTTTCTGGGGAAAAGAAGAAAATGAATAAAAAGATAAACATCCTTCAATCTGCATGGGTTAATTTATTCTCTATATGGAGGTATATAACATTTTAAACATGAATCCCTTGCTTAATCACTGTATTGACAAAAATTTCTGTATTTCAGTTGATTATCTTTAAAACTTTGCTTTTGCTTTGTACATTTTTCTGGTTCTGCTCACTTTACTTTGCATCAGTTCATGTCTTTATATTTTCTAGAAAAATACCATTCCGTTGCATTTATATTCTATATCTTTCTTGGCTATTCCACAAATGATGGATATCTCAATTTTCAATTCTTTGCTACTACAAAAAAGTTGCTGTAAATAATTTTTTTTACATTTGAGTGTTTTTCCGTTTCCTTTTATTTCTTTTAGATAGAGACGTAGCAGCAATATTTCTAGGTGAAGAGTATTTATAGTTTTATAGTCCTTTGTTCATAGTTCCAAATTGTCTTCCACAATGGTTGAAATTGTTCACAGTTCTACCAGCTATGCATAAGGGTACCAATTTTCTTTTAATTTCTTCCAGCATTTATCATTTTTTATTTCTCTCATTTTAGCCAATGTGATAGGTGAAAGGTAGCATCACAGTAATTTAAATTTGGATTTCTCTTATTTTTAGTGATTTAGAGTCCTTTTCATTCAAGTATTGATCACATTTTTATTTCTTCATTTGAAAATGACCTATTTATATATTTTTACCATTTATTAATTGAGGAATCATTCTTATTTTTATAAATTTCACTCAATTCCCTATATATTTGAGAAATGAAGCCTTTATCAGAGAAACTTACTTTTAAAATGTACTCATTGAAATTTTATTGGTATAGAATACATAATTTTCCCAGCAATTTTGGTCAATTAGTAAATGTTTGCCCCAATAAATGATTTTGGAGTTCATTACATACTAGGATAAAATACTCATTTGTTTCTATCCAGTACGTGTGTAAGGGGTATCTAGGTGATGCAATCGATAGCTTATTGGCCCTGGAGTAAAGAAGACCCATCTGAGTTCAAATCTGGCCTCAGACACTCAATAACTATGTGACCCTGGGCAAGTCACTTACTTTTATTTGCTTCAGTTTTCTCATCTATAAAATGAACTGGAGAAGGAAATGGCAAACCACTCTAATATCATTGCCCAGAAAAACACAAAATGGGATTATGAGGTGTCAGACATGACTGAATAATAACTTAACCCTCCTCACCACCATTTTATGACTAATTATTTGACCATATTATTTTGATGTTTACTGCTTTGTTGTGTACTTTGAGGTGTGGTAACTCTAAGCACTACTCATTCATATTTTTTTCAGATTCCTACAATATACTTGACATATACTTGATTCATCCATATGAATGTTTTTTCCCTTACTTTATGAATCAATTCTTTGGAAGTATGGTTGATATGAAACTCAATGTGTAAGTTAATTATGTAGTATTGTCATTTTTATTATATCAGCTTAGTCTAACAATGAGCAATTAATATATCTCCAATTATTAGATTTGCTTTATTCATGTAAAAAGTATTTTTTAGTTGTGTTCATATAGTTTCTGTGTGTATCTTGGCAGGTTGGCTTCCCAATATTTTATATTGTCTGATATTATTTTTAAATAGATAATTTTATGGGCAATATATTAAAAAGCTGATGCTTTGTGTGGGCTTATTTTTTATCCTACAACTTTGCCAAATTTGGTAACTGGTTTGACTAGATTTTTTTAATTGATTTTTAGGGTTCTCCACACAATCATATCTGCAAAAATGATTTTGTTATCTCTATGTCTATTCTTATTCTTTACTATTTTATTACTGTAGCTAGCATTTTTTTGTACAATATTGAACAGATAATGGTGATAGTGGATATCTTTGTTTCATGTGAAGTATTCTGGTGTATATTAAGTAGAGATAATGCTTGGTCTTATAATTAGATAGATAATATTTATTGGTTTAAGAAAATCTTCATTTAGTCCTCTTTTCTATTTTTTCCTTCTTTTTAATAAGAAGGGTTGTATTTTGTCAAAAGTTTTACCTCCCACCCATATATTGATAAGAGCATATGATTTTTGTTGCTTTTTCTTATTGATATGGGTAATTATGCTTATAGTTTTTCAAACACTGAGATAGCCCTGCATTCTTGGCATAAATATTTCTTGGTCATAGTATATTAAATTTGTGCTATGCTGCCATAATCTATTTACTCTTGTTTAATTTAAAATATCTGTATCAGTATTCATTAGGGAAATTGGCCAGAAGTTTTCTTTCTCTGTTTTGCTCTGTTTCTTTGCTTTTTCTTGTTTAGGTATCAAAACCGTAAATGTGGGATCCTCTCCAGCTCTCCTGGGTGGTTTCTCCCCCAATGATTGGTCCTCATTTCGAAAATGATTGCTCCCACAGCCAGGCTTCAGCTACTCCCTTCCCTCCACCTTCATTGTGTGCAGGTTCTTTCAATATCTCTGCTCTAGTCCACCCCGTGGCAATCCTCCTGTTTGCCAGATTGGCTGTGCTGGGGGTCAGGCAGCTCTGACTTCTGATAGCCCAGCCTCCCCTCAAACAAAGGAGGAAAAAGTCATCTGGACCATGCTACGGCTGTTGGCTCAAGGTGGTAGCCAAATTGGATAGAACAGAAGTGGAGAACCAAACTTGAGCTGGTTAGCCCAACCCATGCCTTAAAGAAATTCAAGACAGGAAGGAAAAGCAATGCAAAACTCTGACAGAAAAGGAATTTGGTAGGACTCTATTTAATCATTAAAAAAAAAAAAAAGGTGTAGCGTTAGCAATAGTTCAAATATTTGGAAGAACTTGCTTGTAAATCCATGTAGTTCTGGGTTTGTTTACTTTTCTTGGAAAGCCCATTCATGGCTTATTCAATTTCTTTTTCTGAGTCAAATTTAAGTATGTGATTTCCTCTTGTTAAGCTAGGCAATTTATATTTTTGTTCAAGAATATATGTGATTTTGTTATTGTTGCTGTTGAGTCATTTCACTTGGATCTGACCCTTCCTGACCTCATTTGGGGTTTTCTTGGCAAAGATACTGGAATAGTTTGTCTTTTCCTTCTCTTGCTCATTTTACAGATGGAGAAAATCAGGCAAAGAGGGTTAAGTGATTTGCTCAGGGTCATATAGCTAGCTAGTAAGTATCTGAGACCAGATGAGAATTCATGAAAACGAGTTTTCCTGACTCCAGGCCCCTGGTTCTCAAACCATTGTGTACCTAGCTGCCCCAATATAAGTATATGTATATGAATGTATGTGTGTGTAAACATACACACACACATATATATGCATATATATATTTACATATATAGAGAGATACAGATATAGATGAGCTTAGATAAAGACATAAGATATATAGTATATATACTAACATTTATCTTGTTAGTTTTATTTGTATATAGTTGGACCAAATAGTTCCTAAACTTTGCTTTAATTTTATCTTACTTGGTTGTGCATACACACTACATTTTTGATAAGAATATTTTCCCACTTTTTAATCAATTTACTCAATAACTTTTCTATTTCATTTCTTCAAGCTTGTTCCTAGAAAAATGCATTAATTATTTTTAAAGTTAAATTTTATTAATCTGTTCTTTGATTTTAAGGATTTATTTTTGATGTCTCCTTGGAAATTTGAAATTGTTTATAGTTTTTTTAGTTATCTAATTTGTTAATCTATTCTTTTTCTTTTATTAATGTAAGAGTTTAGATATATATGTATCTACATATACATATATGCATATATATAACATAATACTATATATACATATATATNAGATAAAGACATAAGATATATAGTATATATACTAACATTTATCTTGTTAGTTTTATTTGTATATAGTTGGACCAAATAGTTCCTAAACTTTGCTTTAATTTTATCTTACTTGGTTGTGCATACACACTACATTTTTGATAAGAATATTTTCCCACTTTTTAATCAATTTACTCAATAACTTTTCTATTTCATTTCTTCAAGCTTGTTCCTAGAAAAATGCATTAATTATTTTTAAAGTTAAATTTTATTAATCTGTTCTTTGATTTTAAGGATTTATTTTTGATGTCTCCTTGGAAATTTGAAATTGTTTATAGTTTTTTTAGTTATCTAATTTGTTAATCTATTCTTTTTCTTTTATTAATGTAAGAGTTTAGATATATATGTATCTACATATACATATATGCATATATATAACATAATACTATATATACATATATATATTTCCTTAGTAACTATTTTCACTGCATCCTAAAATTTTAGTATACTGTATCATTGTTTACATTAACTTTAATTAAATTATTGATTACTTCTATGATTTGTTTTTTGTTGCACTCGTTATTGTTATGATTATACTTAGAATTTTTAGTTTCCAGTCACTTTTAAATCTATATTCCAAAGTCCCTTTATTGAACTTAACTTTTATTGCATTATGATTTAGAAAAGGTAGGTTTAATATTCCTTCTATTCTATACTACTTCTAAGGTTTTTTTGCTATAAAACATGGTGAGTTTTTGTCATAAAGCATGATACCATTCAGAGTTGAAAACAGGTGTACTTCTTTCTATTCCTATTTAATATTCTCAACAGGACTAGAATATCTAACTTTTCTACAATTCTATTAAGTTCCTTACTTCTTTCTTATTAGATTTATAGATTTAACTAGTTCTGACAGGTAAATATTGAGGTGAATAATAGATTTATTCAGACTATTATATATATATATATGTGTGTATATATGTATACACACACACACACACACACACATATATAACCTTCCATAGATTTATTGTCTATTTCCTCTAGCAAATCATTTAGCATTTCCTTTAAGAAACTGGATGTTTTAGGATTTGGTGCATATATGTTCAGCATTATTAATTCATTTTTCATGATAACTTGTAGAAAAAATTAATTTCTCTTATAATCTGTTTAAATTAGGTCAGTTTTTGCTTAGTCTAAGATTTAGGATTACTACATCTGCCTTTTTTTTACTTCATCTAAAGTATAATAACTTTTGTTCTTTTAAATATGTGTGTATCTTTCTGTTTTAAGTGTTTCTTACAAACAACATATTGTTGGGTTCCTGTATTTAATCCATTCTGCTAAATGCTTCTGTTTTAAAATTGAACAATCCCATCTCATCACATTCATAAGTATGATTACTATGTATTTCTCTTCTTTCTATTCTATTTATCCTTTTGTTTTCTTTTGTTTTCTTTTTTTTACTATGAACTTTCCTCAAGTCAAACTTATTTCTGAACACTTTCTCCTTTAATTTGCCCTCCCTTTTCCTCTTAGTTCCTTCCTCCCTTACTTTGCTATTGAGTAAGATGAATTTTTGTACTCAACTGTGTGTTGTATATTCTTTCCTCTTTGAATGAATTCAGAAGAAAGTGAGGTCCAAATGTTATTTTCCATTCTGTTTTATAAACTCTTCCTTGCACATAGCTTTTGTTCGAAATAATTTCCATATTCTTCTGCTCCCTTTTCCTTTTTCCTCATTTATCCATCTTTCTCATGCTTTCATTCTTTTCAAATAATCTTCACATAAAATACTCATATCTTTGTCCTCTGACTAAGTAGCCTCTTTCTGCAGGCCCTAATAGCAAAAAAATTCTTAGAAGATTTTGTTAATCATCTTCCATTAAAATAATATAAACAGCTTAAACTTTTTTTGTCCCACATGATTTCAAACTCATTTACATTTGGATGTGTCTCTTGAATTTTATGTTTGAGTGTCAAATTTTCTACTTGGTTCTTTTTTTTTTCAGAAATGCTGGAAATTCCTCGATTTCATTAAATGTCCATTTTTTTCCCACTGAAGGATTGCACTCAGTTTCTCTGAGTAGGCTATTCTTGTTTGATGATGTTTTTCTAGATTGCTGTCCAAGATATTATGCCTTTTGAAATGATTAATTTGGGCTTTTGTTTGTTATGTCCTTCTACAGTTTTCAAAGCTCAGTCTAGGGGCCTTTATATTTTTAGTTCTTTAAAAGTATCATGATCTGGGGAGAGATCTGTTTACAACTTTCTCGATTTGTCCTCTGGGACTTAGCCAGACAGAATCCTTTTTCACTTATAATTATTCTTCTTCATTTCCACTGTTGAAATACGACCCAGATCTGGGAAATGGGCAAAAGATCTACATGATGGCATCAATTACTATTCTCAGGGCTAACATAAGGTTCTCTAGGACCTCTTTCTCAAGGTTTCAGTCTTCTTGTCTTCCCTGGGTACTTGGCTGCTCCCCAGACACTTTTGCCACAGCCTAGTGATCCCATTGGCACCACCATGGTACTGTTTCTGCTGTGCTGCACTCCTGTACAGTCCCATACTGGTTTTCACAGACCACTCTTTCTGACTTCCTCAGTTTGACCTCTGCTAAAAAAATGAATTGCTGACCATTTCTTTTATTCCTTGGTCATCATTCTGGTTGGTCTATTTTATTTGTGGTGATTGTAGAAGAGGTTTGGGGGAATCTTTGGCACTTGCACCCTCTCAATTCACCATCTTGACTCCATCCCAGAATAAGTCTTAAAATTCTTGATGAGAGTTATCATCCTCCTTCCTCTCCATGCCCCCTCATTTAAGTCTAATCTTCATCCTAAAGATGTCCATTTCTTTTTTTAATTTGAAATTTTTTATTTAATTAATTGATTTAGAATCATATCCTGTGGTTACATGATTCATGTTCTTTCTCTTCACTTCTCCCACCCCTTTCCTGTAACCAACGCACAATTCCACTAGTTTTTACATGTGTCATTGATCAAGACTTATTTCCATATTATTAATATTTGCACTAGGGTGATCACTTAGAGGCTACGTCCCCAATCATATCCCCATTGACTCATGTGATCAAGCAGTTGTTTGTCTTCTGTGTTTCTGTTCCCACAGTTCTTTCTCTGGATATGGATAGCTTCTTTCTCATAAGTCCCTCAGAATTGTCCTGGATAATTGCATTCCTACTAGAAGAGAAGTCCATTACATTCAATTGTGCCATACTATATCTGTCTCTATGTATAAGGTCCTCCTGGTTCTGTTCCTTTCATTCTGAATCAATTCCTGGAGGTAGTTCTAGTGCCATGATCATTTCTTTAATAATGTCTTTTATGACTGAATCTCTACAGATCTTATCATTATATTATGAATATTCTACTGTTTGTTAAAGACCTCCCTAAAATACCTTTATACTGTAAATGAGATGTGATCTGATGAAGGTAGAGTGCAAAGGAATATTTACTACCTTGTTGTAGAAATCTGTCTTAATGCAATTTCTTGGATAGCTTGAATTTTTTGGTTGTCACTTAATGCTGACTTTCTGAACTTGCAATTTTCTAAAACCTTCAAGTCCTTCCTTGCTTGTCTTCTCTTCAGAAATGTTTGTCTGACCACATCCTATACCTGCAAAGTTATTTTTTTGAATCTTTACTCGATACTTTATTAGATTTCATATTACTCAATTTGGCCCGTTTTTTGGCTCCTTGTTCTTTCATGCAAAACCTTACTTACAAGATTTCAGATTCTGTACTTCCTTCATCACAGCTGTGATGAAGTTTCAAATAGTTTCTAGATATCAGATATTAAGTGATTATTCTTGAGGAATTCAACAGTTACTGTGCATTTTCTGGTAAATATTAAAGGGAGAATTAAAGTTAGAGAATTCAAGGACATATTGTTTAGAATGAAGAAAGATGCTATCAGAAAATAAGTGGTGCTAGAGTCAGTAAGACCTCGGTTGAGATTATGCTTCTCAAATGTATCAGCTATGTGACTGAGAAAATCACTTTACTATGTGCTCAGTCTCAGCTTTACCGGAGACATTTACTTCATAGATTGTCTATAAGGATCAAAGAAGAAAATATAATTAAATATTTAATATGTTTGTAAACACTATAAATATCTTTTTAAAGTAATACCTGACAGTTATAGAATACATATAGTTTATAGAACATTTAAAAATACATGTTTTACCTTTATTTTCAAAACTCATAATTTAAAATAATTTCCTATTTCCCTAGGTATATGTGATCTCTTTTCCTGTGATAATGTTGTTTTAATTGATTGTTCTTCTACCAAGTAGCCATATATATTAACTTTGTTATCTGAAATTTGTTTCAATAGAATCTAGGTGGCACAGATCTAGAATGAAGAAGACGAGTTCAAATCTGACCTCAAACACCTACTCTATGACCCTCAACAATTTGTTTATGCTCATCTATCTTGGGTTTCCTTGCCTTTAATATGTGGGTGTGTGTGAAATAAAATGCCACCATTCAATGGGAAACTGAACTTACATATCTGACCCCTGACACTGTTCCTGCACAACCAGTATCAGCATGGCAGTGCAACATGGCCACAGAAGTAGGAACTTGTTCAATTTTAAAAGCTAACACGGGAACTAGAGAGCCTTTTTTGTTTGTTTGTTTCACTTCTCTTGATTTTAGTATTGGTCTCTCTCTAGTCTACCAGGTTCCTCCTTCTCTCCCTCTCCCACTCCCATCCTACCTCTCTCTCTCTCTCCCTTCCACCTCCCACTCTCTCCCTGCCCTCCTTTCTTCTCCCCCCTCTATTGATCTCTCCCTCTTTAGTAATAAGTGCTTATAAATCTCATAATAATAGCACCTTCCTCACAGTATTGTTGATTCACTGAGACATTTGTTAGGCATTTTGCAAGTCTCAAAGAGCCATATAAATGATCTTATTACTAATATTTGTTGTTATTATTGTTATTATTTCAGTGCCACGAATGCATATGATTCATATTAGATCTGAGCACTCATGGTGATACTTATCATTATCAGAGATGTCAGTTCACTCCAGGCTGGGCTTTAAAGTACACAAATATGTAGCTGAAAATTATTAGTCAGTATCATGTCTCTAGACTGCTAGTTTCTGGTTAAAAACCTCTAGTTGTGGTTAAAAAATAATTTTATACAACTATTTTTGTAGCTATATTTTCTAATAAGTGGTCAATTTCTATCACTGATGTATTGATCGTATCTAAATTATTATGCATATACTAGAAATTTGTTTTTTTCCAAATGTTTTGCAATAGGGAAAAATGAGAACAACAAAAATGATGATGACAATGATTACAACAAGGTGAGAAATCCCAATCTAAATTGTCTCCTTGTCAGGGGTACCCTGGTAATTGTTTTTCAACTCATTTTTAATTGAAAAAAAAGTATTCATTATACACTTTTATATTTAATCTATATTCATCAACTTTTTGTCCACTTCTTTCTTAAATCTTGATAACCAACAAAGCTGTAAATAAAAGTCTTGTTTGTGGCATTTTCCAGTTTCCAGTTTTCATATTGAAATTTTTACAGTTGACTCTCATAAAGCAGTTTGACTTGGCTTCTGCATATCCGTGTTTCTAGCTCTAATTCCTATTGTATCATGAATTATATTCTATAAAAAAACAACATAAAATAAATTCTCCAAATCACTAGTAAGTAGAGAGGCAAATAAAAATAATACTGAGGTTGTAATTATGCAAAGATGATATAAAAAAAAGAAAATGACAAATATTAGAGGATCTGTGGGAAAATAAACACATAGCTGAACTATGTGGGAAGATATGAAATTGGTACAATTCTTCTGGCAATTAATTTGGAATTATGCTCAAAAAATTTCATAACAGTGCAGATCTTTTGATTCAGCTGTATCACTACTAGGTCAATACCCCCAAATTATCAAAGTAAAAAGATTCTATTTGAGCAAAGATATTTAAATCAATTTTGCTTTTGTGACGGTTAAAAAAAAAGACTTAGGGGACACCCATCAATTGTAGAATGATTGAACAAATTGTGCCACATAATACTATGATGTAATAATATTTTGCCAAAAGAAATGAAGCGGGGAAGATGATTTCAAAGAAAAGAAGAAATACTCATATCAACTGTTGACAAGGGAAGTAAATGAATAGAACCAGAAGCATGATTTATACATTAACATCAATATTGTGAAGACAACTTGATGAATCACATGAGCAAAACTATGAATATGTGTTATGAAATAACAACCCAAAGACAAACAACTATGAATACTAGAACTTTGAATAATGAAATAACTTCATCTGTGATTCTAGAAGTCTGCTGATGAAGCATATAATCCACCTTTTGATTGAAAAGCAATAGACTTAGAATGCAAAATAATATATGTTTCTATTTGTCCAATGATGAGACTGATTTTGCTTGACAGCACATCTTTGTTACCATCATTTTTATTGTGTTTTTTTTTCTTTCCAGCAGGGTGTGTGAAAGGAGAGAAAATGGATTTGTCTTGATTAGAGCATAAAATGTAATTTAGGAAGGGTACATCTTTAGTTTTTCATTAGAATTATTTTTATAAACAGTGCTTCCCCATTTCGTGTTTAATATAAGGGCTTGCACTAGATTGATTAGCAAAAAATATTCCCTACAAATACTATGTTTTTTTATATTCAATATGGTGACCCATTATTTATTGTTTCTCTTCCTCTACTAACAATTAACTACAGTGAAAGAGATAAAGGTAGAAGTGAAGAAATTGATCATTGTATAATTTCATCAAAATTAGAGAACGTAGGAAAAATAGTTGTAGGATCTTTTACCATGAATAATATTTTTTCACAAGTAGTGTTGCAGTAACTATATAGTTAACTGCTATGAGCAAAGGAACAACTAGGAATTGAGTTGCCCTCATGTCTAAACAGAATGGCTTCCCTTATGCTGTCTTGTGAAGAGAAATAGGAGGACTCTTTAATTCTACATATCTCCTCTACCAAGTGCCCTAAATTCCACTATTAAGTAATATTTAAGTTACATAGATATATAAGTTTGTGCATACATATATGCATATATGTATGTGTGTTTAAGTCTTTAAACACTCCTTAATTAAAATACCCAGGAATTAGTGATACTAGAAGAACAAGTCCTTAATAACATGCCAGATTTTAGTTGGTAAAACCTAAGACCAAGATTGTTTTTGGAATGGAATTCAGATACCATGGGTTTGGTTGGGGGTATAATGGAGTGTAGTCTGAAGATGTTAACCAAAAGGGTTTTTTTTTTCACATTAGGATTGAGCAGGATAAGGAGATCTTTCAATTTCCCTTTTAATATCTATGAATGTCAATGTGTTTTGAAGCAATAAGTACATTGGAAGGTTTATTAGATATTTTTTTTTTAAATCAAGAGATAACAATTCTAATCCTATACACTAGTCCCTATGAGCATAAAGATTCCAGACAACTATTCTGCCTATGGAGTAAATTCCTATTTAGAAATGTTGTCAAAGTCTAAGGCAATTTCTTTACTAAAGTAATTAGACACCATTATGTAAAAATGAATAATTTCACAATTTCCTCCATTTAAATCAAAACCATTTTTGCATCATTATTTAGAATCATGTTTCTATGTAGTTGCTTTAATCTACAAGCATCTTATCTACTTTAAAGAATCTTAGCAAAAATAACGAGCTTTAGACAAGAATCACTTCAACCTTGTCTGAAATGGAGCTGGCTGGAATGGAACAGGAAAACACAGCAGTGCAAAGCAGTTTGAATATAGTAATACTACCAACACCACTAACTCTAACAATAACAAGAATATTTCATTGATTCATTGCTCCCTTGTCTCATCATGGTGTTGAGGTGACATCATATATTTAAATACTGTGCCAATTAGCCACTGAATTGTCAGATATTAAAAAAAAACTGGAAAAAATATAATGATCCATATACTAGTCATTCAAGGTTTCATATGGTCCATAAAGCCCATCGCCAGAAGATTGACCATCAGGTAAAGACATTTTACCCATAGGAACTTATTAAGAACCATCTATAAAGACATAAATAGGCCTATTATTTGCAATTTGCATTGGTAATAGAAGTGCACACTTTCAGAACCATACTCCATAGATCACTGATTTTCTCATTTTGAATATTCCTCCAAAAATGCAAAGCATGGTCCATCAACTTGTGTCTGTCTTGTGCAGCTCGTATCTTCTGCACCTTCTTCATAGCTAATGGACTCCCTGGGTTGTCCACTGTCTACTTCTGGCTCTTGTTATCAATGAATGAATACATATTCATTGAATTATTACTATGTTCCTTGAGGTCTGTTAAAAGATTTTTCAAAGAAAACACAAAAATGGACCCTGCCCTCAAAAATTCTATATTCTGATAAGGAAGGCCACAGGCAGATTAGTAAATATATAATTATTCAATAAACATGTATTCCGCTTCTACTATGGGACAGACACTGGGCTAAGATGTTTCCTGCTCTCAAGTAGCTTTTATCTAACAATTTGGATGATAATTTGTCATTTCAGCTATGTGAGCCAAGCTATATACAGAACAATTGGGAAATAATTGACAGACATAAAGGACTGGAATTGAAAGGGATTAGGGAAAGCCTTTTATGGAAGATGGGATTTTAGATGAGACTTAAAGGAAACTAAGGAGATCAGTAGTGAGACAATGACATTCTAGGCTTGAGAGAGAGCTAGAGAAAATAACCAGAGGTGAGAAATGGAGTGTCTTATTTATAAAACATCCAGGAAATCACTGGATTAAAATACTTGGGAGTGAAGTGTAAGTAGACTAAAAAATTGTGGGAGGTGGAAATGCTAGGTTATGAAGGGCTTTGAATACTAGGCAAAACATTTTATATTTGATCTTAGAGACTGATAATTCATTTTCCCCAGTCAGATTTTTCTTTCTCTGATGACATTTTTATGCCATTTCACATAATTCTTCATTTGTTATTCATTGAAGCCTGCTCTCATTTCTATACTCCTCTCCATTATTTTTTGAGTGATCCTCAACTTCAATTCTTTAGAGATTGTCCTAGTCCATGGTTCATAGCATTAAATCATAAATTTCATACGTATCTCACAAGCTGTTCATAATAGTAATTGAAATATTAGTAGAAAAAGTAATGCCTGTGGGAGAAAATCTATGGTATAGGAATATGATGGAATATTACTATACCATAAGAAATAATGAATATTGATTAATATGATTAATTTGAATAGGAGTATTAGCTGAAAGAGACCTCAGAAGTCAATTCTTCCTACTCCTACATTTTATACTTAAAGAAAGCTGATAGCTGCGGAAGTTAAGCGACTGACCCAAAGTCACCCAAGTAGTAAGCATTAGAATTAGGATTTGAATCCAAGTCTTTGTATTCAAGATTCAGTTCTTTTCCCATGACAGCAGACTGCCTCCACTAACTCAAATATTTTAAAATAGAAAAATAATCCCCTTAAAACATACACATTAACAATACTATTCTAATTTTGAAGTTACTAAAATTAAATTCTGAGAGAGAAAAATCAAAATCTCTGAGAATAATAAAACTTAAGAACAACTAAGACCAAAATTTATTATTTGTCATATGCCATCAATATATATAGTATGCTTTTGACCAGTTTTGAGTATCTTAAATATAGGAGAGTAGTCATTTCATGGTTGAGAGGAGAGTTGTACCACTTTGAATTTACTATGACATAAAGACAAAAAGGATGAACAAATTTATTTCAAGCTTTAAAAAGATTAATGTAAAATTTTATACTCATTATCTCTGTCAGCCTATCAGTTTATCAGACTATCAATCAATCTATCAATCTATAGCTATTATCTACCTATCTATCTATGATTTCCCAAATGGGTATATTTTTCTTACTCTATGCAACCCAATATAAAACAAAGGAATTAGAATGCATAGGAAGTTAAAATATATTGAATATTTTTTATGGAGTCAAGGTGACCTGAGTTTGAATCTACTCAGTTTTGTAGCAATGGACAAGTCATTTAATCTTCCATGGTTTCTTCATATTTAAAATTTGTGTTGGATTCAATGTCATTGAATATTCCTTCCAGTTATAAAATAATGATCTTATGATTGAATCACTAACATTTCTAAGTATTGTCATTACGAAGCCCAATTATTTCAAAAGATCCTCAGCCATCCTTTCAGGTAGTTTGCAATAGTGTGTGTGTGTGTTTATTGAGGAGGGGGATGAAAAAAATTAGGGATAAATAAAAGTTGGATCAGAGACTTGCCCAAGGTGACCCAGCTGAAGTTTAACAAGTCTTTAAGACTCTATCTTCAAAATCTCATATGCTACTCTGTAGTGGCATTGTAGATAGCCAAAAGCAGCTTAATTTCAAGGCTGTCAGGATTAAAACATTGATTTGAGGCAAAAATTCTGTTTAAAAAAAAAAAAAGGAAAATCTATAAGATCTTTCAAAGCTCCTTTTCCTGTTGCTCTTCTTTTTTCTGCTGTTCTTCTTCCTGCACTTCTTCCTTCTACAAATAGATTGCATTTACAAAATATTTCAAGGATTAAAAGTTCAACATTAATATGAAGAGTAAAAAAAATGTTTGGAAAACTGTCTATTCCTGTACTACAATTTTTAACCACCAAATGGAAACCTGTCTTTAGTCCCTTCCTTTTCCTCTCACTGAACACTACCTTTGACTTTACCTTTGCAAGGAGCTTTACCAACATGTGAATTGGGAGGAGGGGAAAGATGAGTGAATCCACAGTGAAAGCATTAGTTCAGCTTTGGCTCAGATAGAATAAAGTGGTTGTTTGATTTGTTTTCAACTGAAAGTCAGAAGGCAAACTCCAGGTTAATTTTTTTTTATTTTGAGAACTTTATCTCAAAATCAATAAATAAAAACAATATGATTGTCTTGATTGATCTCCTAGACCTTTTTCCATTTATTAAAGAAAGGCAAACACTTTCTATAAGAGATCTCAATATGTTCCTTTCTAAATATCTAGATACCAAAAGGAAACATTGTCTCTGAGGTTCATTTCCTGTTCACAATCAGACATATCAATACACAGCTGTTAAAATACATCTGATAAATATATATATATATATGTATATGCATGCATATATATATAAATTTATTAAAAATAGCACCTTTTTACTAAATTTGTTGTTGTCATTTTCAGTCATGTTCAACTCTTGACCTCATTCTGGGGTTTTCTTGGTAAAAATACTAGATTTGTTTGCCATTTCCTTCTCCAGCTCATTTTACAGATGAGGAAACTGATCCAAACAGGGTTAAGTGATTCACCCAGAATCACTTAGCTAGTAACTGTTTGAGGCCAGATCTGAACTCAGAAAGATGACTTGAATTCTCATGACTTTAGATCCAGCACTCTATCCACTGT
Source organism: Gracilinanus agilis (assembly GCF_016433145.1). Taxonomy (NCBI): domain Eukaryota; kingdom Metazoa; phylum Chordata; class Mammalia; order Didelphimorphia; family Didelphidae; genus Gracilinanus; species Gracilinanus agilis. The sequence goes on from NC_058131.1 coordinate 101,474,391, forward strand.
ACTACTTAGTTGCCTAAAAAGAAAAAGAAAAACAAAACAAAACAAAAAACCCAACAACAACAAATAGACAATGTTTCCTTTTGAAGTCTAGATACCACATTTTAAATAAAATATTAGCAAGGAGATTACTGATTTGTATCACAAGTATCATTCACCATGACCAGGTATGCTTTATATAAAAAATACAAGAATAATTCAATATTAGGATAAGTAATAGCATAATTGAATATGTCAATGCCAAAATGAGCAAATATTTTATGATTATTTTAATAGATGTAGAAAAAGCCTTTGAGAAAATGTAATATCAATTTTTTATAAAAAATTAGAAAACATTGGAATAAACAGCAATAAAGGGTATCTATCTAAAACTATCAGCAAGCATTATGCATAATGGGGATGAATTAAAACTGTAAGAAATAAAAAAATATTTCAAGAGAGGAGTCAAGATGTTGGCTTAGTAGTAGAAAAGCTAAAACCATTCAGAGAATCTCTTCCAAACCAACCTTAAAAAAACACTTCAAGATGAAAGGAGTCAAAAACCAACAACAATATGGAAAGAGGGGCACTCCTGCAGAAAACAACTTGAAAGGCAGGCTGACAGTTCATTTTCACTGGATGAGGGGGAACCAGAAGTAAAACTGCCCAGAGGAGGGAGGACTGACCACTCTCTACCTACTGCCTCAAGTTCCCAGCCTGGACATAGGCCAACTTTGGGATCCAGGAACCCTGTATAAAATTCAATACAAATTTAAACTCTCATTTTGATATCCTCCATTCCACAACTTGTTCTATTACCCCTACACCCTAGCTCAATTTTCTATACGTTGATGCCTAAACATTATTTCAAAGACACCTATTAACATTCACCAAGTACTGCATTCATTTCTAAAAAAAAAAAAAAAATGTAATTTCCATGAATGCACATTATTCTATCTATACTTTATTCTAAAGAAAAGTGTAAAAATGATACTACCCAAAACAAAGAAGCATTATCCTAATGGAGAAACTTTATATAGTAAAATTGTAGAAATAATTCTCTTCTGATTGAGTTTGTTTTTCTTTTCTTTCAGCTGGTGTTTCATTTTATGCATCCTAGCTCAGGGTCTCAAATTAAAACATTAATAACTGTCTGTGATTGTTTAGCCACATGAACTCTTTCATAATGAGTGTATTCATTAAGGCAAGTCATCTGCATATTGTGACCTAATCACATCTTTCCTGGGAGAAAGAAAAGAATCTCATTTTGGAAATGCAATCTGTGATCACCCCTGCTATACCTCCAACTGATGTTAGCATTTCTAGGATAAACCCTCAGTCAAGGGCAGAGATAAGGCTTAACAAACCATGGCCTGAATTCCAGAGTGGAATATATCAACAGATTTGAATGTGGGACAAAGTATTGGCTAGTGTAAAGAGCACTAGATGTGAAATTATGTTCTTGGCTCTGTTAATAACTATATAACCTTAAACACAGAATCAGGTAATTTTTGAGTTGAAAAGGATCTCAGTAGTTTTGTAATTCAACACAAACTTGAGAAGAATCCTTTCTAGAACAAAATGAGCGATAATTTAGACTTGGCTTAAAGACCGAAATTCTTGAGCAAAGAATTTATATTTCTGGGTTTCATATTCCTCACCCATTAAGAGAAAATAGGAAATTATAATTTCTCAAGCCTCTCCCAACTTGAAAATTGTCAGAAAGAAGGCATTAAGTATTATGTGCCAAACACTGTGCTAAGAGCTTCATGTAGAAAGGTGAAAAAAAAAAAAGAGTTAAGATGATGGAGTAAAAGCAGGGATTCTCCTGAGCTCTTCCAAATTCTCTTCCAAAAAACATTAAAATAACTCCTCAAAATGAATTCAGAAGCAATAGAAGCAACAAAAGGAAAGAGAAAACAATTTTCTCTCCCAAGAAAATTTAGAAAATTGGCAGGAAAGGTTTGTACACCTGGACAGAGAGAGGAACAAAGTCTACAATGGGTCATGCCAAGCTGGTGCAGTCTGTACATCTGGAAGTTAGCATCATGCCTTGGGGTGACATCTTAGCCCACAAGCAATGAGAACCAAAAACTGGTCAGAAAGAGATTACAGGAAACACTTTGCTAGTCTTGGAAGCAATACCAATACAAAATTCCAGGTCAGAATCCCAGGACAAGGAGAAGCACTAGTAGGAGCAGTGACCATGAACATAGTGATAGGGCAGAAAACAATGTTTTACTAGAGCACTGGGAAGGATGGGGGCCTAGCAGTACCAGAACTTAAATTGTACTATAAAGCAGTGGTCATCAAAACAATTTGGTATTTGCTAAGAGACAGAAGGGAAGATCAGTGAATAGACTTGGGGCAAATGACCCAAGATAGTGTATGATAAACTCAAAGATCCCAGCTTTTGGGAAAATAACTCCCTATTTGACAAAATCTGCTGGAAAAATTGGAAAACAGTATGAGAAAAAATAGGTTTAGATCAACATCTTATACCCTAAGCCAAGATAAATTCAGAATGGGTAAATGACTTAAAGATAAAGAGTGAAATCATAAATAAATTAGGTAAACATGGAATAGTATACCTGTCAGATCTGTGAGAAAGGAAGGAATTTAAGACCAAGAAAGAGGTAGAGAACATTACAAAATGTAAAATGAATGACTGATTATATCAAATTAAAAAGGTTTTGTATAGACCAATGAAACCAAAATTAGAAGGAAAGCAACAAACGGGGAAACCATTTTATAACAAAACTCTCTGCAAAAGTTTAATTTCCCAAATATATAAGGAATAGAGTCAAATTTACAAAAAATCAAGCCATTCCCCAATAAATAAATGGTCAAACAAAATGAAAAGCAGTTTTCACATGATGAAATCAAAACTATCAAGAAGAACATGAAAAAGTGTTCTAAATCCCTTCTGATTGGAAAAATGCAAATTAAAACATCTCTGAGGTATCATCTTATACCTATTAGAATGGTCAATATGGCAGTAAAGGAAAGTAATGTTGGAGAAGATGTGGCAAAATTGGAACAATAATACACTGTCAGTAGAGTTGTGAATTGGTCCAACCATTCTGGAGGATAATTTGGAACTATGTACAAAGGGCTTTAAAAGAATTCCTACCCTTTGACCCAGACTTGCCACCATTGGGTTTGTACCCCTAAGAGATAATAAGGAAAAAACAAGACTTGCACAAAAAAAACTATTCATAGCTACACCCTTTGTTGTGCCAAAAAATTTGGAAAATGAGGGGGTATCCATCAATTGGGTAATGGCTGAACAAATTGTGTTATCTGGTGGTGATGGAATATTACTGTCCTGAAAGGAACAATGAACTGGAGGAATTCCATGTGAACTGGAAAGACCTCCAGCAATAGATGCAGAGCAAAAAGGAGCAGAACCAGGAAAATGTCATACACAGAGACTGATACAATAGAATGTAATGGACTTCTTTACTAGTAGCATTGTAATGACCCAGGACAAACAGAGGAACTTATGAGAAAGAACACTATCCACATCCAGAGAAAGAACTGTGGGAGTAGAAACACAGAAGAAAAACAGATGAAGATCACATGGTTCGATGGGGATTGTAATAATTGGATTAAGTCTACACCGTCCATCTTTAGATTTAAGCACGGAAGGTGAGAGCACCTCTAATTCTGGGAAGTCAGTAACCTACATGTGCTAGAGTGGGTGACGAATCAGAATCAACTGACTGCCCCCTAGGTAGTATTATGAGAGTAATCTATTGTGATTGAACATGCAAATTAGGAGGGAGGCACAGGAAGAGATGCATAAGTGACCCCTTTAAAAAGAGGGAGCTGAGTGAGTGTGAGGCCTTTGACTGAAGAGGGTGTCTGGTGATAGACTTCTTCTGCTTCATGGAGGAGTGTTGGAACTCTGAGACCCTGGTGAGACTGCTTTAAATATATTCTTTGAATTCCACATGGTGAGTTTAAAGCCCAACTGAATCTTCCTGAACTTCTCTAAAGAAATTTCTTTTAGGGGCAGGTGGGTAGCTCAGTGGATTGTGAGTCAGGCCTAGAGACAGGAGGTCCTAGGTTCAAATCTGGCCTCAGACACTTCCCAGCTGTGTGACCCTGGGCAAGTCAGTTGACCCCCATTGCCCACCCTTACCACTCTTCCACCTAGGAGCCAATACACAGAAATTAAGGGTTTAAAAAAAAAGAAATTTCTTTTAGTAGATTCTATGAATGAAGTTTGCTCCATTCACCTCCAGGCCTCTGGTCCTCTAACTCTTGGCTGAGGGTTAAGATCTACCTGGATTAATTAGAGGATTGTAATAAATTACCTACTGGGTTAGATTCTGATTTCCTTATTTCCTCTCTCTCTTCTTAATTGTAAATAAACTTCCATAAAAGTCAATTTTGACTTGAGATTATTCTTAATTGAGGATTGATAATAGTTCAATCCTCTGGTGACTATCTTTTAATATATTGAACCCCCAAACCCCTTTCTCCCCCTTACAGGGATATGATTAGGGTTTTAATGTTAAAAGATCACTCTACTACAAATATGAATAACGTGGAAATATATTTTCAACAATGATACATGTATAACCTAGTGGAACTGCTTGTCAGTTTTGGGAGGAGGTAGGGAAGAGGTAGAGGAAATCATGAATCATGTAACCATGGAAAAATATTCTAAATAAAAAGAAGAAGGAAGTGTCTGAATTAGGATATGGTTGAGATAAAGATGAATATAATTTTATACTAAATGGAGTAAATAATTTTGAGAAGATATGTGTATATACACCATTGGCTCTCAAAATCAAATTACTTTTATGGAATATATGGTGGTCTTTCACCCTATTCCCTAGTTTAAATGGCTTATTTTTTTTTCCTTTACGAGATAAAGACTCTACATGGGGAAATGACATGTTCACCAAGCTGAGGAAACTAAGTTAAGAGAATCCTACTTTCACCTTTACTAAGTCATTCTCTAAACTTTCTGAGATAGATATCTACCTGTGGCAGTCCTCAGATGTCAAGAGCAAATTGCATTTCCCTTGAATAATGAATAATGACTTTATTAGAAGGCAAATATTTATACATGAAATCAGAATGTATGAGAGAATCAGAATAAAGACCCATGAGACTTTTCTTTAAGCAACAAAATTTCATTAATTACAGCTTAGGGCTAGGTTATTTTCATCATGTTATCAAGACTTGAATAACTCGATAGAGGGCTTTTAAATTGACAGATGTCTCTATTTCTTATTAATTCATAAGGGGAAAATGACATTTCTAAATTTAAGGCATGTTGTTACTAGGTCAGCTCAAAGATTAATCAATAATATCAAAATCAATAATAACAAATCAATAATTTTCATGAGTAACAGGCAAAGAGACTTTCAAGATATACTTTTTGTTTTGTTTTGTTTTGTTTTGTTTTAACTAAGATTTTCAAACTTGTTTGGTTTCCTAGATTTCAGGTTTACTTTAGAGGTAGGGTTGATAAGATATCAATGACTTCTGATGAGTAAAATGCCTAAGGAACTCAAAGGTAGTATGCAAACTTGTATTCTCACAGTAAGTTATCAGTTATCATTTTAAAGAACAGATAACATCATTCAATAGTTAACTTAGCTCATTAAAAGTTAAAAAGTCTAATGCATAATGTGGAGGGTTGCCTCTCTAAAGTGCTCAAAACTTTACAAAAGTTTTACACAATCCCATGTATTATAAAACATGAATTTTTTTATAATTTAGATTACATTAATTCAATTGAGCATTTTCCACATTGTTTTATATAAAAGTTCATTCGTTTTAGAATCTTAAAGTAACTGAGTAACATTTGGCAACTGTTATATAATGCTTACCATATGACAAGTATTGTTGTGAGAACTTTATAATAATTGGAATAGGAAAGCACTGTCCTTCTGAAGCTTTTAGGATTCCAACAAGTCTTCTACCATTTTTTATCTTTTTATAAATATGGAAGAAACCACAAGGACATGGAGAATCTTTTCTAATAATGCATAATATTAAAAATTGTAGAGTATAAACCTAATGACCAAGTAACAATAGATATTTACTCATCTTTTGGGGAGGACCTGTTTTTGGAAGTACTTGCAAAGATTTAGTATGTTTAGGAGCTACCTATTCTCAGAGGCCTTTTGGATCATTAGAATTGGTTACAATTATAGTTTTTGTTATAAATTTATATGTCACTTTTAAAATTTCTTACTGTTGAGTGCCATAGATTTCAGTAAGCAGGATAATTTTTAGAAATCTATCTACTTCTCAAAATTAATCTTTTTTTAAATTTTTTTTGCTAGAGAAGCATTCAATCACATATTTGACAAAAGAGTTTCCTTGATAGTGGTCAAGGGGACTGGCCAGAGTCTAAGATCCTCATGGATATTTGTACCTTAAAGGATCTCTGTCATTCCTCTCACAACTACATTTTTATTATTAATTCTAAATGAAATATGCAATAATTTTCTTCACGTTTTAACTATTTTTTCTGAATTAATAGTCTATTATATGAAAGCAAATTTTCATTTTGATGCTCTTACTTAGATTTTTAAAGAAACTCATTTACACTCTTTCTTTAAGTGTGAAAAATCTTAGTTCCTAATTGCTTCTTCATTTTACTAAATTTGTTATATTTTATAATACTGGAGGTTATTAAATTATTGTATCTAATTAATTAGTTAGGAGTTTTAGGTTTTCCTCTCACTAAGAGATTAGTTAACTCTAATAATTTTAAGTTAACAGAAATCTTCACTAAATCAAATATGGCTGTAAAATCACTAATATTAACAATTTAACATCTCAATTTTCACAAGGACCATTAAGATCTCAAATTTCAGGGGCCTATGCTATGAATTAACTTATGCTTTAATATAAAAAATCAACAAGTTGAAAACCGATATGAGGCTATAATTGTTGGGATGTAATTGTGAACATCTCCTTGGGTGGGAACTTTAAAGAACTTAACTAGGAAGTGGTGACAAGATGGCAGTGTAGTGGCAAGAAAGCATAACCTCTCAGAAAATCCTCTCCAACTAACCTTAAAATTGAACAGTGAAATGATTACTGGAGTGAAAGAACCAACAAAGAGACAGAGTGAAGTAATTTTTCTGTAGAAAAACAAAACAAAACAAACATAAAAAACTTGGAAGGGGGGCAGCTGGGTAGCTCAGTGGATTGAGAGTCAGGCCTAATGACAGGAGGTCCTAGGTTCAAACCCGGCCTCAGCCACTTCCCAGCTGTGTGACCCTGGGCAAGTCACTTGACCCCCATTGCCCACCCTTAACACTCTTCCACCTATGAGACAATACACCAAAGTTAAGGGTTAAAAAAAAAAAAAAACAAACTTGGAAGGCAGGCAGAAAGCATGTGCTCCACTAGGGTAAGAGGGGAGAACAGCCCAAAGCTAGGTAAAATTGAGGAGCATCTGTTTAAGCCAATGGCTAACTGCCCTCTCCCATCTACTGCTGGAGGTTTTGAACTTTGGCCCAAGTCAATGCTGAGAAATAGAGACCCTGCCAAAGCCAACAGCAGAGTACTCCGACACTCACCCCTTAAAGTTTCAAGACCTACAGCAGGCCTACAATGAGGCCCCAAGGCCTAGCATGAGACAGTTTATGTATGCCTGCTGGTACAAGGCCAGAGCAATACCCTAGACCCTGCCTTAGCTCAAGCCTGAGGTGAGGCCCCAAGATCCAGCGCAAAGTATCTCTCCATGATCTGTGTCCTGAAGACCATAAATAGGCCTTGAAAGAGACTGAATGAGCATTGAGGGTGATTTTCAGAGCTATTAGACCACAAGGCATCTTGGAAGAGCAAAAACTCACAAAAACTCAAAACTAAAAATAAGTTGCAGCAAAGAAAAACAGAAATTTAATAGAGTTCCCTCTCTACTCTGAGAAGAGACCACATCTTTAAGATAAAAATAAATATCAAGAAAAAAGGCTAGGAAAAGGGACAAATCTAAAAAAACAAACAAACAACAACAACAAAAACCATTTTTTTTACCCTAACCATAGAAAAATATTATGGAGACAAAGTAGAGCAGAGCACATACTTGGAAAGCTTCAGTGAGATCAAAATAGCTATATGTAAAACTTCAAAGAAAAAATGGAAATTGATTTCAGGATTTTAAAAAGCTCCAAAAAGTTCCAAAAATGAAAAGATGAAGGGGCCAGATGGGTGGTTTGATGAATTGAGAACCAAAGCTAGAGACAGGAGGTCCTATGTTCAAATCTGGCCTCAGTCACTTCCTAGCTGTGTGACCCTGGGCAAGTCACTTAACCGCATTGCCTAGCCCTTAGTACTCCTCTGCCTTAAAACTATTGATTCTAAGATGAAGTTAAGGGTTTTTTTAAAAATAAGAGAAGCAGTGGAAAAATGGGAAAGAGAAATGAAAATGATACAAGAAGAAAAAAAAAACACCTTAAGAATCAGAATAGGCCAAATGAAAAAGAGGTACAATAATCCAGTGAAGAACAGAATTCATTAAAAAATAAAATTGGGCAAAAGGAAAATTAGTTTCAGTAGGTCACTGAAGAAAAAGATTCCTTTAAATTAGATTGGGCAAGTAGAAACTAATGCTTTCACAAGAAATCAAGAAACAATAAAACAAAATCAAATTCTTGAGAAAAAGAAGACATATGGAATTGCAAAAATAACTGACCTAGAAAATAGCTCCAGGAGAGACAATTTAAGAATTTTTTGAACTACTTGAAAGTTGTGATATTTTTAATCATAGATATTATATTTCAAAGAAAATTGCCCTGATATTCTTGAATAAGAGTATAAAATAGTCATTTAAAGAGTATAAAATAGTCATTTAACTCCAAATATAAATTTCTAAATGTCAACTCCCAGAAATATCATATCTAAATTCCAGAGCTCTCAGGCTAAGGAGAAAATATTATAACAAGCCAAAAAGAAACAATTTAAATATCATGGACCACAGTCAGGATTATATAGGACTTATGATCTTAAACGATCAGAAATCTTATAAGATATTTCAGAAGGCAAAAGGGTTTACAACCAAGAATTACCCATGTAGTAAAAATGAATATATTCTTTCAGGGGAAAAATAGTCATTTAGTCAAACTGAAGTCTTCCAAGTATTCCGGGTTAAAAGGCTACACCTAAACAGAAAATTAGATATTCAAATACCAGACTAAAGAGAAGCATAAAAACGTAAACAAGAACAAGAAAATTTAACGGATTCAATAAAGTAAAACTGTGTATGTATTCTGATGTGGAAAGATATTTGTAACTCTTAAAAATGTTATTATTATTAGGGCAGTTGTAAGTAGTATGTTAAAAGACAGGGGGTACAGGAGTAAGATAACTAAAATGAAATAATATAAACAAATTCAAGAGAAGAAAAAAGTTTGCACTGAGGGAAAAAAAAATCAAGTGAGAGGTAAAAAGGGGTAAATTATCTCACTGACAGAGGTGTGAAAAAACTATTACAATGGAGGGGAGACAGTCAGTGCTTAAACCTTACTAACAATTGCCAATAAGCTATGTCAATAGAGCTTCAGTAATCAAAGTCTCTCTTTTTACTGAAAGAACAGCTTTTTATCCAATTAGCTACTATAGGATTAAGTGATTCGATATAAATTAAGACTGCAATTGATGTACAGCAGAGTTGGAGGGTGGACTTATATTTTGTTTAATCATACTAACTCGTAAGATCTATAAAGTCAGGTATCAATTTTTGATTGTATACTTGGAAGAATAGAGAACTTGTAGGACCTTAGACCTTGCTCTGAAAACAGCAATACTGAAAACCTGAAGTTTGAAAACATGTCTCTTTCATCCTGGGATGAAAATTCAACTTTAATTTGAAGTTAATATTCAAGAAATCAGCAACAGAAGTGACAAAACAACAACAACAACAACAACAAAGACTTTTCCCATTTAACGTTACTATGGTAAGTTATGGAAAGTTACTGTCAGAAAGATCAAAATATAAACATGGAACAAGACAACAATGTCAAAATAGCCACAGGCCACGCTTCAAAGAAAAATGTAAATAGGCATTAGGTCAAAAAAAGAATTCCATATAACACTCAAAAAATCAAATAAGAGAGGCTGAATAAAAATTTGGAAAATAAATTAAAGCCATAGAAAAGAATGGAAAAAGATATACAAAATTTCACTAAAAAAACAACTCCTTAAAAGTAGAATCAACCGAATGGAAAAAGGACTTACAAAAGTTCACTGAAAAAAAAAATTCCTCAAAAATTATCAGAGGGTAAGTGGAAGCTAATGAGTTCAGGACATATCAAGAAACAATAACTCAAAAGCCAAATTTAAAAAAAATACAAAAAACATGAAATATCTCACTGGAGATACAACTGACCTGAAAAACTGATCCAAGAGAGGCAATTTAAGAATTAGTGGACTATCTGAAATCCATGATAAAAAAAGCCAAGATATCATCTTTCAAGAAGTTAGTAAGGAAAACTGTTCTGATATCCTAGAACCAGAATGTGAAATTAAAAATGAAAGAAACCACAATCACTTCCTGAAAGACATCCCTAAATAAAAACTCCTATGAATATTATATCCAAATTCCTGAGCTCCCGGTTCAAGGAGAAAATATTGTCAATAGCTAGAAAGAAACAATTTAAGTATTGTAGAGCCACAATCAGAATAAAACAAGATAAAGCAGCTTCTACATTAAAGAATCATAGAATTTTGGAATTTGATATTCCTGAGGGCAAAGGAGATAGTATTATAATTAAAATTTATCAACACAGCAAAATTGAGTGGAATGGATAAGGGGAAAGAAATAGAAAATATTATGGAATGTAAAATGTATAATTTTGATTGCATCAATTAAAAAGTTTTACATAACCAAAATCAAAAGCAGCCAAGAGTAGGAGGCAATCAGAAAAATAGGTATAGGTCTTTACAATAAGTTAATCAGTTAAAGGTGTCATTTCCCAAATATACAGAGAATTGGGTCAAATTTCTAAGAAAATAAGTCCTTCCCCAATTGATAAATGGCCAAAGGACAAGAATAGGAAGTTTTCAGAAGAAAGTAACATTATTTAAGTAATTTTTAAATGTTAAAAATTTCTATTGATTAAGGAAATACAAATCAAAATAATTCTGAGAGATCACCTCACACTTTTAAAATTTACTAATATGACAGAAAAGAAAAATATAACTTTAATAGAGGGAATCAGGGAATATTGGGACACTACTTTACTACTGGAAAATTGATCCAACTATTCTGGCGGACAATTTGGAACTTTGGCCAAAGGATTCTAAAACTGTGCACACCTTTTGACCAAGTAATACCATTAATATGCATCTTGAGGAGGAGGAGAGATGGAAGAAAGGGAGAGAATATGGGATGAAAAATGTAAGAAAATGATTGTTGAAAATTATATTGACTAAAACATTAAAAAGTAATTTTTGGCACATATGGGCACATATGCAATGAAGAGATTGGGATGGAGGGATACTAGAGGCAGAGAAACCAATTAAGAAGTCATTGAAATAATACAGGAAAGAATTGATGTGTCTTAAGCTTCTAGCTATGAAAATAGACAAAGAGTCATTTAAGAGATGTTGAGGTATTAAGAAGTTGAAATATGACAACTGATTGGATATTTTGGATAAAAATGGTATCATTGATTAAATAGAGAAATATGGAAGAGGGGCAGATTCAGCAAGATAAATGTAGCCAATTTTTGATATGTTGAGTTTGAAATGACTCTAATTTGGAAATGTCAAAAATAGAAGTTGGTCATTTGAAGCTGAAGCTCATAAGAGAGCTTAGACCAATTTATAAAAAAAAAAATCTATGAATTATCTTCATAAATGTGATAGGTAAGCCTAAGAGACCTGGGGAAATGGGTGTGTGTGAGAGGAACAGACACAGAGAGAGAGACAGAGAGAAGAGTGAGAAGTGAAAAAGACTAAAGACAGAGAGCCTTAGGGAAAGACCAAAGGAGACTGAGAAAGAGTAGTTATACAGAGGGAGTACCAGGCATGGCAGAGCCACAAAAACCCAGAAAGGAAAATGTTTCCTTAAAAAAAATGGAAATTAAAAATAAATCACAACAAATTAGAAATGAAGAATGAGATCAAAGAAAGAAAATACCAACAGATTTTACAATCAAGAAATCATTAATTTTGGAGGTAGCAGTTTCAGTAAAATGATAAGATTTGAGGACAGAATACAAAGATTCATGAACTTAGAAAGGGGAGAGGAAGTGCAGACAAAGAGCAACTTTTTCTAGGGGTTTGGCTCAGAAAGAGAATGTGTGTGTGTGTGTGTGTGTGTGTGTGTGTGTGTGTGTGTGTGTGTGTGATAGCCTGAGAGGATAGAATCATCTACTGATAAGCAGCTTTATCATTATTGAGGGCTGATGGATAAAAGTAGAATGGGACAATTAAGAAATCATTAGGGCATAATGAGAACTAAGATGGCAGAGCAAGAGATATTTAGCTTGCCCAAACACATAAAAATAGAAAATAAAGAGCCTCAAAACAAATGAGGGACAGGTCTCACTGAGGTAAGAGGGGAGAGAACTCCAATGAATGCTACAACTGGAACTTGCATAGAACACACCAGCACAGAACACTTAAATGTGACTTGAAGTAAGAAGGCAGCAGGTTGAGGAGCCTGAGCCAATGAAACAGCAGACAGGGAATAGTTCTAGATCAGTCCTATGGAAGTACGAGTACCTGGAGTACTGAGTACTATGGAACTTCAGAGTAAGGATTTGCCTCATGCTTGACCTAAGGTGATGGAAAGGTAGAGTAGGGAATGGCCCTAGGAAGAGACAAACAGCCAGAAGGAACAAAAGAGTAGATATGGGAGCAACATTATACACTACAAAACAGCCTGAGACAATAAGACAGCATTGAGTAGAAGTAGCCCAATTCTAGCTGTACCTACTTTCACATGGCCTGAGGTATCAAAAGGACAGAATGGAGAACAGTCCAAAACAGAAGCAAAAAGGAGGGAGGTGAGCAGAATCAGGCTGGAAAACTATGGCTAGATTCCCCAGGAGAATCCAGTTGATGAAGTCAGACATTCTACTCCATTAAAGTCCATATTAAGGCATCCAAAGACTGCTAGACCTACCCTAAGCACCAGAGAAGGCTACCCTGCAAGCTTAGAACAGAATTTCCTCCACCCCAGAAGCAAAGGAGAACCTCAACAAATAAATAAGATAATAATGGAGGAAAATAATGAATAGAAAAATGAGCAAAAGACAAAGAAAATCCAACCTTAGAAAGTTACTTTGGTGACAAGGAAGAGCAAAATATAAACTTAGAAGAGAATAGCAAAAGCAAAAAAGAAATATGTGTTACCTCAAATATTATATTGAGCCATTTTAATCATGTCCAACTCTTCATGACCCTATAAGAGATTTTCTTGGTAAAGATAGTGTAGTGATTTGTCATTTTCTTCCCTAGCTAATTGTTTTACAGATGATAAAACTCAGGCAAACAGGATTAAATGACTTGCCCAGGGTTACACAGATAGTAAGTGTAGGAAGGCATATTTAAATTTAGATCTTCCTGACTCCAGGACCATTTCTCTATCTACAGTACCACCTAGCTACCCCAAAGAAAATGTAGTCACAAACAAAACAACATTCCTGATATTGAAGATGGAATTAAAAGGGAGGTAAAGGGAACAAGCAACAAAGGCAGTGTTTTAAATCCCTCTTAGAAACTTGTAGATGACTGAATAAATTGTGATATATGAATATAATGGAAGGATAATGTGCCATAAAATATCATATTTTAAAATGTTGAGGGAGGCTATAATAGAAATCCCTTCTATGTCTGTGATGTTAAAACCGTATAGAAAAAGTCAGTGAATAAAATGTCAAAATAGCTTGACTGATTTTAACGATTAATCTTGCAACATCTTGTATACCATGAGTTCAACTAATTCATTAGCTTAATTAGATGCTTTAAAAAACTCTATTTTTTATACAATTGATTTAGCTCCTTGTATATTTGAGTAATTAGACCTCTTTCAGAGTTTTTTTGTTATAAAGATTTTTTCCCAGTTTGTTTCCCTTCTGATTTTGGTTACATTGTTTTTGTTTGTACAAAACCTTTTTAATTTAAAATAATCAAAATTATTTATTTTACATTTTGTAATTTTTTCTAACTCTTCCTTGGTTTTAAAATCTTTCCTTTCCCAGAGATCTGACAGGTATACTATTCTGTGTTCACTTAACTTATTTATAGTTTCCCTCTTTATATTCAGGTCATTCACCCATTCTGAATTTATCTTGGTATAGGGTATGAGATGTTGGTCTAAACCTAATCTCTCCCATATATTTTGCCAATTTTCCCAACAGTTTTTGTCAAATAGTAGATTCATGTCCCAAAAGTTGGGCTCTTTGGGTTTATCATGCACTGTCCTGCTGATGTCACTTACCCCAAGTCTATTCCACGGATCCTCCCTTCTGTCTCTTAGCCAGTACCATATTGTTTTGATGACCACTGCTTTATAGTACAGTTTAATATCTGGTACTGCTAGGCCCCCTTCCTTCACTTTTAAAAATTATTTCCCTTGTTATTCTTGATCTTTTGTTCTTCCAAATTAACTTTGTTATAGTTTTTTTTTTTTTCTAATTCAGTAAAGAAGTTTTTTGGTGGTTTGATAGGTATGGCACTAAATAGTTAAATTATTTTGGGTAGAATGGTCATTTTTATTATGTTAGCTCATCCTACCCATGAGCAATCAATGTTTTTCCAATTGTTTAAATCTAGTTTTAATTGTTTGGAAAGGTTTTGTAGTCGTTTTCATATAATTCCTGTGTTTGTTTTAGCAGACAGATTCCTAAGTATTTTATATCATCTAGGGTAATTGTAAATGGTGTTTCTCTTTCTACCTCTTGCTGCTGTGATGTGTTGGAAATATATAGAAATGCTGATGATTTATGTGCATTTATTTTGTATCCTGCAACTCTGCTAAAGTTGTTGATTATTTCTACTAGCTTCTTAGTTGATTCTCTAGGACTTTTTAAGTAGACCATCATATCACCTGCAAAGAGTGATAGCTTAGTCCCCTCATTGCCTATTTTAATATCTTCAATTTCCTTTTCTTCTCTAATTGCTTCTGCTAGTGTTTCTAGTACAATATTAAATAATAGAGGTGATAATGGGCATCCTTGTTTCACTCCTAATCTTATTTGGAATGCTTCTTTTTCTGATATGGGATTATTTAAGTATTCTATTTCTCTAGGGCAATGGACATGAATAGACAATTTTCAGATGAAGAAATCAAAACTATCAATAAGCACATGAGAAAGTGTTCTAAATCTCTAATATTAGAGAAATGCAAATCAAAACAACTCTCTGGTACCACCTCACACCTAGCAGATTTGATAAAATGAGAGAAGGGGAGAGTAATGAATATTGGAGGGGATACGGCAAAATTGGGACAATAATGCATTGCTGGTAGAGTTTTCCAGTTTTTTGCCACCACAAAAAGCGCAGCTATAAATATTTTTGTACAAGTCTTTTTATCTATGATCTCTTTGGGGTTACAAACCCAGCAATGCTATGGCTGGATCAAAGGGCAGGCATTCTTTTATAGCCTTTTGAGCATAGTTCCAAATTGCTATCCAGAATGGTCGGATCAGTTCACAATTCTGAAGGAGTTATGAGAAAGAACGCTATCCACATCCAGAGAAAAAACTGTGGGAGGAGAAACACAGAAGTAAAAAACAACTGCTTGATCAGATGGTTTGATGGAGACTTGATTGGGGATGAAGAGTCTAAATGATAGCCCTAATGCAAATATTAATGAAATGGAAATAGGTCTTGATCAATGACACATGTAAAACCCAGTGGAATTGCCTAGGCAAAGGGGAGGAAAGAGGGGAGGGAAAGAACATGAATCATGTAACCATGGAAAAATATTATAAAATTAATTAAATACATAAATACATTTAAAAAAACTCTTATATTAATACCACATTCATATTCTATTTTACAAATAACTAATTTTGTACAGTTATTTTTGCCACCATATATCTGTCAATCTATTTTTTAACAAAATATAGATAGAAACCTCCATCTATCAGCAGACAACTATGAAAGTTTGAAGCTCTGAGGATGGGCATGAATTTCTAGCATTGTTTCTTCCTCTGATTCAACACATCCATTTCTTTTCTAAATTACATAGTTCAAAATTGAGGTCTGAGTCAGGTGATTTTAAACCATAGTGCTTTCTGGAGCCACTTTCAAATAGAGTTCATATGGTATAGATCTACTGTGAATTAGTGAGTTCAAGTATTTAAATATAAACTTAAGGAAAGTATTGTTCCTGCTTAAATCTGTATTGTTAAATTTTATCTGCTTTATAGAAGGCAGCAGGGAATGTGTAGAGTGATTTGAAGTCTGGAAGAGTTCCTTCCATAGAGCTCTGGGCTGTCTACATCTGAAGCAATAATAAACATTTACCTTTTAGAAATAGTTGAAGTCTTGGGAGGAAAATGAAGCTATAATGAGCTCTTGTTGGTGATGGAGAGTCTAATGATACATAATAGCAATCATGACGACAATAATAATGATAAATTCTGATCAGATGAAGAGTTAGAAATAGAAAGTGATGGGCTTTGGATAAAAAAAAAAATGAGACAGTTTAGAGTGTTCTGAGAAATGCAGGTGCTCTATGTTTCAGTCTGTTTCCTGGGCCTATATTGAAACATCAAGTGAAAAGTGACAGATGTTGCCTCTTTCCTGCTGCTTTTTGAGAATTCTGTTTTTCTCTATTATGCAATGATGAGCTGAGGCATTTGCCCAGAATAATGGAGGCCTTCTATTAAAACTCAATTTAAAAATAAAATGCTGACAAAGTCATCCTTAGAAAAGTTACCGTCCCAGCTACTGTTACTGTCAATGTCCTTGACCCTGAATCACTCTTAATTTTAACATCCATCATACCATCAAACATTATCAAGATTCCTAGCCTTTTGTTTTTTTGTTTTGTTTTTGTTCCTTCATTACTCTTCTCTCTCTCTCTCTCTCTCTCTCTCTCTCTCTCTCTCTCTCTCTCTCTCTCTCTCTCTCTCTCTCTTTCTCTCTCTCTCTCTCTCTCCTCTTCCTCTCTCATTCCTATTAAAATCACTGTATTCTTTCCCATTTTTTTCTTTTTGTGAATTTTTTTTACAAGTTCCTTCCTGGTGTTGTATACAACTAAAATAATTTTCTGCGAATTATGTCCAAAAACTTCTTCACTTTTGAGTAGCTCAGAACTCATTCTTGAGCATTCCTTCTCCATTCTTCTTTGGTTTACCAGAAAATATCTTATTCACTATTAATGAGCATTTTCAAGGTACTTCTTTTATCTGTCCTGTTCAAAATTGAATAATCCTTATCTCTGATTATGTCTATTTTTGCATATACTCCTACGATATCATATAAACTACAAAAATATGAATGGATAAAAACACATTTTTTCCAATTTACTCACAAGCCATATTAAATAGAAACATGTAATCTTTCACAGTAAAATCAGCCTCTGATTTCCTTTTAACTTAAATCAGATATAGGTCAAGAGAATAGAAAGGCATCAGATTTTTTCTTTACAAATCCAAAGATTTCTTTGTAATCTTTACCCAAATAATGTTGAGCAAGATAAGACAATATTGTTGAGAATATAGTGAAAAGAGACTTAATTTACATATGAAACATCATTAATTTAGCTAAGACTTTAAATATGTAATCATATCTTTTCACAATTAATTGAGAAATGTATTCAGGGAAGAGGGGGTCCAATGAAAATTTACTGGAAAACAGATTCATTATTAAATAGAAAAACCTCCCTGATATAGGGGGGTAAATCTATGTCCCAGGGAAAAGGCTAATTCAGAAGAATGGGCTTTTATTATACTTTGATGCTACACACATAAAAAAAATATAAAATCCTCATCAAAAGAAAGTGAAAGGTATTTTTAACATAAAATATCATGAATCCAAAGGATCACATCAGTGTTCTTTTAATGAATAAGTACCTGTGAAGTTATCAAACTGTGCTTCATGTTAAGAGAGCTATTGGAAGACTGCTTGTAAATTGCTAGTATATAAAACAGCACTCAAATGGCTTAAGTGATTGACATGTAACCACTGTGGAGGCAAAGAAAAAGAGGATTAACCAATAGGCCAGTGGGTAAATATTCAATATGCTTGGGGTCTTTGAATAGTCTTTGTCAAACATAGGATCTTTTAAAAAAAATGATCCATTTTTATATTTTTTCCAAATTATATGTTAATACAATTTTAATATTTATTTTCTGATATTTTACAATCCACGTTATCTCTCTTCCTTCCATTCCCCCCCTTCCTTAAAAAGGCAGGTGATATGTTATAAATTGTTTACATATTATCCCATAATGCATATTTTCATGTTTGTCATGTTGTGAAAAAAGATACATTTCTTTCACTAGATAAAGATGCATGGAGGAAATGAAGAATGGTATGTTTCAGTTTTCATTTGAACTCTTCTATTTTATAGCATACTAGAGCTAAAAGTGACACAGGATAAATTCTTTATTCTAGCTCTCTTATCTAATCTTTAACATAAAACGATACCTATAGGATTTCCAAAATTTGCTCAAGTTCACAAAAATACATATTTTTTGGATGGAGGGTTGGGCAGGAAACCCCAAGTTCAAAGTTGCTTTCTAATTCTAGAAAAGTCATTTGATCTGTTTTTCTCATTTTCTTCAAGTATAAGACAAGGTCAGTAACAGCAAATGTTATATTTCTAAAGCATTTAGCACAGTGCCTGGTACATAACTAGGTACTTAATGCTTTCTTTCCTTTCCTTTCCTTTCCTTTCCTTTCCTTTCCTTTCCTTTCCTTTCCTTTCCTTTCCTTTCCTTTCCTTTCCTTTCCTTTTGTTTTCTCTTTTTCTTTCTTTCTTTCTCTTTTTCTTTCTTTCTTTCTTTCTTTCTTTCTTTTTTTCTTTCTTTCTTTCTTTCTTCATTCCTTCCACTCTTCCTCCCTTCCTCCCTCTTACCTCCCTCTTTTTTCTCTTTTTCTTTCTCTTTTTCACCAGGATTATATATCAAAACCCATCCATACTTTCTCATTACATGTTTTTATTCATGTCCTCCTGTGTTTCCTCAATTTATATAGGAATGTATTCACAAAATAGGGCACCTTCCTTTGCTTGAAAGTCAGTGAATCATGCTATTCCTATTGTCAACCCATGACCAGCCCAGTTCTATCTCTTTCATTTTGTCATTTAGCTTCTTTATGTTTGTTTCTCTCTGATGAAACAGAATCTTTCATATACCTTCTATTGTTTAATACTTTGTTAAATAAGTTTAGAATTCCTGTATTTCTTAAAGATGTGTTTGAAGTTTCAATTCCTTCAGGAGTCATTTTCCATTCTTCCAAGACATTCATGCTTTCACCTCCATTTTGATATTGATAGATTTTGCATGTATTTGCTACATATCTAATTACATACAAATCTTTACAATTAGAATGGAAAAGTCTTGAGGGCAAATTGTTTTTGCTCTTTCTTTGTATTCCTAGTCCTTACCATGATACCTTTTTCATAGCATAAGCTTAATAAATGCTTATTGGGCAATTAATTATGTTATCTAATACTAGTCACTTTGCTCTGGATCTATGGTTCTTATCTAAAAGATGAGGTGGTTAGCCTAGATGATCTCTAGGACTTTATCTAGGTGTACATGCTATTTTCCTTTGCAAAAAGATCTTTTGACTCTAAGTTCATGCTTTTTTTTTTAATTTTACTAAACTAAATACTATATACTCCAAGAAATTAAAAGTAAAATATATCCCATTTCCCTTTGTAAGCCTGTGGAACTTATTATTTTCACATTTGCCATATGTTATTATTGTAGCTTGCAAACACAGCTGCCCAGAGGAAAACAAAATACTACTAATTGCATCTCATAAAAATTAAATTAATTAATTAATTAGTTTATTCATTACATTCAGATACCCAGATAACTCTGTTCCTTCCTCTTCTTATCCCCATCAGCATCATTTGATAAAAATAAAAATGTATATTTAAAACTATGTCTTGCTTATGTATCAAGTTTTTCTCTGGAGGTGAATACAACACAAGTCACTCTTCAGACATTATATCTGTTATTGTATATAATGTTTTCTTGGTTGTGCTGCTTTTACACTTTATAATGTCATACAAGTCTTTCCAATATTTTTTTAAATTAACCTGCCCATATTTTTTGGCTCATTAGTATTACATCACAATCATATGCTACAACTTATTTAGTCATTGCCCAACTTATGGGCATCCCTTAGATTTCTAGTTCTTTGCTAAAGAGAGCTAGAGAGAGTTCTTTGCTAAAGAGAGTTCTTTGCAAAGAGAGCTGCTTTAATATTTTAAAACATAGGTTTCATTCCTTTTTCTCCATCATTTATCATTTTAGCCAATTCAATTTATATTTCAGGTTTCTTTTTATGTGCATTTCTCTAATGAATAATTATTTCATCTTAAAGGAAAAAAAGAAATGGGAGTGTAAGAAGAGACAGGGAGAGAGAGATAACTGTTCTATTGTTCTATTCTTGGATTCTGGATACTTTGATATCTCTGGATTATTAGCAACATGATTATACACCCCAGTGGCATATATCTGTATCCATTAATGCCTTTTCATTGTTTGGCTTTCATTCGTATTCTCTTATAAATCTTATAGCTGGAGATGGAGGGAGATATTCACCTAATGTACCGGAGCTCCTTCAACTAAAGATTCTTTGCTGAGATGTTAGTGAAATATAACATGCCCTAATAGCAATAACCTGATTAAATAATCTCATTTTTCTGGTTATGCATCTGTTCGGTAACATCCTTTACACAGCTTCTCCTATGTAATTCTTTGTTGGTAATAAGTTATAGTCTATACATAACTGTCATGTCCTCCCTCTAATGCCTTTTTGGAATTCTAAAACTTTAGGTCTTCAGAGACTGTACTATTATGTATTATAGCCACAAAGTTACCTGTTGATATTTAAAAAACAAAACCAAAAAAACCTTTTTTTTTTCCAGGAAGAGGTTTGTGATCTTATAATTGATTTTCAAGAGAAGAGATAATAAGCTGATGAATGATCTACTCATTACTTTGAGATACTTTAAGGAAACAATACTCATTGTATTGATATGAGATACTCAACAGAGACAGGTATCTTTAGTTTATTGTTAATTCACTAACCAGTTCACATTACATCAGTGGTCTAAAAAGCAAGGAAGAAAGCGCTTCACAAATCCTGAGCATGATCATTCCACTTTGAGTAAACAAGGGTCTGCATGCATGCCCAGGAGACTTATCAGGGAGCAGGGGCTGCATTTCTTCAGTGGAAAGCAAAGCAGAATGGCCTCTATGCTCATAGTAAATTGAATTGGAGCTTTTCACATCAGGTACTTTGAGATGCTGAGTGAAAAAAAAAACTATGCATGAAACATTTTTCTTTCCACCTGCTACACTTTCCTACTGCGTGTTCCTTCATGCTTCTGGGTCACCACAGGAGTGGAAACAGAAGAGTTGAACAGACTCTAAGCCTGCTCTTCAGCTAGCCCTGAGTTATATTGAGTAGTTTATATCCAGGAGTACTGGAAACCCTTATTACAGCATTTTTCTCACTTTCCTCATCCTCACCAAGCAGGCAGGAACAATAGGTAAGAATAGTGCCAATAAGTCAATCTTTTGCACTCAAACACAACCTTTTATCCCAATTTTAGAAGCGTTAATTCCACCTCACAATGACTCAGGGTGGTGGTTAGCAGCAATGTGATTAAGTCCACTGTACAGATGAGTAAATGGAGCTATAATGACCCATGTTTCTTTACTTCACCAAATATAAGGCCAGCACTAATATTGAAGGGAAACAGAGAATCCAATAATCAATAAAACCACAGGTAGCAGACATTGGATTTTTCTAAATCCAGTTTGAAGGAAGGTTTGTTCATAGTTAAGACAAATAAAATTGTATTTTTTCATGATTATGAAGATGGATGAAATTTTTCAATTTTTTTTGGTAACTTTTTCTCTTAAAGATCTTTGCAGTACTACACTTTATACTATTAACTAGTCTCTCAGTTAATAGCAAATGAACTAGAAAGACATATAAATGTGTCTCTTTAGATCTACTGAATCAAATTAATTATATTAATTCGTACAACAATATAGTCAGAGTATCATTCTGTATCAAGATGACATATCGGAGCTCACACAAATCCAACAACTATATCTTACCAGATAAACTAATGGATGGCAAGTTTAGTAACAACTCAGGATCACAGAGCTAGGATTTAAACTCAAGTCCTATGCCTCTTAGTTCAGTGTCCCAATTTTTACTTACACATTTGCCTTTAACATAATTTAATATTCAGAAGGCAGCTGATGGCACAGTGGGTACAGTATTGAGCCTGGAAATCAGGAAGAGCTGAATTAAACTTTAGTCTCAGACACCTAGGACAACTAAATGACAAAGTGGATAGACTGGCCTGGAGTCAGAAAGAGTTATTTACTTTAGTTAAAAACTGGTTTTGGACACTGACTAGCTGTGTAACCTTGAGTAAGTCACTTAACTGCCTCTGTTCCTCATCTGTAAAATGTGTTGAAGAAGGAAATAGCAAACCACTCTAATATTTGTCATGAAAACCCCAAATGGGGGCATGAAGAGTCAGGCACAACTGAAAATGAGTGACAATTCAGGCACTTAATAGCTGTGAGACTAGAGAAGTCACTTGGCCTTTGTTTTCCTTAAATTTCTCAACTTTAAAATGGGGATAAATATAGCACCTACCTTAAAGAGTTAAGGATCAACTCTGTAAAAATGCTTAGCTATTCACAGTTCACTTAACTATGAGGTCTCAAGAATAATTATATCATTGAATTTCAGTTTTATATTCCAATAATTTCATATCATTTTACTAACTAAAAAATAATTAGAGAACTTTTACTTATAAGCTAAAAAAAGGGGAGGAGGCAGCTGAGTGGCTCAGTGGATTGAGAGCCAGCTGTGGAGACAGGTGGTCCTGGGTTCAAATCTCAACTCAGACCCTTCCTAGCTGTGTGACTAAGGACAAGTGTTATAATAAAAGCCCCACAACTCTACTAGATGTAGATGTAGATGAAGTATAGAGAAAGGATTGGATGACACCTCTCTCCTTTATAACAGTTGCCCAGGCAGGATCCTTTAGGTCAATGGATGATATCCCTTCAGGACCCACCTGGAGTTAATTGATATTATATAATGGGCTCTTTAGCTTGGTATCTGACTGCATCTCTCCCTTCCCAAAGAAGCTTTGAATAACCACCTCAGGAAGGTACTTTAAACTTTGGTTGTATTTAACAAAGGAGGATAATGGGTTTGGA
The DNA here is from genome assembly GCF_016433145.1 of Gracilinanus agilis. Taxonomy (NCBI): domain Eukaryota; kingdom Metazoa; phylum Chordata; class Mammalia; order Didelphimorphia; family Didelphidae; genus Gracilinanus; species Gracilinanus agilis. The sequence continues at coordinate 101,497,745 of NC_058131.1, forward strand.
TAGAGGTATTGGAGACCCTAATTTAAACTGATACTGATGAATCTCTAAACTGCAGGCAAATGAAGGAATTAAGATAATAGCTTCTCTCTGCTACAGCCTGGCCAGAGCCACACCAGATCAGGCAAACTGCTTTATAATTTGTCAGCTTCTTCTTCACTCTATGATAAGCCTAGCCAGTTGAGATATCCACCCCTTTTCCACCCTCCACCCCTTTTCCACCCTCTTCTTCTTCTCCTGCCCACTTCCCAGATACCTCCTGGGTCCTGAGAAACCTAAATAACTAAGATGATGGATTTCCTAATTTCTAGGGGCAGTAGAATCAGAGATGGTGGTCTGGGTACAGGTTGTTGATGGTATAGGACAAACAGGAGGAGCTTGCAGGGTTGAGTTTGCAAGTCTTAATCCCACAAAGACCAGCATCCACTGATCTCCAGTCTCAGGGACAAGAACCAAGAACCTCTGCCAGGGCTACCAGGGTGGTTTTATACCCCCACCCCCAGGCCAACTGCCTCTCCTGTCCTCATGCCTCTCTGGGAACATTCCGACATCCAACTGATCCACCTGTCAATCACAGTGTGAACTCCTAGCTTCCAGAGATTCAATATAAAACAAGTCACTTAACCCCCATTGCTTACCCCTTACTGCTCTTTCTCCTTGGTACCAGTACACAGTATTGACTCTAAGACAGAAAGTAAGGGTTTAAAAAAATTAAACAAACAAACAAAAATACCATGCTCAAAAGCAAGTGGGCAGTGAATCCTTTGCTTAACCTGGGGACCTACTTGCCAAGGTAAGATTCATTTTAATCAAATTCATAAGCATTATAACTGAAGTCTTTATACAGTTTATTTGCTTATTCAAAATAAATTTTAAATTATCTTTAGTTTAAGGCACCATATTAGGTACTAGAGATACTAATACAAAAATAGATGAATCCTTTACCTCAAAATCCTTACTTTTTACTTTGGGAATACATCATGACCATAAATAAAAAGAATATATCTATATCTATCTATCTATATACATATGTATATATATATGTGCATATATATATATATTCAAAGTTCATTTCAGGGAGGGGAGTAGACTCAAAAAAGATCATTTTAGGCTTCTTTTACAAGGTGGTTCTTGAGGTGGCCCTTGAGGAAATTTTGGGATAAAAATGGGTAGATGAAGTAGTCCTCTATCCCTAATCTCTCTTACCTTTCTTAGCTTATTTGATATTACACTCTACTCATATACTTTGATCAAGAGACAATTTGCTATTGTTCCCACAGGATACTTCATCTCTGACTCAAGGAATTTCTTCAATGTCTCCCATACTTGGAATTCTCTCCATCCTCATCTCTGCATGTAGACTTCTCTGGCTTTCTTCAGTTCACAGCTAAAATTTCTCTTCTTATGGGAAGGCTTCCCCAATGTTCCCTAATTCAAGTGAGTTCCCTTTGTTGAATATTTCCTATTTATTATTTGTATATCATCTTCCCCATTATGTTATGATCTCTTCAATGGTTCTTTTGCCTTTGCAAAGGATTGTCTTTTGCCTTTCTTTGTATCTGCATAACTTAGCATAGTGCCTGACACAAAGTATGAATTTAATAATTGCTAGTTTAACTGAATGACCAAGGTAGAGAGAACAACCAAAAAGCATTTACTAAGTTCTTTCAATGTGTCAAGAACTATGTTCTATGTTAAAGGTTATGGATTCACAAAAATGGGGCACAAAGTCGTCCCTACTCTCAAAAAGTTCAATGTCTAAAACCTGAAATGGGAGAGATAGTATGAAAATGAATCTGTACAAACAAGATTTAGACAAGTCATATTGGACACAATCACAGAAGGATGGCAAGAGCATTAAGGGGAATTGAGAAAGACTTCTTCCTTATAAAAGGTAAAATTTTATTAAGAACTTAAAGGAAGTCAGGAAAGGCAGGAGGCAGAGATGGTGAGGGAGAGAATTTCGGGGGAAACTGTGGTAAAAATATCCAAGTTTAGGAGACAGTATCTCAAGAGAGAGGAGTGCTATAAAAATCTAGAGATGAGAGCCTCTCAAGGACCAGGATGATGATTACCAAACTAAAAGACCATAGAGAACTCAAAAAGTACTCAACTGAGGAAAGGTAATTAAAAAATCTTTGGTAACTTTGGAGAGAGAAGTTTCAGTAAAATGGTGAAATTGAAAGCCAAAATGCAGAGAGTTAATGCAAGGGGAAAGTAAAAGGAGTTAAGGCATCAGTTGTAAATGGAGTTTAGCCATGAAAAGGAAGAAAGATTAGGATGATAGCTAATGTGGGGATGGATAGATCAAATGAACAGTTCATTTTTTTCAAATTTTTTTATCTTTCATTTTACAATCAATAATAAATATTGGTTCCAAGGCAGAAGATATGTAAGTAGGGAATTGGGGGTAAATGAAGTGTGTAAGGCTGGATTTGAACTCAGAACTGCCTGACTCTCCATCCAATTAGCCACCCAGTTCCCCATAAATAGAGTTTTTTTAAGATGGAGGTGTTGGGACATATTCGTTTGCAGCAGGGAAAACGGAGAGATAGAAGAATTGTGAAAGCCTGGGTATATTTGAGCTAATAATGTACTAGAGAGAACATGGTAGAATGACATCACTTGTCTGTGATAGAGAAAGGAGTTTTCTCTTCAAATAAGACAATAGTGAAGGAAAATAGAGTGGAAGAAGGCATGTGCATGAAGTAAGATAAGGTAAAGTAAACTTTAGGGGAAGAAGCTGAGATTTTTCAGTGAAATATAATGGAAAGTTCTTAAGTGAAGGGAGTAAGGAGGTTTGTGAAAAGGGATGAAAATGTTTAGAAAAGCTATTGTGAACTGATCGTTGTTTGTTTTTGTTGTTATTTAGTCATTTCATTTGTAGCTGGATCTTCATGACCTCATTTGGGGTTTTCTTGGCAAGGATCCTAGAACAGTTTTTCATTTCCTTCTCCAGATCATTTTATAGATTAGTAAAGTAAGGAAAACAGGGTTAGTGATTTCCCCAGGGTCACCCATCTAATAAGTTTCTGAGGCTGGATTTGAAGTCAGGTCTTCTTGGCTCCAGGCTCTGCACTATATCCACTGTGCCACCTACCACCCAAAGTGATTGGGGGAGTAGAACAGGATTGCTTTGCTATTTTTAGGGGCCAGGTGAGATTGAGGTTAGGAAACTGATAAGATATGGTAGATGAGTAAGAAGAAGCCAAACATAAATATGAGGCTAAAAACTGGGTATCTGAAAGAATTATGGAATCTTTAATAGGAAAAATGAGATTAAGGAGTAGAGTAGACTTGAAAGAGAGAATTATGAGTTGTGTTTGGCTCATGTTGAGTTTATGATGCCTGTGACCTTTCAGTCAAAAGTTTGGGGAATGGCTAAACAATGTGTTGTAAATAGGCATAATGGAATAAAATCTAGAATTTAGACTTGAGATAATCATTCATATTGGTAAGGTATAAAAGTCAAGTCACTTGACTACATTGTGAAAGATAATTTTTAATTCTCTTTGTTTATCTTAACTTAATCAATCAAGTACTTGAAGTGCTCCATCCTTTTAACTTAGAAAATTGAGGATCCTTTTGATAAAGGTTTACACCCTCAGAGGACTAGAGTTGGATCCCACAGGCACTGCCCCCTAGGCAGTACCAGGCAAATTAAGAAACTATGATTGGTTCCCAAGATGTGATAGATCAGCTCACAGTGAAAGGAAGTAGAAACCAGAAAGGTCAAGAGGTCGTGAAACCATTGAGAGGAGCCTGTGGACAGTGTGAGGCCAGTAGTGTGCTGGCATTGGGTCTTCTCAGAGTCAGTATGCTTGGGAATGTAGCCCAAAGCGGGTGGTAAACTCCATCTAAGGCTAAATACCAGCATGAGACTGATAGTCAACAAGTACCATAAGGGAAAGTTGGAAAAAACTTTGAAGATAAAGTTCAAGTCTTCTGATTGAGGCACAGCCTTGTGACTTACCAGTTAATTTTTATAAATGGAGACCAGGAGAACTCTTTATAACTCTTAATTTGACCAAAACCAATTTTAGCTCTTAAAATATATAGGAAATTATAATATGAAAAGTAAATAAAACAACTTTAATAATAATATGCACATTGTCTATGATCATCTGCAGTCCATAACACTATATCGTTATATATTGGGATGGAGAGAAGGCATCAGGAACATACAACCTGGGTAAGGAAATTTACAATATCATTATTTTTCCAATACTCACTATTATTTTTGTCATGTGTTCTCCTGAGATACTGTGCTACTTTTCTTATTTTAAGGTTTGGAATTTTGTGCTAACTTGCCTAATGCTTTTCTCCTGGTTTGAAAGATTTGGCACTCCTCATGACCACTGATCTGACTAATCAGAGTTTCTGTATTACTCTATTTAGGATTACTTATAGTCTCCCAATTTTGGACCTGATTTGACACTATGGATATCTCTTTTCACAAGCCATGTCTTTTCTAAGGCCTTGGGGGTTAATTACCCTTAGTGTGTGGTATTTTGGATATTCTGCCCATCCCTTTGTAGAAGAAGGGAGATAATAAATGATATATGTATATATGGATGTATGAATGTATGAATGAAAGATGTAGGAATCTTTAAAGTTTTGTAAAATATTTTAATATTATATTACATAATTAGATACTACTTGTATTTGTATACATATTTTACTAAAAAGGAAATGTGAAATCAGAGACATAAAGTAAATTTTCCCATGGTCACATAGCAAAGTATGGGAAGAAGGTATCAATGATTTGTGTTTTATGACCTTAGGTCTAGGGATCCTATACTGTCCCTGAAATGTACACAAAGAAACAGGACAATAAACAAATAATAATTGTTGAAAACAAAAAGAATAATAGATACATTTGCATCAGCATTTTATATTTATCCTCAGTTAAAAAATGGAGCACAACATTCTGAATAGCAAGTATGTCCTGGGCTTGAGGCACAGGGCCAAGCAACTTAAACCCCTCCACATCATGGCTTGGCTTTCTTTTAAATCCAATGTACTAAAAAAGATTGCATACACAGAAAAGCCTCTAGGCTAGTTCACTTAACCACGTGCTTTAAAAAAATTTTTTGCATGTTTATCTTATTTTATTTTTTACCAGTTCACATCTCAGAGGAATTTGACTGGTTATTTTCTCTCTTTTTCTAATCCACTCTCACCTCAGTTAAATATGTGGCTTGGGAATCCTCAATTAGATTGTTCTGGCAGTGCTAACATTGATTTTCAAATCTAGAGTAATTTAAATTTGCTTTTCTTTGAGTTTCTTCCCTCTCTTCTTAGGCTCCTGAATGTATCCTAGTAAGCAGGATTGGAACATATCCAAATGGCTCTAACTTTTAATATAGAGTCATATATATGACAATAAAACCTAAAACAATACTGCTTAAAGTAACAACAGTTCCAAAGAGGCCACTCAATCCTCCTTTAAGCAGGGAGAGTGGGAAAGGGGAAATGGAGATAAGAAACAGTGGAAACTTTTCAAGAACATCTGTTTTTAAATATCAGTTATGAGAAGGAAAACTGTAGATTGTCTGCTCTGTATCACAATGATCCCAGTTCTTAAGATTCCTCTCTGACATCTTTGTCATTGAGAAGCCAGGAGCCAATTGGTATGTAAATTAAAAAAAAAAAACAGACTGAGAAAGTAGAGCATAAGGATGCTTCCTGATTGGGGGTGATGTCCTACAACCAACTATATGAAAATTCTTGTCAGACTTCAAGTTTAATGGCTCTTCTTCTTCATTTTATGGTGGAAAATTAAATCACTTTCCCCCAAAACCAATGTGAACCTAGAAGCTAGCACAGACAAAATTTCCATTTCTATCTGAATTTTATACCCCTAGAACTTTCACTGACCAGTAGTATTGTCCCTAAAGATATTTTGAAATCTTTGTTTTAGCTTAAAACTAAATAATAAATTTTGGGAAAGAAAATTGAAATAATATATTTTTATTAAAAACTGGCAACGGAGAGATCAACTAATTTAAGGTTCCTTAATGTTTTTTCCTAAGGCCCCCTTGGTAAAAGTCTTGTGAAGAATCTGAACCACTTTTCAGAATGATGTTTTAAGTGCATAAAATGAAATGAATAGTATTAAAAAGGACACCAAATATATTGAAACATAATTATCAAAATTAGGGGAGATTGACTTTACTTACCAAAGGTTTAAGATCTTTGATTTAGTACAATTGACTCATGTATAAATTTAAAAAAAAATAATAGCCTAGTATAATTGACTTTCTTGTGGTAACATGGCTAATTAGCATCTGAGCAGAGATAGAGAGAATGGGTATGTCTGGATGCCAGGATTCTGGACTCCCAGTGTAGTTCTTTATAGTATACCAGGTGGTATCCTAAATCGCTTTAAAATTCTTAAAACAACTCTCCTGTTTTTCAGCTACTACTTCCCCAGTCTAGTGTACATTCTTGGGCTGCATTGGGCACATGACAGTTTCAGAAATAAATAATACATTACCATGTTATGCATTATTGAATCCTCAATGAACCTACACACGTGCATGGGAAGGTATAAATTTAAAATTTACTGCAATGCTTGAAATCAGCACATCTTGAGGTTTAAAGCAGCTAACTCATCACTTATCCAGAGGGCCAGCCCAAGGCAAAATGGCAAAGTTGCCAAAAGTTCTAGTTTCCAAATTTATCCTTCTCTTCAAGGCTCTTTCCTCACACTCAAGAACTGATTGTTCACATACTAAAGTCTGGTACCTTGGATTCCCACTTTGTGACAAGTCACTTGAATTATGGAAGGACCCTGACAAGAAAGAACCTAGTCAAAAAAGACAAAAAACAAAAAACAAAAACAAAAATAACCTACGGTATGATTGTGCAGCTAGGCTGCCTGTAGGCCTTGTTGTGTCTTAGTTTCCTCACCTATAAATTATAAATGATATCACTAGAGAGCTGGAAGTAAACTGAGAGATCATCTTGGCTAATCCATTTATTTTATAGATGAGGGAAAAAAGATTCCATGTACCCTTAAAGGTTAAAAAGTATTAGAGGTAGAATTTGAAGCCAAGATTTCTAACTCCAAATTTAGGTTCTTCCTACTATACAATTGTACATTTTCTAACAATACTTACAGTGCAAGATATCATTTTTTTTTCATTATTGTCAGGCCCTCAATCATTAAAGTCTCAAATTAGTGCATCTTTCATTCAACCACAAAAAAATCAAAACAAAAGAAACAAACAAAAAACAACAACAACAACAATAAAAAAAACCTTACTATCTTTACAGTGAGTTCTGCAGGGATACTAGAATTCTAGGAATTCCTTTATTAAAGCTGAAATTGTCTACTTTAAATTTTAGGGGAAAAAATACTTCAGACAACAACATCCTTAAATACCTACATTTATCCAGAGATCATGGTATAATACAAGAAGCACTGGAGAATATTTACTTTTTAAAAAAATAAGGAGGCAGTTACTTCAAAGTCTTGAATAAATTTAATCTTTATGATGTCATTTCACTTCCCCATGCCTGAGGAGGTAGGCAGATTTATAATTTTGTTGTATCTGGGGAAAATGTGGCACAGAAAACAGGAAGTTATGGAATAATGGTTCTAGGCCTCTAAGAAAGAAGTATCAAATTTGTCATGCAGGGCTGGAGCCAAATAAAAATATTTAACACATAAATTAAAAAACCCCAATACGACATAGATAATGTTAATCTGTTATTCTTTGTAGGTTAATATTTCCTGCCAACTATTTGAATTTCTATTTTGATTTGGCTCCACTGTTCTTTGTCATATAAACCAATTTTTTTTGAGCAAAAAAATAAAATCTACCTTCTCAATATGTATGCACCAAATGGTATAGCACATAAATTTCTAAAGGAGAAACTGGCAGAGCTCAAGGAGAAAATAGATAATAAAACTATACTAGTAGGAGACCTGAACCTTCCCCTATAAGATCTAGATAAATCAAACCAAAAACTAGATCTAAACACCTAGAAAAACATTGATTGCTCATGGGTAGGATGAGCTAACATAAGAAAAATGACCATTCTTCCCAAATTAATTGATTTATTTAGTGCCATACCTATGAAACTACTAAGAAACTTTTTTACTGAATTAGGAAGGAAAAACTATCACAAAGTTCATTTGGAAGAACAAAAGATCAAGAATATCAAGGGAAATAATGAAAAAAAATGTAAAGGAAGATGGCCTAGCAGTACTAGGTATTAAAAAAAAATGCAATCAAAATCAGAAGGGAAGCAACAAACATGGAAAAAATCTTTATAACAAAAAACTCTGACAAAGATCTAATTACTCAAATATTCAAGGGGCTAAACCAATTGTACAAAAAATTCAAGCCATCCCCCAATCAATAAATGGTCAAGGGACATGAATAGGCAATTCTCAGATAAAGAAATCAAAATTATTAATAAACACATGAGAAAATATTGTAAATCTTTCATAATAGAGAAATGCAAATGAAAACAATTCTGAGGTATAACCTCACACCTAGCAGATTGGCTAAAATGACAGCAGGTGAGAATAATGAATGTTGGAGGGGATGTGGCCAAATTGGGACGTTAATGCACTGCTGGTGGAGTTGTGAACTGATCCAACCATTCTGGATGGCAATGTGGAACTATGCCCAAAGAGTGCTAAAAGAATGCCTGCCCTTTGATCCAGCCATACCATTGTTGGGTTTGTACCTAAAAGAGATCATAAGGAAAAAGACTTGTACAAAAATATTTATAGCTGCTCTCCTTGTGTTGGCAAAAAATGGAAAAAGAAGGTATGTCTTTCAATTGGGTAATGGCTAAACAAATTGTTGTATTCACTGGTGATGGAATACTATTGTGCTCAAAGGAGTAATAAACTGGAGGAATTCCATGTGAACTGGAAAGACCTCCAGGAATTGATGCTGAGTAAAAGGAGCAGAACAAGGAGAACAATATACACAGAGATGGATTCACTGTGGTAAAATCAAATGTAATGGACTTCTGTACTAGCAGCGATGCAATGACCCATTCTGAAGCCTTCAGAGGAATAACCAGTGAAGGATTCCAGATGAAAAATAAACTTATAATTTACTGAATCAGGAGAGCTTACCAACTCTGTTACAATAGCTAAATTAGCAGTTTTTCTGCAATTGCTTAGACCCAAAGTCATTTCTGGTGCTAGCTAGCAAATATCAAACCAAGAAGCCAACAAGATTCTTTGCATCACATCACTAATTTAGGAGCATTGATAGCATTCAGGTCCATGATGTGAGCTATCCTAGAAATCTTGAACTAATGCAATGTAAATGCTCAATATACCAGAAAACAAAAGTTATTACTTTTAGTTTAGAATAACTTACAAAACAAAATTGAACTTTAGCTTAAAGGAGAAAAAATGGGCTTTTAATGAAATATAGGACTTCTTAAGTGTTCGTGATGAAAAGATAAGATCTGTGCAGAAAGTCCAAACTTATGACATATGAATTAAGAGAAACATATATATATGTATATATATATACATATATATATATATACAAAATATTTGTAGCAACTCTTTTTGTGATGTCAGAGATTTGGAACCTGAAGGGATGTCCATCATTTGGGCAATCATTGAATGAAAGGATCACAAAAACTTCCTATAAAGGCTTATATGAAGTGATGTAAAGTGAAATGGGAAGAACCAGGAGAATGCTGTTCCCAGTAACAGCAATAATGCATGATGATCAACAGTGAATGACATAACTATTATCAACAAGGAAAGGATTCAGGAAAATTCTAAGAGACTCATGACAAAAAAAAAAAAAAGAAGATATCAAGTTCCATAGGAGGAACTGAGAGAGTCTGAATGCAGATGGGAGCATACTATTCTTCATTTTATTTCTTCCATAAGTTTTTCTCTAGTGTAAACAATATAGTTCTTTTTTCATGACCAACATGACTAGCATGGAAATATGTACATATATACTAAATGCAACACATTATCTTCTGTCTTGAGGAGAATGGAGGAGTAGAAGGGAAGGAGAGAACATGGATCACAAAATGTCAGAAAAGATAGTATTTTTTCCTTTTAAAATCATTTATTCATTTTAATATTCTTTCCTTTTTAAATTCTGAACTCCAAATTATGTCTCTCCCTCCCACACCTCTCCCACCCTCAGAGAAGGCAAGCAAAATGATATATCAATCACTTCTGCATGTAAAATCATGCAAAATATATTCCCATATTAGACATATGGGGACAATAGGTTAAAAATGAGAAAAATATACTTTAGTGTGCTTTCAGAGTTCATCAATTATCTTTCTAGAGGTAGATAGCATTTTTCGTTATGAATCATCTGGAAGTGTCTCATTTCATTGTATTAATCAGAATAACTCAGTCTTTTATACTTGATCATCATTACAATATTATAGTTATTGTGCACAAAGATCTCCAGTTTTCACTTCACTTTATGTCAGTTCATATGTATATTTTCATATTCTATTTTTTTAATCTGAAACAACTCTGCTGTTCATTTCTTACAGCACAATAGTACTCCATCAAAAACATATCACAATGTCTTCAGCTATTTCTCAACTTATTAGTATCCCCTTAATGTCAATTTTTTGCCACCACATAAAGAGACTATAAATATTTTTGAACATATAGGTCCTCTGTCTTTTCCTTTGATCTTTTTGGGTTACAGATCTAATAGTGGAATTGTCACGTCTAAGGATATGCACTTTTGGCCACAGTTCCAAAATGTTTCTCCAGAATATTTGGACAAGTTCATAACTCCACCAGTTGTTTATTCATATACTTATTTTTTCATTCTCTTCTCAGCATTTGTCATTTCTGTTTAGTAAATGGTGATACTTCTCTTTCTTTCTCTTTTTATCCTGTCTCTTCTCAAAAATATGTTTCTCCATCTTATTTTTTCCTTTGTTTATCCTATTCTTTCTTTACTTTTTGCTTTTATGTTCACAAATATTTTTGCTTCTATTTACCTGTTTCTATAAGATTGCCTTCCCTTTTACTTACCCTCCACTTTCTATGGTTTTTCCTCCTTTTCTTACTTCCCTCTTCAATTATATATATATGATGTTATTCTCACTTTGTGTAAATTCTGATGAGAGTAAGGTTTAAACGTTGCCTGCCACCCCTCTCCCATTTTCCCTTCCACTGTATTGATTCTTAGATGCTTTCTACTGTCAACTTTCTCTCCTTTTCTCTTTCCCAGGGTATTGCTTTTTCTTAACCATTGATTTTTTTGTATGAACCCACCATAATTAACTTACTCCCTGATTTCTGTCTATTCTATGCTCCTATTAATTGCCCTAATAGTGATAAAGTTCTTAAGTATCTTCAGTACCTTAAGCATCCCAAGTACTTTAGGTATCTTGGGTGGTTCAAGTACTACAAATATCTTAAGCATCTTATTTACCACCTTCTTTCTAGTAATGTAATCAGTGTCATTTCCTTTGCCATAAACTATCTTAAATATCTCTCATATATTAAGTATCTTAAGTATTCATGTTATAACTTGCCCATATAAGGAATATAATCAATTTAACTTCATTGTTTCCCCTGTTCCTTTAAGGAAGTACTTTACATTTCTCTTGTACCATAGAAATATTACATATCCTAGTTACCACCTTCCTAGGACTGTATGTGATTAATTTAACCTCATTGATTCCCTTAAGTTTTTTCTGTTTACCTTTTTATTTTGAATACAGAATTTGATAATTGAATTTACTATTTAATCTCTAGTAATTTTGTCAGGAATGCCTAGAATTTCCTATTTCATCTTCCTTTGCAGTATTATGCTCAGTGTCACCAGGTAGATAATTTTTGGTTGTAGGTCTAGATCCTTTGCCTTGTAGAGTATCATGTTCCATGCCTTCTGTTCCTTTCATGTAGAAGCTTCTATAACATGTCTATTCTTGATTGGGGTTCCACCACATTTCATTTTTACTTCCTGATAACTTTTAGGATTTTCTCCTAGGATTAGAAGTTCTGGAATTTGGCTATAATAATCCTAGGAGCTTCAAGTTTGGTATTTCTTTTATTAAGTGATTGATGGATTCTTTCAATTTCTATTTCTCCCTCTTGTTCAAAAATATCAGCATAATTTTCCCTGATAATTTCTTACAATATGGTGTCTAGGTTCCTGTGTTGGAACTTTGTGGGGTGGTTGTTTTTAATTAGTTGAACTTTTCTCAATATTAGGCAGTTATAGGCAGTTATAGCTAGTTGTAGTTAGTTTTAGGAGTTGGGCAATCTCTCTCTCTATTCCTTTCCTATATGCCTCTTTTCCTATATTAAAAGCTGCTCTCTTATTTTGTCAAACTCCTAATTTAACACTTACATATGCATTAAAGTAGTTAAAAAGGAGGATAAGATAGAGAAAGGAAGGGAAGGAAGGTAGCTGGGTTGGGGGGAGGTCCCCCCTGGTAGTAGGGAAATTACCCAGGTTTTTTTGTAGGTAGGCTAGGGAGTAGATTAAATCAGGCTAGACTCCAGGGAAAGTTAGGTACGTTTATTTAGGGTTAGGAAGGGAAAGTTTAGGAAAGCCAGGGAAAAGTTAAATCTCTGGCAAGTAGTTAAGCTTTCTACCTAGGTTAGGGGAAAAAGGCAACAAAACCAGAGCTTCTCTCTTATTTTATTCTCCCTCTGACACCTCCCACAAAGTAAGTGGGAGGTGTCAGCGGAAGTTGCAGTAGAGAGTCCTGGGAGATGGGGGTCCACTACAAAACATAGAGCATACACAATACATATGCAATCTACGCATATATTTGGCAAGGCAGATTGTATACCTATGTCTGAGCTTGCTTGAACGTGTACTATATTCTTTCTATTTGTATTTTTGAATGAACAGCTGATTTACATACCATACATTCTGGAACTTACAAAATACAATGCCAATTTCTTTTTCTTTTCTTTTTTCCTTTTCACCTTGCTCCTCTAATGTGAAGAATATAATGAGAAAAAGAAACTAGTATAAAATGTTTCCATTCTCACTATATATTGTAATATGAAATTGTCTAAGACTATCGTAGCATTAAGATTTTAATTCAGTGATTCTTTTCATATAACTCAGTGGTGAATATATTATATTCAGCATATTTGATTTCAACCTATTTACAGAAAAAAATTGTTTTTTTAAAGTACTAATCATCTTTTTTTTTCTCCAGAGAATCAAAATAAGATGTCATTATTTTTTTTGGGCGGGGCATAGTACTGTAGAGTGTTCTATTATGTATAATCTTATGTAACAAGTTACTAATAATGTACTTAAAAACAAACAAGCACTTCTCTCTACTAGATTATTGTCTATAAGTGAAAAGTGAGTAGTGTGACAATTATTTAATCAATGTATGATTTGATTTATTTATATAATTGCCTTAATGCTTGAATTTACATTGTATAGATGGACAATCTTTTATTTGATTTATATGAGACAAAGTTTCAATGAAGTTATTATAAATGTACTTATTTTTAAAGCTCAATATTTTAAAAATGAAATATTTTGACATTGTGTGCAGGTCTAACCATGCCACTCCCTCTTCCCAAATTCCATTTAATAAATATCAATGGCTTCCTATTTTCTCCAGGATCAAATGCTTCTATCATCTGAAATCCCAACCTTCCTACCTTTCTAGTCTTTCTTTATAATTTTTAATTTACTCTCCACAATATATTCTACAATAAACCTATATATTGTTTTTAAAGTGCATCTAGCATATAGACTGTGGTCCTCAAATGCTAATTCCTTTCCTCTCCTTTATACTGACCTATTTGCTATTCCTCCCATAGGGTGCTGCATCTCCCAAATGAATGGCTACTGCACTTGTTCTCTCTTTTGTTTTCCTTAAGGAATTATCTTAAATTTCACCTTACACAAGACATTTTTCTCTGACCACCACTGTCAATCTCATTTCTCTGGAATTATTTCTTGTCTACTTTGTATATTTTGGGAAACATGTTTGTTCTCCAATTAGAGTGGGAGATTCTTGAGAGTCGAATCAGTGCTTTTGCTTTTCTTGGTCTCCCTAGCACTAAGCTCATTGCCTGACAGTAAATCCTAAATATATTGTTGTTACCATTGCTGTTGCTACTATTGCTGCTATTATTGGTGTTGTTATCTTTGGTTGTTAGGGACCAAGACTTTAAGATAAGATAGTCACTCTTCTAAGAATAGATATCATTCACTCTTCTAAGATAAGATATTGATCATAGGCCCAGCCATGCTTGGAGACAGTAAGACCCCACCAGAGATTTTCTATGCTCCCTTTCCGCGTTCCTTTCCCCTTAGTATCTGCCGACCCCCTTCTGCCCTCAACCTATATATTCTTGTCATAGATCTGCAATAAACGAGCCTTGCATCCATCCAAACGACTCTGTGTCTTGCACGCGAGGTCTCCCCTCTTCTTCCCCTATGGGTTCTTAGGTTGCCGTTTCCCCGGACCCCTAGGTTGTGTCCGGCTGGACCCGGACAGTGGCGCCCAACGCGAGGCACGGCGAACACGGCTTACCGGACAATGTGAGGAGCAGTTGTCGCGGCCGTGAAGATACGCAACGGGTAGAGGCTGAGCAAGACGCCTTGAGGTAGGGTAAGTTGTCCCATCCCCCATAGGCATTTAAAAATCAAGAGTGTTTCTAAAAAAGGTGTGTGTGTGTGTGTGCTAGGAAAGTGGAAGGAATACGTGTGCATGATGGGAAAAACACTCTCAAAGGAAACAGTGTTCCTGACTGAACTAAAACATAGTCTTAGGGAGAGAGGCATTAGAGTAAAAAAGAAGGACCTGTTCAGGTTTTTCTGCTTTATAGAGCAGCACTGCCCTTGGCTCATTTTGCATAGCACGGGCATTCATCCGCTCACTTGGGACAAAGTAGCGCCCTGGACCTCTGTGCCGCCTCCACCCGAATATTGACCCCTGAAGAAGGCCCGGTAGTCCTCCCCACCAGCAAATTCGGACCACCGCCTCCTGGCATGTTTTTTTTGGTCCTTGGCAGGGCGCTCACCACCTTACAAGGTGTAGTTGTGCATCCCACCCTTGTCGATAAGGACTACACAGGGGAGATAAAACTTATCATAGAATCTCCGCATGGTCCCGTTACCATCCCTGCCGGTAAACGCTTAGCTCAGGCCCTCCCCCTCCCCATGATAGGCGATTTTCCTGCCGCAGCCCAAAAACGAGGTCCTTCCTCACCCGGCTCTTCCAACATTCCTCCATTGGCAAGATACTGAGGGCAATAGTGGCACTACCCGTCCCTATGTAGTCGCGGGACTCCCCGTTAATCTCTGGGGCAGGGATATTCTGGCCCTGATGCGGTTCCTTATGGTTAGCCCCAATGATGCTGTCACCACCATGATGCTGAAATCTGGGTACCTCCCAGGCAAAGGCCTTGGCAAGAACGAACAAGGCATCTTACACCCAATATCCCCCCCAGCCCAAAACGATAAAGGAGGACTTGGGTCAAAAAATTTTTTATAAAGGTCACTGATCCCCCTGCAATCCAGGCTGATAAGATCACCTGGAAGTCCGATTCTCCTGTCTGGATTGACCAGTGGCCTCTAACATCTGAGAAGGTTCAAGCTGCCCTAATGCTAGTGCAGGAGCAACTCTCTCTTGGACACCTTGAACCTTCCACTTCCCCATGGAATACACCTATTTTTGTTATTAAAAAGAAATCGGGGAAATGGAGACTTCTACAGGACCTACGTGAGGTCAATAAGACCATGCTACCCATGGGGGCTTAACAGTCAGGCCTTCCATCCCTGACTGCTATCATT
Source organism: Gracilinanus agilis (assembly GCF_016433145.1). Lineage (NCBI taxonomy): Eukaryota > Metazoa > Chordata > Mammalia > Didelphimorphia > Didelphidae > Gracilinanus > Gracilinanus agilis. The sequence goes on from NC_058131.1 coordinate 101,513,512, forward strand.
TTCCATTCCCATAGTCAATTCCCCATCCCCCTCATTGACACAGCTCCAAGCTCGAGGCTTTAGCATTGCCCCAGATAAAATTCAAACTCAAAGCCCAAGAAACTCTTTATCCCTTAAGTGGCAATCAGACTTTGCTTCTTGCTCAGTTTACATCATCTACTCCACCTTCCTTCCAGTCACCACTTCCAGTCCTCATCTCCTGGTCCAACAACGGTGGGAGATCATCAATCCAGTTAATCAAGCCATCATTACCTCCGTTTCTTCTTCCCAATGGCCCCAATGGACGTGGTTTCCTTCCATTCCGGTTGATCTTTGTGCCCTAGGCGCCCCCCAGATGTCCTCAATCCACTACTGCGCCCCCACCTTCCCTGGCGTGCCTAGCCTCCCGGATTACTGGACTCAATGCACTCAGTTTCCTCTATATGGCTGCCCTGGCTTTGATCAGCCACCACACTGTGGGGACCAGACAGACGGATTTTGTGCAGCCTGGGGATGTGAAACAATTGGCACTGGATATTGGATCCAGGTGAACCAAGACTTGATATCAATAACCCGCAATCTATCCCATCCATCTGTGTGCACCCCCAGTCCTCCTAATTGTAATCCCCTCATTATCACATTTACCAACGCAGGGAAACGAAGTGTTAAATGGACAGATGGCTTGACTTGGGGTTTACGACTCTATAAGAAGGGCGGTTTTGATGATGTTCTTCTTTTCACCCTCCGCCTCCGTGTGCAGCCCCTCATTGTTTCTGTTGGTCCTAACATCATCCTCTCGGATCAACGACGCCCTTTTTCCCCTAACCCCCAGCCATTACCGGCTCCCACGTCTCTCACCATCCCATTGGTCCCCCTTTTTTCCCCTTCATCTCCGAATACCTCCTCCCAGTTACAGCCCCAGTCACAGCAAGGGTCCCTAAATATTCCCGATACAGCAGACAGATTTCTATCTCTAGTATCAGGTGCCTATACTGCCCTGAACGCCTCCAGGCCAGATTTGACGATTAAGTGCTGGCTCTGTCTGAGTCCACAACCCCCTTACTATGAAGGTATTGCCTATATGGCAGAACCCGATGAAACAGTTCTAGCTTCCCCGCGCTGCGCCGCCTTTGTTTAGGCACCATTCCCGGATCTCATGCCCACTTATGTAACTCCACCCTTGACCTCCCCCCTTCCCCTTCCTTTTTGGAAGCCCCGAACAATGGCTTTTGGGCTTGCAATACTGGCCTCACCCCTTGTATATCTCTTCTAGTTTTCAATACCTCCTTTGAATTCTGTGTTCTTGTCCAGCTATGGCCACGTATCTCTTTCCACACGGACGATACTGTGGCCTCCCTCCTCTCCCCCTCTCCTAGAACATGTAGGGAACCCTTTACTACTTTAGCTATCCTGTTAGGTCTTGGCGGTCTTGCTGCAGGCATTGGCACTGGCACTACTGCCCTTCTCCAGACCCAACACTTGGCCGCTCTTCAGATGGCCATGACAACCGATTTAGAAGCCCTCGAAAAGTCTGTCACAGCCCTGGAACAATCACTCACTTCTCTGTCAGAGGTAGTCTTACAGAATAGGCGCGGTCTTGATCTCCTTTTTTTAAAAGAGGGGGGATTATGCGCAGCCCTCAAAGAGGAATGTTGTTCTTATGCAGATCATACTGGCGTAGTAAGGGAATCTATGGCAAAGTTGCGTGAATGGCTAGCCCAGAGGAAAAGGGAAGCCGAGGCACAGGAAGGATGGTTTAATACCCTTCTCAGAGGTTCTCCTTGGCTCTCCACTTTAATTACCACTATTATTACACCTCTCTTTATATTTTTATTGATCTTAACCTTTGGCCCTTGTGCCTTCCAACGTCTAACGAAACTCATCAAAACTAACGTTAACTCAGCCCTTGATAAGTTCCCTATGGTTCAATACCATTGTATTGAGATGATGGACACAGAACAACCTGGCGGCACTCGTTTGCAGTTTTCCAGCAGGGCGGTAACCCAATGACGGAAGTAGCACAGGTCCTCAACCCTTGATGGTTGAGTAACTCCCCCTATGTAGCCTAAGACAGGGGCCGTCGCTGCCAATCTCACTTATGGATTGACCAGGGAACACAAGGTGTCTTAGGAAAAACCTCTGGTGTTAAGACAGACTTGGATTGAACAAAGACCAAAGGTTAATAAACTTATTCCTTACGCCTTTCTATTTAAAAAAGAAAGGGGGAATTGTTAGGGACAAAGACTTTAAGATAAGATAGTCACTCTTCTAAGATAAGATATTGATCATAGGCCCAGCCATGCTTGGAGACAGTAAGACGCCACCAGAGATTTTCTATGCTCCCTTTCCGCGTTCCTTTCCCCTTAGTATCTGCCGACCCCCTTCTGCCCTCAACCTATATATTCTTGTCATAGATCTGCAATAAACAAGCCTTGCATCCATCCAAACGACTCTGTGTCTTGCACGCAAGGTCTCCCCTCTTCTTTCCCTATGGGTTCTTAGGTTGCCGTTTCCCCGGACCCCTCGGTTGTGTCCGGCTGGACCCGGACATTTGGTGTGTCAGACAGCGAGGTGGCTCAGTGGATAAAGCACTGGACCTTGGGTCAGGAAGACCACAATCCAAATCTAGTTTCAGACCTACTAGCTCTGTGAGCCTGGGCAGTCACTTAAGCTCTGTCTGCCATATTTTCCTCACGTATAAAATAAAGGTAATAATAGCAGCTAATCCCCATGGCTGTCCAGAGGATAAAATAAGATAATTTTTTAAAAAATGTCATGTAGACATTAAAGTGATATTTAAGAAATTCATTGGTCAGTTAAGTTGTAAAGGAAAATTTTGTGTAGGTATGCATTGGAATATATATCCTCTGGGATTTCTTAAAACTCCTAGGTTCTAATAATGAATATCCTTGTTTTGGAAATTATACTAATGTTAAGGGAAGATAAGACTGCATTGTCCTATTGTTTTTCACTCATATTAAGCCATCAGCTGACACTCTCAGGATTTACACATATATTCACATTTATGGGTACATTCATATATATATTTACTTGTGTGTATACGTGTGTGATTGTATATAAATATGTCTAGAATCTGTTTACCTCATTCTAAAATTGTACAATTGAATTTTTTAATCTAAGTCCCTCATGATATTTATTTCTATAAAATTGCAGCTTACTCAATTTGAACCATTTCTCAGCTTGTCAAGATTTTCTTTTTAAATGTTTCTTATTCAACAAATCAGTTATCCCTTGAAGCTTTAAGTTCTCTATAATACCATTACTTCAATTCATCTAACATTTAACTGATTCTACAAATATAAATGTATGATATGTAGGTAAAGATAGGCTATAGCCTTATTATGAGTACCTTTAATTATGAAATAAGAGCATTCTTATTTCATCTTAGAAGTAAGTAGGAAGGAACAACTGGAGTTTTTATGAGTAGGGAAATGACATAGCCTTGTGCATTATTAATATGATGATGAATGATAAAGCATTTATTAAGCACTTACTAAATGCAAGTACTGTGCTAAGCACTGATAATACAAATGCAAGGAGACAAAGCAAGGATGTCAATTTTGCATCTGTATGAAAGATATATTGAAGGGATTGGAGGCAAGAAGGAAAAATAGGAGTGTATTTCAATAGTGGAGGAAAGAATTGTTTTTACTGGGATGCTAGCCATGAAAATAGAAAGGAGACAAAATCAAAAGATATTGTGCAGATAAAGTCAATTTATTTGTAATAATTTACATTGAAGATACAACAAAGAGAGAAGAGTTGAGAATGATACCAAGGTTTACAATGAGGATGAGAGGAAGTAATGAGGTACACTAAAGAGAACTTGAGGCAGGGTGTTAGGAAGAAAGGTAATGAGTTCTCTTTTGTAAGTTCTGAGTTTGAGATTTTAAAAGACATGGGTGGAAATGTCAAATAGGTATAAAGTGGTAATTCTTTCTCTTTCCTTTTCAAAAAGGACAAATCACATCACTGGTAATAACTTGACTTATGGATGGATTGAATTTATTTATTTTTATTTATTTTTTTAAACTCTTACCTTCTGGCTTAGAGTCAATTTTAAGTATTGGTTCCAAGGTAGAAGAGTGGTAAGGGTGTCTCTGATGTTTGGTCAAGTTCTAATCACTCCACATAAGCTGCTTCTACTGACTTAATGAATATTGAAATAAATTGTTCTCATTCACCTATTACACTGGGTCTTTACATGCCTGGGTCAGATAATCCCCTAATTCATTGATGGCGACAGAATTGGTATGAATTTAACAGATATAGAAGAGATTAAGATGGAGTGGAAAGAATATCCAGAAGCATACAAGAAAGATCCTGGCATCACTGATAAGCATGATCTAGAGCCAGACATCATGAAGTCAAATGGGCCTTAGGAAGCATTGCTAACATGAAAGTTATTGGAGGTTATGGAATTCCATCAAAAATATTTAAAATCATAAAACATTAAGCTGTTAAAGTGCTACAGTATACTAGCAAATTTAACAGTGGCTACTGTATTGGAAGAGATCACTTTATGTCCCAATCCAAAAGAAGGGCTATACCAAACAATGTTTAGATTACTGAAGAGTTTTGTTCATTTTCACACCAAGAAGATTATAATTAAGATTCTGCAAGTTAGGCTTCAGCAATATGTGAACCAAGAATTACCAAAAGTATAGGCTTGTTTTCAAAGAGACAGAATAAATAGAGACCAAATTGCCAACATTTGCTAAATTACGGATAAAGCAAGGAAGTTCCAGAAAAAAAAAGACACCTACTTCTGTTTCATTGTCTATACTAAAGCCTTTGACTATGAGGTTCATAATAAAATGTGGTAAGTCCTTGAATGGATTAGGATACCAGATCATTTTAGTTACCTCCTGAGGAATCTGTATGTGGGCCAAGAAGCAATAGTTAGAATTGAAAATGGTAGAATTGATTGGTTGAAGATTGGAAAAGGAGTATGACAAGGCTGTAGATATCATCACCTTATTTAATTTATATGCAGAGTATATCATGTGAAATGTCATGCTTGATGAATTACAAGCCAGAATAAAGTTTGTGGGGAGAAATACCAACAGTTTCAGATATGCAGATATTACCATTCTAATGACAGAAAAAGAAGAATTAAGAAGCCTTTTGATGAGGGTACAAACTGTTTTGAAACAACATGAAAAAAAAAACTAAGATTTTTGGCATTGGTACCTCCACTTTCTGGCAATTAGAGAAAGAAGAAATATAGGTAGCATCAGATTTTATATTCTTGGGCTCAAAGATCACTGTAAATGGTAAATATACAATGAAATTAAAATTACTTGGTGTTTTGAATGAAAGCTATTGCAAATCTGGAAAGCACAGGAAAAAGCAGAGATTTCACCTTGCTAACAAGCGTCCATATCATCAAAGCTTTGTTTTGACAACAATAATATATGGCAGTCAGAGTTGAACTATAGGGAAAGCTGAGCAACAATGCACAAGCTTTCAAATCATGATTTTGAAGAAGACATTTGAGTGTCTCTTAGACAGCAAGAAGATAATCAATTAATAGTTAAAGGGATTAACTCAACTATTCACTGGCAGGTCAAACTCAGAAGCTGAACCTTAACTATTTGGGCCACATAATGAGAAGATAGGACTCAGTGGGAAAGACCCTGATCTTGGAAAGATTGAAGGAAAAAGCAAAAGGGAATGGCAAAGGCTGAGATGGGTAAATATTCTCATGGAAGTCTTGAAGCTTAAACAGATTCAGGGAGATAGTGGAGAATAGAAGGGCCTGCCATGCTATGGTTCATGGGATCACAAAAAGTTGAACACAATGAAGCATGAAACCAGACATTTCCTTTCAATCCTTATTTTACAATTGCTTGTTAACAAATAAAATAATATTTTACAAATGTTCGTAATATTTTATCATATTCAACATTTCTCTTCTATAGGTTTTTTTTTTTTTTAAATACACACTAGTAGTATATGAGGGAACAATTAGCAGAATGTGAAGTCAGAGGAGAAAAAAAAGTCAGATTGCCCCAAATTAATTTTGTAGACTCCCTGGGTCTCAGTGCCATTCCTGCAAGAGACAACTGGATGGATGAGTGACAAGAAACAACATCTATAGAAGATAGAATGAATAGGATACTACCCTGAGAGGACTCTTCTAAGCCTTGACTACCTTTAAGCAAAGTGATTGCCTCCATACTGCTGTTTAGAGTTGTAATATTCAATAATAGAAAAAGTAAACTCAGAAAACACATTTGGTAGGTTGATGAGATTGGCTGGAATTTCTGCACTTTTCAAAGATAATTTGAGCATCCAGTAAGGCCACGTAGGAGCCCAAAGAGGTTTGTATAAGGGCTCAACCATTAGGAATTCTATGCTCTGTAGGATTTGATTTGCTTAACTGGGTTTTCCTTGGTTTGTAAATGGCATCAAAATTTTGTAGTCTTTGAGTTGAAATATTCTGAATATCTGAGTAGATATCATAGTGCACATAATGTCTCTAGAGCTGAAAGAGATTTCAGAAGCCAAACAGTACAATCACCTCATTTTAGAGATAGGGAAACTGAGGGCTGAGGAGGTTAGATGACTTACCCAAGGTCACTGGACCATAGATATAGGTTTCAATTTAAATTTAAAGGCCATAAAATCCAAGCTTTTCATTTGACAGATTCAGAAGCTGAGGGATAGGGGATGAAATGATGTGTCTAAAGTCATGTTAACTTAGAAAAAACACAGAACTATTAAATAGTCATAAAACCACTCTTTAATCAAGGGAAAAGGGGATGAGGGCTACTTGGCCTCTTATGCAGAGATGTGCCTTGTGCAGAGTCTAAATGAACACTGCTTCGCTCTGCTCCCTGATCCCCCTGGGAGTGCCACAGCGCTAGATGACCACTCCTAGGGACAAAGGAAATTGGGGAACTTATTTGGGAAGATCCTGGGGCTGGGGAAGATGACTGACATTATACTGACAGGATACAATCAAGCTAGAGAAAGGAACCATAGCTAGAGGCTAGGGTGTAAGGGAAAGGGACTGCTTACACAATGGATGGTCCCTGCCCAGGTGTGTCTTCCTGGGAAGGGTCTTTGATACAATGGGGAAGACTACCTAGGACAAAAGGGTATTTAGCATTTACCCTGGGGTCCATTATTCAGTCGGCCACAGCTAGCCTGAGATTCCCTTCAGGGTGGATTCTCTGGGGAACAGGGAAGAAGCACAAGCTTTGGGGGGTCTTCAACCTACAAACTATTTCTAAACTTGGGGTTTATCATACCTCACTAAGCTACAAGTTTGGGAACTCTAGATTCCATGCCGAGAGCACATTGATGAACCTCCCACCTCTGCAAAAAGAGCAGGCTGGAATGTCTTCTCATCACTCTTCCTTTGAACCATGCTCATTCCTTTACTCCAGCCTCTTACCTTTACTCTGAGGGTGTCTACCTGCCTCAAGTGTGTTTCATGTAAACAACATACGGTAGGATTCTGACTCTTGATCTACTCTGCTATCTGCTTCTCTTTTATGGGTGAGTTCATCTATGCTTGTTCTTTTAAATTTTGCAACATTTACTTGTTTTTGTTTTTGTTTTTTATCGTTGTTCTCTCTGTTCACATCCTCTATATTGCCTTCTTGGCTTTTTTTTTTTTATATTGTCTTCCTTTGGTATCGGTTCATGCTGATCTTTTCCAATTTATATCCATCACCGTGACTATTTCTTGTGGCTCAGTAATATTCCATTCCATTCACGTACCACAATTTGCTTCGCTTTTCCCCAGTCAATGAGCATCTACTTTGTTTCCAATTCTTTGCTGTCATGCAAGTGTTGCTCTAAAATGTTGCTGCCTCCAGCGGCTTTTCTTACCTTCTGAGGACATAAGCCTACTTGTGGAAACTGGATCGAAAGGGCACCGCATGTTTTAGGAACTTTATTACCCGAGAGTTTTGATGCCGTATATATTTTTACTTTTTATTTCGTTCAGTAATCTAAACTGTGTATGTAGTGGTAGAGGTAGCGAAGTCGC